>NC_052625.1:45886418-46186418 GCF_016161935.1 Mauremys reevesii
CCACTGAACTTCCTTGAGCAAAGGGAAAGAGGAGCAAGAATTTGAAATGAAATCAATATAGCAGAAAAATGAACAATAATTAATTAGAAAACAAAGTTGTTGGGAGAAACTGAACCGCCAACTTGTTCTGTTGGTGGACACACTTTCTGGTGGCCTGAGGTGAAGGGTGGAGCTTAGTCCGGGGGCCTTCAGGAACAACACTGGTCCACCTCCCAGTTCTACAGGGAGAGGAATCACCTCTTTGTTACCAATGAGGAGAAAACCTGGGCCACAGAATAGACAAAACGTGAACATTTTATCATGTTTTCAGGTGTCCGCTACAGACCTCCTGTATCTTTGATAGCCAGAAGTTGATAAGATAACAGATTTAATCACATTTCCATGCTACTAATGGAGAAGTTATAGCAAATGTTATCTTAGAATAGAGAATAGATATTAAAAAGGACACAATTTAATATTTGGGCTCTTAAAAGCTAAATGCCTTATTAACTGTCAGCAAAGGATATTGATATTGCTCTTATCTGGCATTGATAACAGAGACTGAAAATAACATGGCTTTGTTAGTTTCCGTATTATACATTTCAACCAGATCTGGATAGATAATTTAAATGTTTCAATTTCTATGCAGAACTAAATAGTACTACTGATTCCATTCTTTCTTTTGTACCTTGCTCAGTTGCTCATTTACTATGTATGGCGAGATTGTGATTGCTCATGAAGATTCTTTTGCTCTGCCTTGATGCACACTATTTCTCTTTTTAAACAATAGCTCAGTTTAGATGGAATTTTGGAGATGAGTGATCTCAGCTGACTTTAAAGTTGCAACTCTGACTACGCTTTCTCAAGTTCCTCCATTCAGATCTTGATTTTCCCCCTCTAAATCCGAATCTCAACTGCTTTTTCTCATTATGTTCACAAGACAAACTCTTACTCTACTGTAATAAAAAATGCTGTAATTTATAAATGACTCTGTCAAATATACAATATTAGCTTTTATGAATGCTTACTATAAATACTTAATGTGCCAATTTTCAATTACTACACCTAGCAATACATTTTTCTTAGTAGTTCAGGGAATATAATTACTTATGGCATGTTCTAAAACTGCCTTTATGCCCAAACCATGACATAATGTGATAGCTGAGACAATAATTTAGCATTTACCAGAAATTCAGTTTTGCAGAAAAGAACATATGTGCTAGTCAATTAACTCTATAACTTACCAATTGTAACTGTTTCTACAGCCCATCACTCCCTACGAGAGTCCGATGGCGCATACTCTAAGAACTCATGGTTGACAGATAGCAGTTACCAATGGCGGCTAGATAAAAGAAAGTTGTAGTGCACCTATTTGTCCAGTTTTCTCTCTTCCAAAATCCAGCCATATATAAAATGTTCAAGGGTGTTTGATGTAGACTGATGTATGGAGTATAGATTAAGAGACACGGAGCAATACAGGAGATTTCACTGTATTGCAAAGAGAGATTCTATTGGATAACACCCAACTTACCATATATGAAACTAAGTTCTTATGCATTCCCCTTCCCATACAGGACAAGAGAGAGAAAATTCAATGTCTCCAAGACTACAGAACTTGGTCCGAGAAGAGGAGCAGACAGAGGGAAGAGGAGTAGTAGCCAATCAACAGTTGTATTTGAAATATATCAAGCACACCTAGGGTGGGAGAAAGAGATTATTTAGGGTGAGTGTGAGTTCAGGGAGATTGTAGGCGGGCGATTTACCGCTCCTGGCCTGAAGGGGTTGGTTTCAGCCCTACAGAAGAGCTGTGGCTGGGGAAAGCTTAGCAAGCCTGGGGCCTGATTGGGGAAAAACACAGCTGCAGCGCTGGGCCAGTCCCCAATCAGGCTACTGCTAACCCTACTATATAAAGGAGCTGTGAGCCAGAGCCACTCAGTCAGTCTCCCTCTAGCTCTGAAGGGAAGGGACCCCTGCAGCTGCTAGGGAAGCTAAGAGGGTGCTAGAGTAGAAAGCAGGAGCTAAAGAGGGGAAGAGGAAAGCACTGGAAGCTCCAGACTGTAGCTTAGTAACTCACCCAGGCCGCGGGCCTTGTCCAAGTCCACAGGAGGTACTGGGTTGCAGGAAAGAGCAGCCAGGTCAAATCCCCCAGCCAATGATGATGGCCATTACAGACTGCAGTCAGCCTCAGTGAAAAGAGTTTGGGGTGCCTGGCTGATAGCCACTTTGAGACAAAGGTAGGAGGCTAGGGGGTGGGGATTCCCTGGGGTGGAAGACCCAGATAGTGGACCCCTCTGCTGGGAGCTTAGGAGCCTGACAGCGGGAGGAGCACCGGGGTCTGGGAGGAACATGCAGGGGCCAGGTGAGGAGAAGGGATAGTGACCAGCAGAGGATGCTCCAGCTAGAAATGAGCTCAGTCCTGGATGACCAGAAGGGAGGCACCGCGAAAGTGAAGGATCATCAGAGACTTGTTAGAGAGGGAAGAGGGCTTTGTCCGAAGGTTAGGGTGAGCAGCCTAGGACTCTGAAACGCCCCGCATTCAGTTATGTTTCAATTAGACAAAGGTATTTATTTGGTTGCAGTGCTATTTACAGCACAAACATCTTCTGAAGCTTATTTTTGTTCATAATTATTCCTTTGAAAATGGAGATAATGCTACCATTTGACACCTTAAGAACCACACACAGCTAGAAGATAGCGAAAGCAAGAAAATGGACTTAGAAGGCGTTATGTTTTATTAGCTGGCAGAAAAGTGCTGCCACTTGCCAAGAATAAGATCAAAACACAAAGCACTTATTTGGATGGCCTCATGGATTGGAGAGTGCAAAATACCCCAGACGGTTAAAAATAGAGGAGCAGGACTGGGGTCCACATACATTTTAATTCCACAAATCTCATTAGAAGTAAGGTTAGACTTCTACGAGGATGAAAGTGGAACGAGTCTCCTTCTTTACAATGGCTATTTGGCAGAATTACCTGTTCTCTTAAACCTCAAAGCTGCAAATTGCATTTTCCCCAGCCAAATAGACAAATGTGAGGGAAAAAATCAAATTAGGGCTGCGACGAGGTAACATTTCATCACGTTTGAAAGCTTGATGGCATCCACATGCACTAAGCTAAAAGGATAATAGTTTGAGGTATATTTGTTTGTGCAGGATTTTAAACAAACAGGGAGCACATTGTAGTATTTTAATATACCCCAGTCTCATATAGTTCTATCTTTGGGACATATTTATTTCACTCATTTTAAATTGCTTTAAAACCATATAATTTTATGAGTTAGTACTATATATTTGTATAAGAGAGTTCCATCTCAGTTTGGAAAGAAAATTGCGTGTATTATTAAGAAAGTTAATTTAACTATATTACACAATAGAACTTTTTCTTGGGTATTCTTCAAATCACCATTGATAATGAGGTTTAAAGAACCTCCACACTGAAGTAATAGTTTGTACTTGTAACAGGATTTAAATAGGTAGAAATGTGTATCTCACTTTTCATCTCTTCTGCATAATTCTAGGTCTCCTTCAGAAACTGTTTAGCTGTTTTCAGTTCTTCTTGCAGCTGATGGATTTCTTCAATTTTTGATCAGCTGGCAGCGAAGAAGGTTTTCCTCCATTTCCTACAACAAAACATTAATTACAAAACAGTTGATTAAGTCAATAAACTGAGAGTAGTGTGATGTGAATACTGCCATCTGAGTCCCATGAAGACTCTGAAACATATACATGAGTTAGGAACACAAGCGGCACTCTTGGCAGTCCTCAGAGGGCAGACAATCGCTTTGGGATGTCTCCCAGCTGGCACAGATCACAGCAGTACTTAGGTGGCTCAGGATATGGAACCGGGGCTGCAGCCAGTTCTCTGGTGCCTGCCTATAGCAGATCTTGACACAGGATAGAATCCAGCCAAAAACTGGCGTCAGTGAAGTTAAGTGACTTGCCCAAAGCCACAGAGGGAGTCAGTATCAGAACACGGAGAACTTTCCAGTTCTGGCTCCTGTTCTCAGACCACCCATCTCTCAGTGTGGATGAGTCAAATATATGAAGTTGCTCTTGGTAGCAAGAATAGCATTAGATGTAAAGTATTATTAGTCAGTAATACCTGGGGGCTGGGATAGTACATTTTCTAAGCATCTTTTTTTCCAAATATTTTAGAAAAGTTAAAATGCCCCATACAACTATGTCCTACCAAATTTGGGGCTGAAATAAAGTTATTTCTAAGAAACTAACTCCTTCCACCCAACTCCTGCATTGCTGGAGGTAACAGATGGCATGGCACTGGTGGGACTCTACTGGAAGCAAGCCATCATTTCTTCATCTACTTACTACGAGCAGATGGGCACCAGTGCGCAGAAGCCAAATTCAAGAAAAGGGAGGTCTGGATGGAAAACAAATTAAAACCTTGCCGACACAGCAAGTCTGTATTTTCAGCTATTTAAACAAGTCACCCAAAGAACATAACTAAAACCGTTGATGCTTCTAGTTATTTTCCTTTTGTCTCACAACCTCCTAGTCCAAACTGTCCAACTGCTATACCGTAACAAACACTACACACACACACACACACACACACACACACTCTATCAACACGCCTCTCGTCATTCTAAAAGACACAGGTGTCAGAGACAACATTTTTCAGACAATGCTGATGTATGACAAATGTTTCAAAGCTGTATGAATTCTCAGCTTCCTGTGTTCAAAATATCAACAAAATTCAAAGGGGTTTAAATGGCAGAAACGACCAGCCCTCTTGCTGTGACTCAGCACAAGTGGCTCTGATTAAGCATTCAACAAAAAGCTGGAACCAACAACCTAACATGGCTGCAAAAAAATCCCATGCTCTGATGCAGGACGTTCTACAAAACCATTTACAAAGAAATGCCATTCTACCACCTTAATCTGGTAGGCTACATCCCATCATTTGTATTTACAATTTGCTTCCTCAATCATAGGCATCATTAACTCTTGCTTGAATCATACGCAATCCAATGTATTTAGACTTGGATGCTTCTGCCCTGCAAAATCTGCAAGAATTACAGAACACAGCAGCACACCTCCTCAGTAATACAGGTTCACTTGAGTACATCGGTCCTATGTTTCACTCACTCCGCTGATTCCCCAACAGAACACTGGAATCAAATCTCGGTGCTTTATTTTCAACTAGCAAAGAAATGGAGCCCAATATACCCATCTTACTCTCTCAGACTTCAGTAGCTGTGTTCACTCAGGAACAACTGTCACCACACATCAAGTAAAACCTAGCAGATGACAGCAGACAGGGCTTTTTCAGGAGCTGGCCCAATACTATAGAAATTCACTCCTGCAAAAACTTAGAATGACAACTAACATCACCATTTTACGTATTTACACTCCCGCCCGCTCCCCCCCTCCACTTTGCCTCTGGGACAGTGGTTTCAACCTCTACTTTCCATTTGCAGACCTAGAAAATTTCAAATGGAGGTGCAGACCTCTTTGAAATCTTAGATATAGTCTGTGGACTCCACAGGCCACGGCTTAGAAAACCACTGTTCCGTTATGTAGCGACAACCTTCGAGAACCCCTTAGACAGTCTGCAAACTCCCAGAGGTCTGGCTTGCACACAGGTTGAAAGTGCTTTCACGGGATAATAGAATAGAAACACTCCAAATAACAGATGCTAGTCCGCCTGTAATTATTCTTAACTCTGAAGCATTCAGATACAACAGCAATTGGCACAATAGAAGAACTTAAAAAACCCAGTCGCTTTGATGTTGCTTCTATGACTATTCTGCTGAGTTCTCTTCCTTTCATTTTCCTTCTAATGCCAAATTAAAGGAAAAATCTTTTAATCTGACAATCAAGGTTTTTAAAAATCAAAAAGGGTTACAGCCAAGATTAACTTTTTGTGTAAATTGGAATAACATACTGATTTCAATGGAGCTATGCTGATATATGCCAAGAGCAGGATCTGGCTTCATAGTTAAATTTTGTTGATAATGCTAGTCTATAGTCATGAAAAGTTAAAATGTACAAATCATTTGAGGATTTTCTCTTACTTTAAATTGATTGTGTGACCAAAAAAGTACCCATTCCTCCATGAAATCTTAGAATTAGACAAAACACACTTATACTTAGGAAGCAGCTACTGATTCTAGAAGTTCCAAATGAACTCAGATATTTAATATATTCTATTTTTAGGACTAAACAAAGAGTCTCTTGAACCATACTACATGACATTAGATTAAACAGAATTAGTAATTCCATATAGACACTACTTAACCCTATCTGTAGACCTATTAATATTTTTTTAGTGCAAAATCATTTTTAAACTCTGGCCACTACAACTAATTTTTGGCCTGGGGTCAGTCCACATGGAATCAATTGCAAAAACTGCAAAAGATTGGGGCCTTATCTTGTATCACAGCTATAGGTCTTGCTGACTAGGGTCGGGCCAGAGGGCTACAGGGAGAGTGATCTATTGGGATGCAGAAGTACGGAGCCCACTGCTAAAAGATCCCCAGCATTGGAGGATCTTTGCAAGACCTAAACCAAGTGGTTTCAGGGGACAACTTCAATGAAATAACAGGGACAGACATGCTGTCAAAGGCTCAAAGCGAAGGGAGACCTGATGGGGACACAGGGCAGAGGGCCCCGGACAGCGCCCACTGCTCTCGAGGCATGAAGGGAGTCAGTGGACGCCTCCCAGAGGATTTCTGCCCGGTTGCGTGAATGGATGGAGAGACTGGGAAAGAGGCCCCATAGTTACAGGAGACTCCATCCCGTAGCCAACCTCCTCTCCTGTGGTTTGCATAGATGGCCATTTTTAAGCCAGGGCCAGGGGAGGTTGACCAGGAAGGTCTCCCAGCTGACTTTGTGAGGCCACCGATAAGCAGTGCATAAATAGAGGAAATGAGGAAAAGTGCAGCCAGAGAATGCATAACCAGGATATCTGTGAGGGAGACAGAATAGAGGCTGCAGCTTGGCGTGCTCAGGTAGCGATGCACAGAGTCTCCCTCACGCCAGCCAGAAAGGGCAGGTGTCAGGATGGGGCTGAACTGCACCAATTACCTCTGTGCTCAGAGCCCTGTGAAGAAGCGACCAACTGACATCCCGGCGGGCCTTGGGAGCAGGGTGGAGTATAGGCGCTGGCCCACAGGCTCCTCACCCTCTAGATGTGGCAGGAGGTCCCTCCACACTTTGTGTGTGTCAGGGTGGGACGCAAAGGTGAGAAGTGCAGAGTGTGGAGCACGAGCGACGTGCAGATCTTTCGCTTAGCGTGGCGGTCTGAAATGAACCCGGCTTTAAGTCGATGCAGATGGCTATGGTGAAGGGGCCTGGCGGAGGCCAGTTGGGTCCATGGGGCAGGAGACATTTACGCTACAGGAGAATGAGAGAAGGCAAATATATTAGCCCGATTAAGCAAGTCCCTTTTCCTGGGTAAAGATAACAGGAGACACAGTTCCAGAAAAATCGCGAGAATTTGCTGGAACCAATGAAGGCAGAGCAGGCTAATTAGGACACCTGGTTTAAAGGACCTCACTTCAGTCAGTGAAGAGGTGCATAGCAAAGTGCTGAGAGTGAAGGGCCTGCGGCTGGAGAACTGAGGAATTACAAAGCTGCTATCTGGCATCACGAGGGAAGGTCCTGTAGCTGAGGATAAAGAGATGTTGGGAGGAGGCTATGGGGAAGTAGCCCAGGGAGTTGTAAGCTGTCACACAGGTGTTACACGTAACACTGTAGACAGCTGCGATCCCACAGAACCCTGGGCTGAAACCCAGAGTAGAGGAGGGCCTGGTTCCCCTCATTCCCCTCCTCCTACTGGATATAAGAGGAGTTGACTTGGACTGTGGGTCCCACCAGAAGCGAAGATCCCTGGCCTGTCTCCCTGGCCCACTAGGTGGGTCAGCAGAGACTGTGAGATTGTTCTCCTTCCTTTTCCCCATGCTGGCAAGTGATGGTTAGCTGAGTGAATGGCAGGTTTGAGCCATAACTGGCCAAACTGAGGGCTGCCCTGAATATCTGAGGTGAGCAAATCCGCCAATAAGTGCAGGACCCACCAAGGCGGAGGAGGAACTTTGTCACAGTCTTTTAAGATGCTCCAAAAAGGACAGCCAGAGAATAAGACAGTATCGAAACACAACTTCTGGTGGAAATACACTATTCTCCAACACAGAGCTTGCAGAGTTCCCACAGGAGTCAGTAAGGCATAAATGGCACCAGTTCTTACTGATTTCCAGTTTAAATTATTAATTATTCCAGTTCCTTTGACTGGTTTGCTAGTAAAGCCTGTTCTGCTCTGCACAGCTTCTGTGTTAAGCTCACTGGAGTCCTTTTCCCAACAGTGTTTCACTGCTATTGCCTATGAGGAAAACACATCACATTTTATTTGTAGTTATATTGAATCTATTTTAAAAAATTAAAATTCCTGATGTCCTTTAAATGATGAGCTCCAGAGATGCCTTAGAAAACAAAGCCAAAAGAATAAGCTACGTTCTGCTTCCTCCTACAGCAAGAGAAGTTTGGAGTAACTGTTGAGTTCTGTGTTGTATAACTAAGAGCAGAATTTGGTCCTAAACCTTGGCACTCTGCATGACGGCTTTAAAAAAGTGCAATTAAAAATAGCTCAGATATCTGAAAAATCTGTCCTCCTTTCACTATCCAGTCCTGGGTTCTAGATTCTGTATCATACCAAAAACAGTACAGGTTAAGGTAACACAAATCTTTAACTCAAGACTGGGCAAGGATATGAACAATATTTTCAGGCTCATTTTCAAGTATATAGTTTTAATGTCTAAATATATTCATAATTTAAGCACTAGTTATAGTACAGTCTGTTAATCATTGGGAATTCTAACCAGTGCTTTCTTTTAAGCTCAATCATAAGGGCAGCAGATTTAACAGTTGCTCTTAATTTTTTTAATATAATATATTTTGTCAAAGCGAGCACCTATTGGGTTTAGAAGATCCTTCTCCCTTCCCATTCAGTCCCCAACTGCTCATTTGAGAGGTAACATTTTGGTGTTGGACTGACGATCAGCTATCACCAAATATGCCATTGAACAGCCAACAAACAAACAGAAAGGATCAATACCAAACTAGACTCAATTCTGTACAATCCAAATACCAAGAAATTGACAAATTACTCTACCTTTTCCACTTACTGTATATTCAAGGAATAGGTTACATGTTCTTAAAAACCGTATTTGTACACCTTAATTCCCCGTATTTATGGACCAACAAAGACATTCAGCTTGCACCTCTCTCTCCATAACTACATTCTTCAGGGGCAAGGGAAATTAGTGTCGTGCTATCCTCTATCTTAAATTTATCACCTGACTTTATGCTCATGAGATAGGCAACTTATGGCATGCGTGCCACAGGCGGCACACAGCTGATTTTCAGTGGCACTCACACTGCCTGGGTCCTGGCCACTGGTCAGAGGCCTCTGCATTTTTAATTTAATTTTAAATGAAGCTTCTTAAACATTTTAAAACCTTTTTTACTTTACATACACCAATAGTTTAGTTATATATTATAGAGCTTATGAAAGACCTTCTAAAAACGTTAAATTGTATTACTGTACATAAAACCTTAAATTAGAGTGAATAAATGAAGACTCGGCACACCACTTCTGAAAGGTTGCCGACCCTGTTAATAAGCTATCTAAACCAGGAAGTTAACAAGATCATAACTGTACCACCACCAAATTCTAACTGGTTTTCAACCTTTTTAACCTGTTTTATATCAGTCATAATAGCTCCATAGTACTCCAAATTAAAGGAAGTAAAAATGAGAATGAAATAACCTAGTTCCATTCTAGAAAGGGTAGGCTTTTCTGGATAAAAACCTATAGATGTCCAAGTTTGAGTATGAATCGAGTGTTTCAAGAGTAAACCTGGAAAGAAGAGTATGTGTAGAGAAAATACTAACCACCTCTGTAGAAAAGGTTTGATTAATGTGCTCACACAGCTAGGATGACACATAGCTATGCCGGACAGCTATCGTGGACAAATTTAGAACCTCTGTGAAGTCAGTGTAGACCATGTCTATCATAAATAAAAAGCAGTTTTCTATTAGAGAGTGTGGATGAAAAGAAGCAGTGCTCATATCAGAACAAGGCTAAAGGGAACAGTTTGTAGGGCATTACCCCAGATTGCCTTTGGGCCCATCTGCTACCTCAGTTTACCTTTAATCTTGCATCAAACCAGATATCACATGTGGTGATTTTACTGTAGTGCTCTCTTCCAGGGTGGTTTATTATCATAACACTAGACTCAAACATACCCTTAACCAGCCTCAAGTATTCTTTTCGCATATAATATCAAGTTTTTCAGGTCTTGATCAGAGCAGGCCCATCCTTGTAGTCCCACCCCTCTCCTAGCTGGGACTTCTGCATCCTAAGTCCATCAATGGAGCTTATCCTGCACAGTTTCCAGTTCCTTGTAATTCTCTTCCCCAAGGCTTCTGCCTTGGAGTTCTGGAAAATTGTCACCTGTCCTCTTCACAGGCTCTCACTTTGGGCACTAATAGGGAGAGAGTCTCTCTCTGAGCACTTGGGGCAGAGGGGGGTCTCTCTCTTGAGATGACCACAGGCTGCCCTTTTACCTGCCAGCAGGCCCGGTTTGAGCTGCATGCTTCTGTCACACTGACCCTTGTATTTATTCCCATCATACAGGGAGATGGGGCTAAGAACCTGACAAAGGTGCAACATGTACTGCCCCAGTCTTTTAATGGACCAGCTCACCCTGTGACAGGAACATGGCCACTGCAGCTTGCTCTGACCTGTGATATGTTTAGTTGCACTTAAATATTAGTCATGTATAGATCTTCAAACACAATAAAAGAGGACAGTTAAATTTTACATAAAATAAAAACTCCAGCATCACCACTTCCATTTGAATAGTTCCAGATATTAAAAATCTACTTTGTTGAGTTCTGCTTTCGTAAGGCATCGATTGGCTGATGCTGCCACCTGAGAATCCTGGTTTCATCTGAATCGCACAGCAGATCCCCTGTCAGTAAGTCATGCAGCTGACTTGAAACACTTCTTAGAAATGCTAGAAGACTGGGAGGGGGTAGGAGAAAACATACTCTAGTTACATGTTTCTTGTCAAGTTACTATAACTATTAACTTACACTGGAAAAACGCCTTGGGGAAGGGACTGTAAATTGCCTCTGTAAAAGTTACTAATTACACTAAAGCGCTCTCTGACAAGCAAAAAGAGTTTAAAAACCATTTTTAAGTAAAGCATCTAAATTCTGTTATGCCAATACTAATGGCCATGACTCACTTCTGCCAATCAGTGACAGCCTACTTCATCTGCTACACCAAGTACAGGTGGATCAAAAAATACTAGCAAATAATGGAATGAAGCTTATATATCGATTCAAAATAGATCTCCATAACAGCACTGAGCATGTACAACTAAGCAACCAGACTAATCCCAGCCAATGAATCATTGGTCCTTTCAGGTGGAGGAATTCCCTTCTTTGCTATGATTACATGTTTAGCTTATTGCTGTCAAAATGTTTTCATGAGGAAAATGCCTTAGTTATTTTTCAATTTGACTCTATGAGCTGGGCAAACAACAGAAGTTTTGAGCCAGAGGGCAGTGGCTCCTCCGCCTCAGGTCTGGGGCTGCAGGGCTTCACTAATGCACACACTCCTAAGATCCTTAGAAGTCTAACCCATCTCCTGCAGCCATTGGGAGATGCAAGTAGATATCCATCTGGGTATAATTCGTTTTTGAGGCTTCTTCCCAGGCCCCACGGTCGCCTTATGGTTGAGGCTCTACATGGGTTGAGAGGGGATTTATATGAGGGGAATAGGGCTATGAGGCACGGGACTTTTTAGTCAGAAGGTGTTGAGGTTGGTAAGGAGGCAGAGAGGGCTGAGTGGGAGGCAGAAAGCAGGATGGGAAAGCACTAGTAGCGTCTCCTGGCAACAAACCTCTGCAAACTCTCTTGGCAGCAGCTGGACCACTAACAAATCATAGCAGGTTTGTCAGCTGGAGAAGGCAGTGAAGTGCTAGTGCTTTCCCCTCAGCTTTCTCCTAAGCACCCTCCTATCCTCCAGCAAGACACCTACATATCTAACATTCTACAACACCCCCACAGCCTGTTCCCCTCATTGCCAGCCAGAGACCCATCTGCACAGTCCCCACCCTCTTGTGGATCAGTGATCCATTTCCCCAAATCATTATGTCTCCCACCTTGTGCTCTTCAGCGCCTCTCACACTCTTGACTACTAAAGGCCCCTCCTACCCTGGCTTGGCCTGCCAGGAGCGAAAAATGCAGCGAGCGGGAGGGCAAACTCAGGAAGAAGTGAGCGGTGTACAGCAAAATGTTTCAAGCATACTGGACACCACATTTTTAATCATCAAGGCTGTAAATAAGAGTGAACACATTGGTAGCCTGCCTGCCCAGCTATGGAAGAAATGCGGATTCACTTCCTCTTACCGAAGTTATAACCACCAGACTACTAACCCATCAGCTTAGCGCTGGGAGGCTGCCAACAAATCTTTAATTCTTGACAGGCCCAGTAAATTGTTTCACTAACAAATACGATCAGCTCTGAGGAACTGAGGCGTGGGACCAGCAAATTTATGTTACCGGCGCTGGAGCTCAGGAGTTGCAAGCGGCCCTGGGGTACCGTGCAGAGCGTTCTGACCAGCGACATGGCGCGCACACATAAATGCGGTCGTCGGCGTTTTTGCGCGGACAAATCTCCATGAACAACTTGTTCACTCTGACGCTCAGTCTGGGCAACTTTAAACTTGTGAAAAAATGGGTCACCGTCTTACCTTTTCCTTTTCTTTTCTTTTCTGTTCTAAGGACAAACGATTATTTTCGACAAATTGTCTCTGATGACTCAGTGGGTCGTCATTGCACATCTAACATTCGCTATACAAAGTGTAATCACTAAATCACAGTGATGCGAAAAGGGTATGTTATTATTTGTACTAATAGCAATCCCACCCATAATCAGAGTTGGGAGAATCCCGCTTTATTAGGCAGTGTTTAAAAAAACAACAACAAAAAACTGACATACATACGAGGAAGTCATGGTCTCTGCCCCAAAACTGCCACAGTGTTCCGTGGCAAGTGAACACTCCACACAGGTATCATACCAAACTGAGAACAGATTACACTTGGCACAAGACAGAGTGTCTGCTAAAAGATTTTAATAAGTGTTTGGGCGGAGATAGTCGTTAGCTTTAAATTTACAGAGAATCCGGCATTGATTGATCAGTAAAAGATTACTGAACTATTTTGAACATATTTACTAATATAACCTGCAATTCAATAGTTTTAAACTCATGTAAAAGAAGCTGAACTATAATAGAAAAAGCTCTCACTGTCACATCTAGAGTTATGGTGACATATTTATACATTCAACTCAGATGGTTATAGCGCGCTGTTCATCCAGGCACAACCCAACCAATCAATCTTTCCTCTGTACGCACTTTGCTATCAGGTGTTGAAGTGGAAGGGCCTAATCTGAGTCAAAAGTTCTCCATTTGTTCAAATTACTTGAACATCTTTACTTTGCTGTTGCTCACTGGGACATGTTTCTAACATCCCTGGCCTCAACCTACTCCCAGCCAAGACCTTCTCTCAATGGGGTCCTCACAGGTAGCAAAAGAACCGCCATTGCGTGCCTCTGCAGAGGCAAATTGCCAACTTCCACATTCAACTTTGATGTTTCAAATCTTTTACCAATATCTATGGGATGCTGGAAGCAGCAGAGATCACTAGCTGGTGGCGAGCATTTTTCTAACATTCTTAAATGACAGCAGAATCTGCATACATAGATAAAATCGACAGCAAAGTAGGGGACAACCATCACACTTACAGAAGACTATATATGGTGGTGCCTTTCCCCAGAGACAACATAACTTCTTTTAATCTAGGAGTGTGTATGGAGGGGCTTGAAAGGGGATGGAGGAAAGAGTTAAGCTAAGAGAAATGAAGAATGCTGGAATCATGACTTGCATGAGCTGTAGCCTTTCTGTGCACGCACGAAATTGTAGAGCTATGGTGGCAGAAGGCCAAAACATTCAATGGACTAACTTCATGTTAAATGGGTGAAAAACTGATGGTTTGCTCAAACTGGAGCTGATGGTGCTGTTATTAAACATCTTTTTATGACACTTTCAAATGACTTTAGGATATACTAAAATATCTGTGTTTCTTAGATATTTGTTATACGTTATTCACTCTTACCCAATAACAATACTGCATTGCTGGCTGCCTCATTAGAAACTGGCCTGCTATTTGTTCAGTCTATCAGAGCAACTTATCCATAAGAGAAAACTTTTCAAGGTGCAGATCTTCCCCACAGTACACACCAACGTCAACTGGTATTACAAAAAAGAATTAAAAAAAATGAAAAGGTAGGGGAAAAGAGACAATCACTAATCCCAAAAAGTCATAGAGCAGCAGATGATCCACTAGTTTCGCCATGGTTCATACTCCTGCCTACGTTGTCCAGTATATCAGTCAGTGGCTGACCCATTGCAAGCAAACAACCACGCTTCATGCAGTGGCAGAAACTCCTGCAGAAAGAAAGGAAGTGCTGTGCAGGGGCTGCTGAAATCTTGCCCACCCTATCCCATATAGCAAAGTGTAGGCCTCTTCATGCTGATCATGGAAAGATGAGACTGAAATAAGGATTGCCTCTTAATGAAGGCTGGGTTTGACTTATTTCTTCTTACTCTTATCAGTGTACACCTCTTTGGCATCTGTTTTAGCTAACAAAAAAATCCATTTTATATGATTAACACGTTTTGCTCCACTAATGCCATAACTGAAATTGTGGCTCGCGTTTCAGATATATCAGTACTATAGCCACAGAAATTTCTTGGCTTCCTTGCACTGAATACAAGCGGGCCTTTTCCCCCTTGATTCTTCTGACAAAACAGAGGTCTTGAAGGACCAAGTCTGCGTTGAGCTTGCTAAAACTCTTCAGTAAGGTGTGAGAATTCTTTCCTGTCATGGAAGGGATCCAGAGGTACCTGGTTAGAGGTCAAAGGATAGAGGACATCAACCACGGATGTTTCTTGATTCTAGAGCTTCAATGGACAGCACTGTTCTCACCTTCTGAAGCTTGTCTTATTTACTACAGACTGCAATACAGTTCTGTAGGCTTTATTAACTTCTGCCTGCTAGACATTGCACTAACTAAAAAGTATGAAGTGTTTTAGCTCATATAAAGCTATTTTAAATCTTTTAGAACATAGGAAATGGTGGACTTAAATATACAGTAGAACCTCAGAGTTACCACCCCTCGAGAATGGACGTTCGTAACTCTGAGACAAATATGATGGTTGTTCTTTCAAAGTTTACAACTGAACATTGTCTGTATAAACACCAGCAACTATGCAGAAGAAAGAAAAATGCTGCTTTCCCTTCATTTTTGGTAATTTAACACAGTACAGTGCTGTATTGTTTGCCTTTGGGGTGGGGGTGGGAGTGAAGGATGTGTCTCTGCTGCCTAATTACTTCATTCTTCACGGTTCATGAGATTTGTGTGAGTTGACTGATCAGTTTGTATCTCTGGTGTTTGTAACTCTAAAGCTCAACTACTTAATTATGGAGCACCATTAGCAACTTTGCCCATAGTTAAAGCTCTGTTGAGAACTGTGTAATGAATTGTGTTAGTGAAATGTGTACTAAGTAATGTTAAGAGAAATTATTATATACAATTCTGGAAGAAAATAGGGTATTTGTTTTTGTATGGATTCTGCTACTTTGAGGTTGTCAGATTTTGCTGAAACGATCACAATCCAGAAAATTGGTTTCTTCTTCAATCTCATACAGTTCTTGACCAAGCAGATAGCAGGGTAGAAGAGGCTGTTAGCTTTCAGTAAATCCAGGTACAATCCCTCATTTTACTAATTCCATTTGTCAATCAGCTAACAAGTTTTTTTTTAATCACAATATTAATAACATGCCTTTGTTCTCTCACCTTATTCTTGGCTTTGACTATTTCCAGACAGGGCCCCAAACTCTTCATATATTCATAGTTACTAAAAGCTCTCAGCAGTCACCTCTAGAGGTTATGAGTGACAGAGCTATACCAATTACTCAGGTGATTTACAAATAACATCATTGTGGTATCAAGTACCAACCAATCAATCTTTCCTGTACGAATTTGCTCCAGCGCTTCAGGTGATTCATAAGTAGCATCATTGTGACATCAGAGTGGCAACGTCGTCTTTATGCTTTGCTGTCGGTCAGTGAAGTGGAGAGGGCTATTCACAGGTCAAAAGTTCTCATTGTTAAATTACTTGTTGTTTGTATACAAGCGCGGACAATAACCCTGGATTGACTCAATGTCCCTAATAGCCTCAACCTACTCCCAGCCAGACCTTCTCTCAATGGGGTCCTCACAGAGGTAGCAAACAGCAGCCATTCGTACCTCTCCAGAGGAAAATTCTTAACCCCCATTCACATGATGGTATAACCTTCAGCATCACTGTATATAGGATGAAGAAAACGTAGAATTTTTCTAACAAGCAGCAAATTGTACAAGTCAGGTACAATCCCTCATCCCCACCTGCCTATTCAACCCAGCTGTATTAAACTCAAGGCCACAGAAACAGATGAGGCTTTTGAAGAATAAAAATTCTTGATTGCATTTTTAAATTACAACTGCATGCAGCTCAGGAGCTGTTAGCAGGAACAACTAAGGTAGAGGAACTACAGATACCAATGTTTAGCACCAGGATAAGCAAAATGTAATGGGTTTAGTTCTGATTGTGAATGAGATCTTTTAATCAGGGCCGGCTCAAAACTAGCTGTTCACTTGCCGGCAGCGTGGGCGGCTTCCCAGGAGGCGGCGAAGTAGACGCCGGACCAACAGACCTCCGCGGGCATGACTGCGGAGAGGAAAAAACAAATCCCATGCGGCAGGGTGGATTTCCGCCGGGCATGCCTGCAGGTTCCCCTGGTCCAGCGGCGGTGGACCTCCACGCGGGCATGCCTGCAGGCGGTTCCCTGGTCCAGCGGCTTGGGTGGACTCCAACAGGCATGACTGCGGAAAGCTCCACTGGGCCGTGGGACCAGCGCTCCGCCGAGCACGTCCCCCGGGCGGGACCGGCGCCCGGCAGCCCCTGCGGCATGCCGCCCTGCTTAGGCGGCTTGGATTATAGAGCCGCATCACCACTTTTAATTAGGGGTTAGAGTAGAATATGGATAAGGAACACAGATGAGGTAACTTCCTCTGCAGGTCTGCTCAAAGATTACAGAACAGAGGATTAAAAATGAATGATTGACATAATAGTGGAGAGAGACAGAGGAAAAATAATGACACAGCGAAGTTAGGAAAATTTCTGTCCCCAAGAAAGATAACTGACACTTCTTGTCTTGCCTTATCTTTTTGCGTTTATTTAATTCATACGTGATAGTAGCATTGTCTATTATTATAATAAGAAGCTAAAATAAATTGTTTAAGCCTAAATTGAAGTGGTTGGTTTCACCAACTAGTTGTTTTGCCATTTTAAGTGGAACTAAAAATCCCGGTTTCCACAGTATAATAAATGAATCTACTTTCCAAGTTCAGCAGAGTTACACTTTGTGATTTATTATTTTTTTCAAAATAGTTTCTTACTTTGCCAGAGACATTTTTTTAAGTCACAATATTAATAAAATTCACTGCTTGTTCTCTCACACCTTATTCTTGGCTTTGATTATTTCAATGACAGAAGACCCAAACTCTTCATATATTCCATAGTTACTAAAAAGCTCCTCAACAGCAAGCATCTAGAGGTTATGGTGACAGAGCTATGCCAGTTACTCAGGTGATTTACAAGTAGCATCATTGGCTGACATCAGAAGTACCAACCAACTCAACCTTCCGTGCAATTTGCTCAGTAACCTGTCAGGTGATTCATAAGTAGCATCATGACATCAGAAGAAATTTTGGCAACCAATCAATCTTTCCTCTGTACTTTGCTATCAGTCAGTGAAAGTGGAGAGGGCCTATTCACAGGTCAAAAGTTCTCATTGGCTAACTACTTGAACATCTGTATACAAACATGGTAATAACCCTGGATTGACTCATTGTCCCTGGCCTCAACCTACTCCCAGCCAAGACCTTCTCTCAATGGGGTCCTTACAGAGGCAGCAAAGAACAGCACACTGCCGCACCTCTGCAGAGGCAAATTCTTAACCCCCATTCATATTGTTATGTCACTAGGCCTCAAGTAAACCAAAGTTGTGACTACAGGCCTGGAGTGAACCAGAGGTCTTCCATGCTGTGAACTTTAACCAGCCTAAGATGCTGTAACAGACAGCAAGCAAATGGGTAACTGTCAGCTGCTTTCTAGCTTGCAGATGCAGGAGTTTGGAAGGGGAGTGAGGGGGAGAGGGGGGAGAAAAATCTGTATGCGCTTGTGCTGTGAAGGCCAGAGGATAAACATGCTGATGAGAAACTTTTCTAACACGCTGAAATGTAATGCCTAATGTAACTGCTGTTGGGAAGGGAGAGGTGAGGGAAAAAACCAACAAAAGGCTTACACAAACAAGGGGGTATAAATGCTGGGATCCCGCCATGCGCCGCAGGTGTGCAGGATTTGAGAATGGTTTTTCTCCCTGGCACCTTGTATTTGGGGCTCAAATAAACCTGGTTTTTGGCTTCTCCACCCTGGTGTGATAATTAAAAAGCTACGACAGACGGGCAAGTAACGAACCTGCTGTTGTTCACTGGGGCTCTTTTGAGCCGGCAACAATATGATGGTATAATCTTCCAGCATCCTGTATATAGGATGTAGGAAGCAGCAGAATTTTTCTAACAAGCAGCAGCATTTTCTAATATTCTTAAGTAGGCAGCAGAATCTGCATGCATAGATAAAACTCCTGACTGCAGAAAGAGTAGGTGACAACCATCACACTTACAGAAGACATATGTGGTGGTGCCCTTCCCCCACAGCAACATAACTTCTTTAATCTAAGTGTGTATGGAGGGGCAGAAAAAGGGGATGGGAAAAGAGTTGAGCTAAAGAGGAAATATGAAGAATCGTGGGAATCCATGACTTGCATGAGTTGGTAATGTTCTACCCAATACACACGGAAAACTGTGGAGGCTGCAGCACTGGTGGAGGCCAAAACATTCAGCTGGACTAATCTTCCCCATACCTTCTCAGGCATTCCCTGCACCTCAGAGTTTCTCCACTAATCTCAACTCAGAGTGCCTGCAAAGTTCAGTAGCTTCCACCAGAACCTCCAGTTCTCCTGGTAACCTTACAGAACCTGAGGGACCCCTATCATACTTCTAAGGACTACAATGTTCCCTGCTTCTTTAGCCCCCATTGTTCTCTGCATAACACCGGGAGCTCTCTGCCAGCTTTCTTTCTTTGCATGGGAAAGATTTCAAAATGTCTTAAAGAAATTATCAAGAAAATCCCCAGGCAGAAACCAAACAAAAACAAATCATTAAACTCTGTGGAGTAAAGTTGGACAGTACATGTAAGTGTTTATTTTTTAAATTGTGAATGCTGCAGTTATGAAAAACAAACAAAATGAAGCATTAGGAAACCAAGGTAATTCTAGAGTTAAGATCAAAATAAAAGACAGCCTAACGCTTGAAAAAGTAGGCAAGATCAGGCCGGCCCCAGGCACCAGTGTAGCAAGCAGGTGCCTGGAAAAGTCAAGCAGCCAATGAAGAGAGAGGTGGTACGCAGCAGCAATTCGCAGCAATCCCGGCAATGCCGCCACCTCTGGGAGCTGAAGCGGATCCTGCTGCGAATTCGCCGCCATAGAAGAAGCGGCGAGCTACCACCAATCGCTAATGCGCTTCTTTATTATTATTTTTTGCTGCTTGGGGTGGCAAAAATGCTAGAGCTGGCCTTGGTTCAGATGCAAGTCTGTGACAACTGTCAGTAGGAACACAGCATGTGTCCAAAAGACATTTTGTCCGGACATAAGATAAGCATAAGCTGGGTCTGCAAAAAGCTTGAGTTCTCCATCCTTCTTGAGGGAGATCTTAGTCTGAAATCATCTCTGACTCTTCCGTGCCCTGTACCTTTTCTACAGAAAGCTCTTTGTCCGGGACATGCCAGATTTTGAAAGAGGATGCTGCTGATGGAGGCCCCAGGAAGCGAGGGACCCCAGTACTAGGCACTCTAAGGAGCAGAGAAGGCATTATTACAGGATGTTATCTGAATTCCAGGCCCTGAAGCCACTCTCATTGTTTTCTTTACCCATTAAGTGGCCATCTGGAGTAGTGGTTTCTAGATTTTACAGGTCCTGCAAGTGAAGGACTTGCAAATATGTATTTTGTCTGGGGGGAATGTTCACTGGGAAAATGCCAAACATTACAGGCTATAGTGCCCGTGCTTGATGGGCAGTATGTAACCAGGGGACTTAATCCAGGACTTAAAAGAAGCTTTCATCCTGACACCAGAAAGAAACAGCCATTCTGGGTTAAAAACCACATGCCAATGAGCAACTACTAGCTATCTCTATCTACACGCTGTGCACAGATTTAAAAAAGAGCTAGGTATTTTGTTAGCACTGCTTTACTGCCCATGTTCATCTCAAAGCCAGGAGGCATGAGAGGAACTGAGTGGTGGCTGGCCTGCTCCACCCTTTATGCCCTCGGTGCAGGATGCCAAGTGGAGATGCCTAAGGTGCATGAGACTGAATATGGGTGGAGGTATTGCACACCACAGCAACCGTAGAAATGGATAACCACTGGTTGGAAAAAGTTGAAAAAGGACAACAGTGAGGATGCTCAAGGTGCATGAGACTCTGAACATGGGTGAGTGGGGTGCATTGCACACCGTCAGCAAACTGTGGAAATGGATAACCACTCGAAGGGAAAAAAGTTGAAAAAGGGACAACAGTGGTCAATTTTACGGTCATAGGCTTTTAAAAACCATAAATGTCATGATTTCAGCTATTTAAATCTGAAATGCCACAGTGTTGTAATTGTAGGGGGTCCTGATCCAAAAAGGTATTGTGTGTGTTAATGGGCGGTGTCACAAAGTTACTGTGGAGGGTGGGGGCTGTGGTGCTGCTACCCTTACCACTGTGCTGCTGGTGTTGACGGCGCCGCCTTTAAGCTGGGAGGCCGGAGAGTGGCAGCTGCTAGCTGGAAGCCCAGCTCTGAAGGCAGCACAGAAGTAAGGACCCTCAATTTGAGAAACACTGGTCTCCCCCATGAAATCTGTATAGAATAGGATAAAGTACACAAAAGACTCAGATTTCATGGTCTGTTTGGACAGATTAGTTGTGGCCCGCTGGGCCTGCTGGGGATAGAGAACTCAGGGCTGTGGGCGCCGGTGCTCTCTCTGTCCCCGGTAGGCACGGGGCCGCAGCTTCTCTCCTGCTCAGGCACTTTAGGCACTCAGTGGCAGAGCACTGTCAATGAACCGTGATTGGGGACTGGGCACAGGACTTAAACTGACCAGCTTGAAACCCATTAGCTGCCACGAATTCCTGCATTTATCGCCATGGAATTTTTGGACCCCAAACATCGCTAAGTATAACGGGGTTTCACTGTACTTACAGTATTAGTAGACTTTAAAGTAGTTTCACACATTCTAATTAGACACTTGATAAGAGATGCAAATTAGAAAAAACTATTTAAAACTGCTTATCAGGTTAAATATGTAGCAATATAAAACATTTTAAAAATCTATTATCAAATTGGAAAAAATTGAAAGGCCTTTAAAAGTCTGGTTGGCACAATTTATATTTATTTTTGAACTTGGATAGTGTTGTAGATCAGTTTCACTTTGTTTTTTACTAGCTTCATTTTCTGATTCTTATGCATTGGCACAACACTGCAGTGTTTAGGCCACAAATTTTGCAGAGGTTCTTTGTCAGGGTTCTCAAAATCAGTTGCAACCCCTTAGGGTCGTAGGAGGCTATGATGGGGAGTCTAGCTGTCATTTAGGCCTTCACCGCAAACCCTGCTTTGCCTGTCCAGCATTTATAATGGTGTTAAATATATTCTTGAAAGTTGCTTTTTAATTTATATGGGGGTGGGGGACTTGCTATGTGAAAGGGGGTCACCAGTACCAAAGCTTGAGAATCACTGCTCTTTGTTTATAAGAACTACCTCCACTGGAATTTCTAAAACATTATTAAAACATTTCTATTTGGTCTTAAGTTTTGAAAAAGCTGCTTCTGAAGAAAAAGCTATTAGAAACTCACATATTGGGGCCAAATTTAACCCAATAGTGTTCATTTAACTTATTCAATGCATGTCTCCCTTTTGGAAGGGGCCTTTTGTAAATATTTCATATAGGGTCTTTTTCACATCACTAAAACCACTTATCTAAAAATCAAAACTGTTTTTCATGATATACGTGTGTGTGTTTGGGAGCTCAGAATCTATAGTTTCTTTTCCACAGACTTCAATGGAATTTTGCACATGAAGAACAGTAGTCATCAATTTCAGATTATTAGCATGTGAAATGAATGATCTGATCATTCTTTTATGAGGACCTATTCCACTGGTACTCTATCTGCGAACAAACAGATGGCAGCCAATGGCAGTTGAGAATTTTCCTTTTTTCGGTCACTGACCCTTCTCCCTGCCCCATCCCCTTCCTCCCCCCCCCAACACCCCCCCCAAAAACCCCAAACAAACTAACAAACAAACAAACAAACAAACAAACAAACCCTTCAGGCTTCCAAAGCTGAAACTTCATCTTAGGTTTGCAATTAACTTTACAATGTGACCGTGCACATAAACTAAGCCTTGAATGAAAACTCTTCCCATTTCAACTAACAGTAAGCAAAGGGTGAGTGTTTGAATTGAGATAACTGTCCTGCAGAACAGCATTACCATTTAAAAAATGATCTTTTTCAAAGACCACTTGCCAATGATTTTGGCTTAATTGGATTAAAGCAGAAATCTAAGAAAGGAGACCCATCCATTCACTGAAAAAAAAATGGAGGATACAGACACTGTCCCAAACACTTCCAACAAGGTAACAAAATTTACTGACAGAAAATCTGAAGACCAAAGACAGAATGGCAGAGCAGAAGACATGAAATGGCCTTAAGTCACCTGTCACCTTATCTGCTGAAGATAAGGTTCTTCCTATAGTGTTTATTAAATGTTTACAAAGACTTCCAAGTGGGTATCCTGCACAGCTGCACTGACACTAGGGCTACACTACAGCTTAAGTCGACATAAGGTTTGTTGCTCAGTCGTGTGAAATTAGTCACCCACCTGAGCGACATAACTTACACAGAGTTAAGCGTCGGTGTGGACAGCACTGTGTCGACAGGAGACATAGCTGCCACCGCTTGCGGGGCCCGGAGGAATTAAGCCAACGGGAGACCTCTAGACCTCTATCCCATCGGCTTAGGTGGCTACACTAGAGAGCTTAAGCTCAGAAGACTTCTCAGTTGAAGAAGCTCCAGATGCTCATTCTACTATGGTTCTAGTTTAAGCAGGCAAGGATCTCCCTGAAAAATGACTTCTTGATAGAACAGATTACTCTACAGAACCTTCCAAAGAATTAAATTCAAAAACACAATAAAAAAAGTCAGTTTCTAGGCTCAGTTAATTTTTCATACTGGAAAAACTTTATAAACCAAGAAAATAATTAATAAACATGTATATAGGGTTTTTGCAGAGATCTACAAAATTCTTACACATTGAGTAGGTATTTTACTCCCCTTTTATATATAAAACAGTCTTCAATGAAGTCCTTAAACACAGAGGGTTATAATTCTCTTTAAAAAAAATAAGATGTTCTTATTTACAAAGTAGATTTAAAGTTATAACTACACTTGCAAGATACCTTGGTTCTGTGTTTTTAACTGCTCGATGACGGAAGAATTACCACCATTTTCAGGGAACTTGTTGAAATCTGTCTTCTTTGATCTTAAGCCACTGTGACTAGGAATTGCCTCTTATCCCCATGGAAAATGGGATGAAGTAAAACCTCTCTTTAAAGGGTTTCTTGACTGCTGGATGAAGGACAGCTGTGTGTCTTTTCTTGTTGCCACGAGAACACTGATGAAGAAGCCTGATGCCGAGCAATCTCTCTGTGACTCTTAGTACTTTGAGGATGAGAATGATTTATTTTCTATTTAAAAAGAGTGGGGGAAAGCATATCTACCTTTACATAGCTGACAATTCATAAGAGAATTAATTCACTACTGTATGGTGGAAATAAGATAGGGCAATTGGTCAAGCTGTCAGTTGCAATTTTGGATAACAGAGTCCGCGACACAGATCGTCCATCAGCACAAAGTACTATATGATTTACACCAGTCTGCTTTTATACCCCCAGCAGTCAACTGACTGGAATACTTTGCTGATTAACATCACAGGCAGCTGAAGAGGGTTGGGGGAGTACTATCTGCAGTTCAGATATATCTAAGCTGGCCAGCATCTCAATGGCAAGAAGTTTGACCTGTGGTTCCTTATATTTAGTATATCAAGTTTTTTGTTTTGTTTTTTAAGAGAGGCATCCTATCAGTTAACATTGAGGTACCTTCCCTGCACATTCCTCACGATCAGATCGGTTTTGTCAAGCTAGCTGTTGACAGGCATAATATTCATTTTTGTATTTCGTTCTAGACTTACTGTGCATTAGAACGGATCCTCATTTGTGTTCTGTGGACAAATATAGCTACATTTTAGACTGTGGGCTCTAGTCATCTCCAAATGTGTGGTGATCCCATTAGCAAGAATTCTACATGTAAATCATTCCACACACAAGAGAGACACTCATTTATTTGCACTTACTTTTACAAAATCCCTGGACTCAAAAAACATGCTTTGGCTCTAATATCAGATATTTTCTTTCCCTAAACCTCTGACTGCCAGAAGCCGGGACTGGATGACAGGGAGGGATCACTCAATAAATTGCCCTGTTCTGTTCATTCCCTCTGAAGCATCTGCCACCATCCAGAAGCCAGGATAATGGGCTAGATGGACCATTGGCCTACTGGATCAGACCATTCTGTTCTAAAAATACAAAAAAGATGCTATTGGTACTAACTGAACTTGGTTATCCAATAAGTCTAACATTTGAATGGTGGTTTTGACTAAAGCACTAATGGCCCCAATACTGCTCCCCAAAATTCACAAGAATGTAATCCTGACATCAGTAGTGGAGCAGCTTCCCCCTCCAGTAAAGCAGGGCTTCAAAACAATAGCGAAGCTGACTGAGGAAGCAGCCACAGCTGTAGCCAGCCCAATCAGGGCCCAGCTGGCCTGATAAGAGGCCTGTGAGCCAGCACCTGAAGGACTCTCTCTTCAGCCCTGGAGGAGAGGGTGAGCTGTCTGCAAGCAAGGTACCCGAAGCAGAGCAGAGCTGGGGAAAGGGCAAGGGAGCTGGGAGCTCTAGCCTTGCAACTCCCAGGCTGCGGGTCTTGATGGAGGTCTATGGAGGTCCTGGTGCTGCAGAGGGCAGCCCAGGAATAGGCAGAGGCAGCTGGTCCTAACCCTGGCCAATGATGAGTGGCCATTACAGACCACGGTCTGCCCCAGTGAGTGGGGGCAAGAGGATGACTGGCAGTAGCCACTGAGGCAAGGTGGTTTTAGAGGTTGGGAGCTCCCTGGGAGAAACCCAGAGAGAGTGGGGGTATTGCTGGGGCAGAACCCTAGGAAAAGGGCACCGGGGTCTGGGAGGACATGGGGCCTGAGGCTGGCGAGACATCCGCCCGGCAGAGAGCGCTCAAAGGCTGGAAAGAGGCGAACAGCAGGAGGTGCCACAGCGGTGAGTCTTCGCCTCGCTACAGAGCGCTATCAGTCTTTAAAAGTGCTACAAAGGAAGCACCTACTGAAAAACAGTAATGGGAATATTCCTGGATATTTACACTGAGTTTATCATGTAAATCAACTTCTAAATTTACTAGAAAGTGATTGTACACGTATTTCATTAATTTTGTTTGTAGGTTTTCAGTAAACGTTTCCTAAAAAAAGATGTAAGCATGTTGAAGTAGTATAAATATTCTTAAGGTGGTAAAACAACTGTGCCCAAGTTGAGTAAGTTAGGTTTTTTGTTTGTTTTGCTTTTAAAACAGAAAACATAAGAGATCATTTTCAGATTTTAAATGCAAAAACATATACATTCCATATAAATTCTATCCCTCTTGATAACTAAGTATTGATAAATTCTCAGTCGTGTGATTATTTACATGAAAACAATATGTTTAAAAAGTCCTTTTTGTGTATTCTAATTAGTACTAACTTTTCAAAAATGCTGTCAGGAAATTAACCATACCCCCTGCTTTCTCTTCTTAAATCTACACTTTAATCCCAATGGTATGAACAATGAGCACATTTAATGTTACCACTTTCCCTGAAAAATCATATGGCTAATTTTGAAGAACTGCACCTTTCTCCATGTCACACATTAAATGAGATTCTAATGCTGAGATACTCTAGCCCCATACTTTAATCTGGATATTTCTCAGCTTTTTTCTTTCTTCAACTTCTTTATTGTATTGTTCTTGGAGTTCTTCAAACTTAAAACCTACAAATTGACAGTGAATATTTGCTAATAATCTGCCTCATTTCATACATAATCTTTCCCTTTCCATTTCTTATGCCTAATATTAGACAAGGGTGATAAAAGCAACAGCCCTCATTAATCTCTAGTGATATATTAAGACAACAACTCAACAGGAGTTCTTCTAAAACCGAACCGTTCAGAGACTGAAAACTGAGATCTGGAACTCAGTGCCACAATGAAATTGCAACCACTAGACTGAGGGACCAATACCTGGGGTACAAATGTATATTGTAATATCTCCTGAATGAAGAATTTTTTCCCATCGCTCCCCTGGCATTAACATTCATTTGTAGCATGAATTAAAAATCAGGCATTAAGGTTCAAAGGAGCTCAAAAGAAAAATCAGTGGGAGTTGGACACCTAACTTCTTGCTAATGGGACGCACCACACATTTGAAAATCTCAGCCTAAAGTCACATCTTGCTTCTCTCCACTTTAACTCCTACATAACTGTAGCAGCCACTTTCTCAAGGAACACCATAGCCAGAATGCTTTGCCTCTTCCAAAAGCATCTGAAATCTCAGCTTTCAAATGAGAACAAGGACTGGGGATCTCCAACTCCAGCTAGGTAGCCAAATGCAAGTTTTTGGCAGTACCTTCTTTTGGTGTCCATGAAATCTGAGTGTTTTTGTTTTATATTGTAGAGTCTGAATTTCACAACCCTAAACTCAAGCAAATTGTGTGATGGTACCTTGTCACTGGTGTTAGGCCTAAATAAAATGTAACCCAAAGCCAGTTGTGTCAACCTGAACAAAGTCAGGCTAACACCCTAACAGAGGTTTATGGGTAATTCATAAGTGGAAAGTCCCAGGGAGTTACAGGTCTGTCTCTCACAAAGTTAAGCAACCATGAGATAAGAAAGGGACTGTATTCCTAGCATGGTTCCAAACGTACTGAGGTAGAAACAATTATTTTGAATGAAAATTTTACCTGAATATTTTGTTATAGAACATAATTAGTTAGGATGTACGTGTGTTCATGGCGCCAACATATGGACTCTTGGGCTAAAGCCCCAGGAATATTCATAATCAGGGGCTCTGCTCCACCAATATTTGGAGCTAGATTTTTCCCCCTCCCTGGAGCTTCCCTGAATGTAAAGAGAGCGCACAGCGCGTCTCTCTCTCCTTTGCTGCTGCTGCCGTAGCCTAAGGGCTGCAGCATTAGCATAAGAGGAATGCTAACTGCTGCTGAAGCACTCAGGAGGGGGAGGGGAGTGGAGGGGGCCTCCCCTCCCCTTCCCTCCCCTCTCCTCTCCTGCCCCTACCTGGAGGAGACACAAACGGGCCAGGAGACAGACATCACTCACCTTAGCAGCTGTTGGGGCTTCCGTGAGTGTTTGACCCTATGATTTTTTATTATGTTTGAGAGTTTGACCCTATGATTCCCCCCCTGCCCCTGCCCCAGTCCCAGCCCCTACTCCTACCCCCAGTGAGGTGCAGCAGGCTGCACAGGGGAGGCAGGAAGCCACATGTGAAGGCAATGCCCCCTCCCCCAGCACCCACCAACCCACCCGCCACAGGAGGGAAGGGAGAGGGAGGCTTCCTAGACCTGAGCAGCTGGGGTTTGGGTGAATTTTATGACACCCTGCTCCCCCGTCCCATAGCCAGCCACCACCCTGCCTACCCCACTTCTGCCCCATGCTGGGCAAGGGGCAGCCCATCCACAGTGAAGTTATGGTGAGGGCAGCAACATGGAAGGCCACCTATGCCCCAGTACCCATCATAGGGGAGGGAGTGAGCTTTCTGGACCTGAGAGGGGCCCTAGGGCATGTGCAGGTGTGTGTGCCGTGGGGGCAGGAGGGTCCCTCCTGGAGCTTGCTGCTGCCAGTGGTGGTGATGGGAGTCCTCTCTGGCCCTAGCCTGGGGCAGCCTGTCTGCACCCCAAGTTCCTCATCCTCAGCCCTGCCTCACCCCAAAGCCTGCACCCCAGCACCGAGCACGCTCCTGCACTGTGAACCTTTCATCCCCAGCCCCACCCCAGAACCCTCACCTGAGGGGAAAAACATGCAACTTAAATTTGGTGGTCAGTTTGGAGTATCATTGTATTTAGCACAATATTTGATTATTTTACACCCTTCAAAGTATGTAACTGGTCGTATACAGGTGTTTTCTCTGAATACTGCCTGTGTGCCTCAGTTTCCCCAATGCATTTCTTAAGGCTCTAGATGGTGGGATAAGGGGGTGTGATTGTTGTAAAGCCCTAGAGGGCCAGTGTGATGCTGTCTGCACAGAGAATGGCCGACACCCTGTCTCCAGGCAACTGATGGCCTGGGCCACTCTCCTGCAAGGTGCCAACTGAAGGTGTTTGGAGTATCATTGTATTTAGCACAATATTTGATTATTTTACACCCTTCAAAGTATGTAACTGGTCGTATACAGGTGTTTTCTCTGAATACTGCCTGTGTGCCTCAGTTTCCCCAATGCATTTCTTAAGGCTCTAGATGGTGGGATAAGGGGGTGTGATTGTTGTAAAGCCCTAGAGGCCAGTGTGATGCCGTCTTCACAGAGAATGGCTGCAACCCTGCCTCCAGGCAACTGATGGCCTGGGCCACTCTCCTGCATGGTGCCAACTGAAGGTGTTGGAGAACAAAGAGATCAGGTGGCCTCCTAATGCCTGGAAAAGAGACAAAGGCCAGAGGAGGAGTGTCAGTGCCTGTGCAGACTTCCGGGAAGCGCATGGTGTGGAAGGGATGCTGGGATGCTTTGGAACAACTCCATACAAAGCCAGTCAGGACTCTGGGGAGCCTCCTCTCTTAGCATACTGTCTCAGGGCAAGAAGCTTACACCTTCCTGGGTCTGACCTCAGAGCATTCAGCATGCCCTTCCACACCATGCACTTTCATGGCGAGTCTGCCCAGGCAGGTCCTGGGGCAACCAGAGGTCCCTGCACCCCAACTCCGCAGTCAGATGTGACTCTCAGCCAGACAGTAAAACAGAAGGTTTATTAGATGACAGGGATACAGTCTAAAACAGAGCTTGTAGGTACAGAAAACAGGACCCCTCAGTCAGGTCCATCTTGGGGGGTGGGAGCCCAGACCCAAGTTCTGGGCCTCTCCCGATTTCCCCAGCCAGCTCCAAACTGACCTCCCTCATCTGGCCTCTGTGTCTCTTCGGACAAGGAGGCCACCTGATCTCTTTGTCCCCAACACCGTCAGTTGGCACTTTGCAGAAACTGAGGCACCCACACAGTATTCAGAGAAAACATTAAGAACATTCCCACTTTGTCACAACAGGTGCAACAAAATATAATACCGTATATTGAAGCAGGCAAGTGCTGCTTCTGACTTTCCACTTTTAATTGACCCTTGTAATCTTGTGGTGCTGACGCATTGTAGCTTCATTTTATATCAGCTTACAGGGTGGGGGGGGACCACCATTTTGGGCCCCACCAAAATTATGCGAACCTGCAGCCTATCGTGTGTTCGTCCATATTAGTATCTGCATTTGTACCTCCCCTGAATCAAGACAAAGCATAGTCTTGGACTCACAAAGTATGCTCACTTCAATTCCTACATAGTCACTCATGGGAATTAATTTTCAAATACTGGAAAATTATAGACATTAACAGATTATAAGCCAAACACATGGTCAGCTGTTTTCTTCATTCACCTTTTGTTTTCTTTTATGCTTTCAGGAATGACCTGTACTTTCACAGAATTTACATTTTATTCAGTTGCATACTAGGGGAGGAGTGATCATTGTGATTTTGATTTGGTGTTAAGAGCAGAAAAATTCTTCTGTAGGGTCCTCCTGAGTGATAAGTCTCCTGTAATCAATGTTTGCTGACTTCTCTCAAGTTCAGATTTGTTCCTGCTTAAAGAGAATTAGAAGTACAAGGAATTAGTTACAGAAACAAATAGGGCCCAATCCGACATTTTTAAGAGCCCCCAGTGCACATCGAATGGCAATTTTGGTTGCTCAAGGAATATAAAATTAGGCATAATAAAGATATATCACTAAAAATGTGATTCTAGATGACAATACCACACCTTCAAATAAATATTGGAATCTGTACTTTCACTTCTAGTGATATTGGGTTGTTGTTTAAATTCTTTCTTCTATCAAAGAGACAATTAGCTTATATTTTATATATACACTCAAGGTTTAATATTTCAGAAAACTCATAGCAAAGAATTATACACAAAGGACACAGAGATGAAGAGCAATTACAACCATTATCCCCTCTTAAAATCAGTCACAGCTCTGATAAGGCTCCCTCTGCTGGACATTCACAAGACTGCTGCCTTTGGGTCCCAATATGCTTGATTTGTGCTCTTAAGCTTCCCTTGACCTGAATAGGCTGCAGCAACTGCCTTTTCCCTTGGATTTGCTGGTACACTTCCAGGGCCCAGGCTCCTAGTTCCACTTCCCAGTTACAGGACCACACAACCTAATTGTCTTAAGCCCCCAGGCCAGCACTGACCCTGCAGACTTAAACACACCCTTTTCCCAGAGCTTCTACATTGTGAGCACTCCAGGTACACAGTTCACCTCTTCAGTGATAGGTAGTAGTTGAACACAGACACACAGACTTTACAAGGGTTCCCAAAAAACACTCTGTTAGCAAGCACAAGAAGTATACAGATCTGAACAAAAAAATAATAAAACCCTCTACACAATTCCCTGCCTCAATTTCGTCACCACTCTTAGAGCATTCTTTGGTCTTAGGTCAGAGTCCTCTAGTTCAGGATTCTTCCTCTCTCTGTCCTCATGCACATGGTTTCTCACTAGAATCATGGAGTATCTGCAGTCTTTTCTCTCCTTGCCTCCCTCCCCAGGATTCGTCAGAAACCCTCTTTTCTTATCTCCCCCTTCTTTGTCAGGTGACTCCCAATCAGCCTCATCAGCTAATGAAAGTACCTGACCACAGATTCTGTTGCTTAGTTACCATCACTCCTAGAATTTAAGTATCAGAGGGGTAGCCGTGTTATCTGGATCTATAAAAGCAGCAAAGAGTCTTGTGGCACCTTATAGACCTACAGACGTTTTGGAGCATGAGCTTTCGTGGGGCATCCGGCGAAGTGGATATTCACCAGGAAAGCTCATGCTCCAAAACGTCTGTTAATCTATAAGGTGCCACAAGACTCTTTGCTGCTCTAAATTTAGATGGTGAAAAGCTAGTTTAGCCTGGATAGTAGCCCTTTCTTTGTCCCAGGGTGCTCCATTTAAATGACCATCAAAGTTTCACAGCCTATCATTGATAGCCCCAGGCCCTCACCACTTGGAATTTTAGTCCAAGATGGAGGTCAAAAAACAGAAGCTAAAGACCCACATTCAAAATGGAGTTGCAATCTGACACAGGGTCCCCAATATCAAACCATTTGTAAACTGTACATAGGCAGATTCTCCAAATGTTCATAATTAAATTGTTTTATTAAGATTCCATTTTATGAAGCTACTGCTATATGTACAACAATCCCCCAAAGAGTCATATAACCTCCAAACTCTTTCACTTTATCACGCTCATTAATATAATATAGAGTGTTAGGTGAAGACTTTCAAGCCTGTCTCTCTAAAAAGTTGCACGAGAAAGTGGCAGTGGTAAAAATTCTGTTGTCATGGTGACACTGCCAAAACTATTTTGGTCAAGTGCATTTTACACTCTGCCACTTCTGCTGGCATGTCGTCTGCATAGCGTTGAGATGTATTGGCAAAAATGTGCTGCACTCTGGCAAGGCATTCTAGTGCTATATTCCCAAAGACTCAGCATTCAAAGAGTCAACTGAGGATAACTGGAAAATAAATGCAGAGGCTATTCATGGAACAACCACATTTGGTGGAGTGGCAGTTTTGAGCCTGTCTAGTGGGTGGTGGGACAATCAGTGGTTCTAGAACTTTTTAGATGCAGAAGTTCATTGCTAGAGTTGCATGGTCAGCTCGGCCCGCTCCCCCAGCACAGGAACAGCAAGGTGAGAGCTGCCCTTACAGTGGGGAAACAAGTGGTGATTGCCCTATGGAATCTTACACCACCAGTTTGCTACCAATTAGTGGGGTAATCAATTTGGTGTTACAAAAAAAATCAATGGTAAGGACAGTTATCACTGAGGTATGCAAGACAATAAAGCACACCCTGCTGTATGGGGTAGTTAGGCTAGATCGTTGTGCAAAAAAAAAAATGGATTCAATAAGCTGGGTTTCTCTTAATGTGCTGGGGTAATAGGTGGGGAATATCCCCATTCTGTGCCCACCCTTCCCAGGTTCTGAGCATATTAAAAAAAGGTACCTTCAAAATGTATGCAGGCCTTGGTAGATCATAAGGGACACGCTACTGACAAACACTGTCTGGTTCAGAGAAATTCAGGACAACCACGGCTTTAGAAACACTGTGCTTTTTGACATATTGAAAGCAGACACCCCACTCCATCCAACTGGAATTAATGACATTTCTGTGCCAATCATAATTGGTGGGAAACTGCCCACCCTTAATTCTCTGGCTTAAGAAACCACATACTATCAAGCTAGACAGAAACAAGGAAAGATCTGACTCTTATCTGTGCAGCTGAAGAAGGAATGTGAAGTGGGCAGAGGTGGAAGACGACAGGATAGGTGGAGGGGTCTCATGCCAAAGCTCCATATCAACAAGTAAAACATTCTCAGTTCTTATGCACTGCACAGCATGCAGCACTCTCTGAGAGACCCTCTTGCCAGGGTGGATGAGTGAGGTGGACGGGCTGGATCTAAAATAGGCTAGCTAACAGTTGCATTGCTAACGCGGTTCAGGTAAAGGAAGTTTTAAAAGCTTACTTCAACAGTAGGTAATAGCCTAACCCTGTTTCTATGAAGCTATTAATAGACATTCATGACTTTTCAGGCATTTGTTGTTGAAGTGTGGAAGATAACTGATGGTCATAGAAACGCTGTCACAGTACAGGTGGTGTATTTCTAGACTCAATAAAGGCTAGCACTTCTGTAATATACATGCATTGACTTTGTTTAGAGGTATAGATGCCTTTCTGGTTATATTACTTTCTAGCACTGCAATACCAAAAAGTCACAATAAAGTTGCACCAACTTTCAAGTATGTACTTTATTACCACCACGGCATGCTAGACATACCAAAAAAAAAAAAAGATAACTGATAATTGACTTTACTAGCTATATAACTTGACTAGGTACAAGTACAACATGCAGACTGGATGTCAGCGCATCACAGATGACTGTACATGTAATCAAAATTCTTCGTTCCCTGACATGTTGTCCATGAGAGTAGAGTACAGCGGGAACTGGCACAAGGGGATGAGGTGTCTATGATCCCTGCCAACACCCCATATTTATCCATGCTTTGGAGTGGGTGAACTAATGCAGTGAGATTCTTAATCAATAATTGATCAACAATTCATTTGAGCAGCTGGATCAGCAGCAGCAGCAGCATTTCTTTTTGCATCTTTGTCCTCCCTCTACTCCTTCAGCAGCTGTTCACACCGCTGCCTTATTGCCTGCATTTCACTATTAGACCTGCAGAATCTCACAGAGCATGTCCTTCTCTGTGTGCGTCCTCTTAGCTCTGACAGTGACCAGACAGTTGTGCAGGTGTTAGGGAGAATCTTGAGAGAGCCCCACTCTCAAGGTTAGTGATAAACACAGAACTGTTAGGTGGAGAGGAAGGAGGCAGCCTTCCTGACATAACTGTTGCAGCTACTCGGATTTTCCCACCCTGTACAGCATAACTATGTGGATTGCCTCCAAATTACTAAACCATAATGAGTGCTAGACCTTACATGGAGAGTAGATCAGGGTTTCTTAACCCAATGCCTTGGGGAGGAGGTGGGCCTCTTTCTGATATAGAAAAAGGATAGTATTTCATAAAGACAACTGCACTTGTTTCAGGAAGTCATGCTCCTTGATGATCCCAAAGTGGCAAAGAAAGAGCTGTTTAAGAGGCCTTAGTCTGGCCATGGCAGTATGCAGCCATGCTGCTTTCTGCAAGAATCCCCCTCAGAGGTCCTGGCAAAGGGGCATGGGGATGTGCCATATCACACTGGGCTGAGCAAAGCGTATCTTCAACATAATGTTTGGGCAAGTCTTACATACTACTCACTGAAAATAAGTTCTGTGAAATTGTGCCCACAAACCAGAAAGCTTTGTGTGTAAAAATTAACAGGCTGCTCTGTCTGTACCTCAAAATACTGCAAGATACTAACGGATGGAGCACCAACTGACGTGTGTTTACTTGCTTCTGTTCTCAGCCTCTGCTATTGATGCAGTAAAATCATGTTTTCAAGAGAAGTTTTTAGTACACTGATTATAATGTGGGCACTAGATCTGGATTTGGGTCCAGTGCCTGATAGAAACTAGCTGAGGGGCAGATCAATTTGGGAGGGTTGAGAATGTAAGAACCCAAACCAGAGTGTCTTTTACGGACGACTGACAAGGTGGGGAATGTGGAGTAATGGCTGACTGTTTGCAGCCATAGTCGGAGGGTATGTGGTGGATATATGGGAAACACCACCTCACTGTCTGGCAAGAACTGACAACGTAAGCACACACATATACATTTGCCAAAAGTTAGGGCCTATCAGCAGACAATAGTTTATTTAAAGGGATATAAATCACTTTCGCCTACCATAATCTCCCGTTACCCAAGGAGGAAACATATTGGTGCATGTCACAGGTAGGTATGAAACAGCTCCTGGCTGGCACCTGCCTTGCTGTAGCCCTCCTTATTGTCTCCTTCCTGGTCAGGGCCAGATACCTCTTGCTCATCCATTGCTCCAGGGAGGGATTTCTTTCTCCTCACCAGGACAGGCAGAGTATCCACAGAGTTAAAGGGAGGAGGTAAGATCCAGAATATAGCACCCAGCTCACTATGAGAGAGGTCATGCAGGTGGCTCCAAACTTTCTCTTTTCTTCGCCTTCTGCCACCACTGCCTCAGCTCCTTTCCCTTTGTGTGGCAGTGAAACTCCTCTCTGAAGAGGCTGAGTTTTGCCACAGCCTTCAGCAAATTGCTGTAAATAGTCTTGTTCATTCAGAGGGCTGTGGCTGTGCCTGCACATGCTCCTTCCCCCACAGTACAAGGAAACTGAGCACCCCTCTCTTGGAATAGACAGCAGCATGAGACAGTGCTAGGTATCTACATTCAGTGAAAATGTAGCAGGGAACAGGAACAGATGTTGCTGTGAAGAAACATGCTGGCATATAAAAGTGAAGTAAGGACAGCTTCCAGGTCGCTGCACCCTGGACAGTGAAGTTCAAGAGTGCTACGAGCAGGGGCGGCTCTAGGTATTTTGCCGCCCCAAGCACGGCAGGCAGGCTGCCTTAGGCGGCTTGCCTGCGGGAGGTCCCCGGTCCCATGGATTCGGATTCGGCACGCCTGCGGGAGGTCCGCCGAAGCCGTGGGACCAGCGGACCCTCCACAGGCATGCTGCTGAAGGCAACCTACCTGCCGCCCTCGCGACGACTGGCAGAGCACCCCCCGTGGCTTGCCGCCCCAGGCACGCACTTGGTGTGCTGGAGCCTGGAGCCGTCCCTGGCTACCAGACAGTCCCTCTGGAAGGGAAAGTTGCATTGTGGGATTGCAGCTGGGGGATTGCTTATACTGGTACTGGTACATGCGCATCCATGAGAACTCTACTGGCAGCAACTCTGAAAAGAGAACTAATTAATGCTGTAAAAAGCAGAAGGCTTTGTTGGACTAGAGAACATTAAAGGAGGACATACACCAAGCTCTGCTATAAAAAAAATGAAAGTTGTCTTGGCAAAATGTAAGTGTAAGCAAGGGCCTTACCTAAAAGGCCTTATCTTGAGAGGCAAAGAGTCTGTATTTTTTTCAATCCTGTTAAGCTAACAGGTTTTGAAACACAACTTTGCCCAGCAAAGAAAGGGCCAAATATTCACATGTGCTGAGTACCTATGAATTCCACTGGGCTTAGTGGGAGTTTCAGGTGCGCATCACATCAGATAATCAAACCACTTTATTTAGAAGCCTCACCCTTGTAGGAGCAGGATTTTATAGAGCACTAGAAGAATTAATGCATGATTTGATTTCATCCTGCTAGCCACCCTTTTTTAATAGCAGAAAGAAATGACCCTCTGGGACTATGAGATTCTGTTTTCCCATATGGATTACAAATTGGGCCTTCTTTAGCTCTTTGTTTTCAGATTTAGTTAGTAAGAGACAGGATTCTGTATTGTGTGTATGTTAAGTAGATTAGAGGAACATTGAAGGCCTGGGTCTCAGTGTAAATTGTCTTGGTTATTGATTGTAAAACTTAGCAAGGTTTAATTTGCAGTGCCTTTTTGCTGGACATAAAATACTACTGTTTGTATTCTCAATCTGTTTGTGTGAGTAAGGAATGTGTGCATCAGGAAAAGATAAGGTGTGAAGGCCATTGTTAACCAGATGGTCAAGAAAGGAGAAGCGAAGACACTTCGAGATTTGTTGATGCCAAAGAACCATCAAAGCGTAGCCATGATTGAGGAAGGGCCAATTGACAACCCTGAGGTGAAGGCTGGCAGCCCTAAAGACAACTGGTTAAATGGGAACCAGGACAGGATGACCCTCTCGGAGGTGTATTGGAATGTTTACATCAAAAGATACACCAAATAAGAAGTAACCCGGTCACAAACTGACACAGCAAAATCCATAGACTTCAAGAAAAAAAACCCTCTGAGAATAGGGTGCTTGGCCATGAGACTTTGGGGGTTCATCTTGCCACACTCCCGGAGCATCAGAATAAGTACAACAATGTGAGACTCAGGAACCTTGTTTTAGGCACCCAGGTTTGAAAATTTTGGCCACAAACTCAAACGTCTATTTAAATATGGAGTATAGTTAAAGTAAGATAAAGTGGACAAAGACAGTAATTTGAGAGTCATTTACATGTCTAAACAAAATAATACTTACACAGGATAACAGCCACACTTAAGTTAAAGGAGAACAGTAAGGTCTCACCTTTTAAGTTTCCGATCTAGTCTTGCAATTTGTTTCTTGCTTGAAGTTAGTTGTCCTGCTTAATAATTAACTTGTGATTCTTTTACTTGAAGATCATGTAAAATTTTCTGCTCGTTTTCTCAAGATTATCACACAATTCCATCAAGCTCTGGTTTTCTCTTTTTAGTGTTGCTACTTCAAGTTTTTCATTTTCAACCTAATTTGATTAATCAATTATATATAAAAATACCTTATTTTAAGATTTTGATCAAGCCTGGGAATACACATCTTTCTTCAGAGTGAAGAGTGGAAGCACTTATAAAAGAAACAATTTCTGCTTGATAAAGTGGTGGTTGAATATTTTTATTCACTACATTTCAAAGCCCTGACAGCACTGGAAATTTCAGTTACTGCATAAAGCTATTTTGCTATTCTACCAGTGTTAGTATCAAGGCTTCCTGTGTAACATTTAAAATCAAAATACATAGTCCCCACAAGTCATTTAGTTTCCACCTAGGTATTAATATTAAAATGATTTCTCTAATCAGTGGTCCCACACCTGTTCTTGGAAGACTTTATTGGCTATAAAAGCATCTATCAGACCAGTAAAGTGCTTACAGCCCTTGCATATCATTAGAAGAGCTAAACTTAAAAGCCATATGGCTCTGATCATCATCTTGCTCCTCTCCCTTCAAATCTGTCAGTGTTAGCAACCAGTATTTCCTGAATGACTAGTGTTAGAGATCAATGCTCAAATTGCGTTTCCTCAAGATAGCAGCTGGAACAGCCATGTCTGATTTAGTAGGGATGCAAGATAGTAATCAGAATAATGCAATTTCAAGATCCTCTCTCTCATGATCGGTGTTGCGTTATGTAGCATTGGAAAACAGATTTGATATCCCCAGCCTTTGCAAGGTATACGTAGGGGGGGCTCTAGAAATTTGGCCACCCCAAGCAGTCATGCCTGCGGGAGGTGCTGGTCAGCGGCTCGGGTAGACCTCCCACAGGCATGACTGCGGAGGGTCCGCTGGTCCCGCGGCTCCAGTGGACCTCCCGCAGCTGCGGAGGGTTCGCTGGTCCCGCGGCGCCGGGGGGGCCTCCGCCCGCCGGCCAGCGGGAGGTCCACCCGGCCGCGGAACCAGCGGGCCGTCCGCAGTCATGCCTGCGGGAGGTCTACCTGAGCCGTGGGACCAGCGGACCCTCCGCAGTCACGCCTGCGGGAGGTCCGCTGGACCCGCGGCTCCGTTGGACCTCCTGCAGGCTTGACTGCGGATGGTCCGCCAGACCCGCCTGCCGCCCTGCCAGCAAAATACCGCCACGTGCGCTTGGCGCGCTGGGAGTCTGGAGCCAGCCCTGGGTATCACGGCATACATTCCTATCCCTGACAGTTTGAGATATTGGACTTGGAATCATACCAAAAAAGTACTACCAGAGCAAGAGGCCGGTGACAGTTTAAGACTGAATACACAGCAAGGCCTGGATAGTGGGCTAGTGTAATTTTCCTTCACTACTTTACACAGGTGTCAATCACTGCTCACAGAGTGAGTATTAGCATCAAAAAACCGTTAGCGAGTAGTTTACATTTTACTGGCATGTCAATTGTTTGATGGCAGCAATGACGTTATGTAGATATTAATCTTATCAGCTATAAACCTAAGTGTTATGGCTTTTCTGTGACTAAAGCCCTGATTAAATTGGAGGCTCTGTATTGAAGAGTTAGTCCTTTTAGCTCAAGCGATAAACCGTCTGTGCTACAATGACGACGGTTTGGGGTTCAAATTATGCTGATGATGCATAAGTGGGGAATTATTACTGTTGTACAGACTATTTTTAAATGTTTAAGTCAAAATTTCTCGAAAAGATCTGCTCTAGGAATTATTTCTGGGAGGGTCTGTGACTTATGTTATATAAAAGATCAGAACCGATGATCACAGTGGTCCCTTCTGGCCTAAGAATCTATGAAAATAAAAGCAGCAATTTTTAATAGGCCATTACAACAGAGCGTACTCCAGTATTTTAAAACCACCACGTTCATATAGACAAGTTGGTGTAAATTCTGAATGAGCCTGTTGTTGGGTACAAAAAAGTTGAGCCAATCCTTCACAAAGTACCAATGAGTATCTGACATGAGAAGCTGGGCGCAAGCTATCAACATGACAATTTCGGTATGTTTATAAAAAATATATTTTATATGAAGTGAGTGTTCACAGATATCCATTTGTAGAAATAATTTGTTTACAAAGCACCTTATACAATCAATTTATCAAAACGATTTACATAAAGGTATTTTTAATTTTTACTTTTCCACTGTGCCTCATAAGATTAACCTTTGCACAGCATTCTAGATGCATTTTATAGGTGACTGTTTGCTATTACCGTAGCACCTAGGAGCCCTGGTCATGGACCAGCACCCCACTGTGTTAGGCACTGTACAAATAGAATAAAAGCGATCCCTACCCCAAAGAGCTTACAATTTAGATACAAGACAAGGAAAAAGGGAGAGTACAAGGAAACAATGAGACAACGTTGGTCACTAGGATGGGCAGCTTGTGTACTGAGACCACTGCTTAACTGTTAAGTTTTTGTAGGCACCACAGCAAAGGAGAGTTGTAAGGAGGGCTTTGAAAGAAGATGAGGACTTGCAGATGGTTGGGGGCTCTTCCCAAGCATATCTTGACAGTCAGCATGGGAGAAAACACAAAGGTACTTGTTTAAAAATTTAACAAATGGATGTGTTATGGGCCAATCAGAGGGGGAGTTGACATTTCAATAGTGAATGAAAAAGGATGCCTGGGTTAGGGTAGGCCATGAAGGAGCTTTTGCAAAGCTGCACTCCAGCGATTCAAGCTGAAACTGTCTTTTCTGTCATTCTTTTTGCAGCTTGTCTAGTTGACTTTCAAGCTCTGGAATCTTCTGAAGAGGCCTTGTGGAAAGGCCTTCTTTCCATTCTTCCACAACCTGTGCCTCATTTTATATCTCTGCTTTTTCCTTAATATAAAGTGTATATCACTGAACCTGGAAACACAAGGAGGAACATTACTACAACTGATTTTTAAAAGGCTTAGGATTTAGATTTAGTTAGTAAGAGACAGGATTCTGTATTGTGTATGTTAAGTAGATTAGAGGAACATTGAAGGCCTGGGTCTCAGGTGTAATTATCTCTGATATATTGATTAAACTTAGCAAGGTTTAATTTGTAAGTGCCTTTTGCTGATATAAAATACTACTGTTTGTATTCTCAATCTGTTTTAGTGGAGTAAGGAATGTGCATCAGGAAAAGATAAGGTGTGAAGGCCATTGTTACACCAGATGGTCAAGAAAGGGAGAAAGCTGGGAAGTACACTTCTGAGATTTGTTGATGCCAAAAAGAACCATCAAAAGTTGCAGAAATATTGCCATGATTGAGGAAGGGCCAATTGACAACCACAAGGGTGAAGGCTGGCAGGCCCTAAAGACACAACTGGTTAAATGGGGAACCAGGACAGGATGACCCTCCTTCGAGTGTGTATTGGAAATGTTTACACTTTCAAAGATGAGGGCACCAAATAAGAAGTAACCCGGTCACAAACTGACACAGCAAAATCCATAGACATCAAGAAAAAAAACCCTCTGACAATAGGTTCCAAGCCCATGAGACTTTGGGGGTTCAACTAGACACACTCCCGCAGCATCAGAATAACTACAACAATGAGAGACTCAGGAACATTGTTTTAGGCACCCAGGTTTGAAAATTTTGGCTTACACAAACTCAAACGTCTATTTAAATATGGAGTATAGTTAGAAGTAAGATAAAGTGGACAAAGACAGTAATTTGAGAGTCATTTACATGTCTAAGCAAAATAATAATACTTACACACAGGATAACACAGCCACACTTTAAGTTAAGAGGAGAACAGTAAGGTCTCACCTTTTAAGTTTCCGATCTAGTCTTGTGCAATTTGTTTCTTGCTTGAAGTTAGTTGTTATGCTTAATAATTAACTTTTGATTATTTTATTTGAAGATCATGTTAAATTTTCTTATCGTTTTCTCAAGATTATCACACAATTCCATCAAGCTCTGGTTTTCTTTTAGTGTTGCTACTTCATTTTTTCATTTTCAACCTAATTTGATTAATCAATTATATATAAAAATACCTTATTTTAAAGATTTTGATCAAGCCTGGGAATACACATCTTCTTCAGAGTGAAGAGTGGAGAGCACTTATAAAAGAAACAATTTCTGCTTGATAAAGTGGTGGTTGAATATTTTTATTCACTACATTTCAAAGCCCTGACAGCACTGGAAATTTCAGTTACACGCAGTTATTTTGCTATTCTACCAGTGTTCGTATCAAGGCTTCCCCTGTGTAACATTTAAAATCAAAATACATAGTCCCCACAAGTCATTTAGTTTCCACCTAGGTATTAATATTAAAATGATTTCTCTAATCAGTGGTCCCACACCTGTTCTTGGAAGACTTTATTGGCTATAAAAGCATCTATCCAGACCAGTAAAGTGCTACAGCCCTTGCATATCATTAGAAGAGCTAAACTTAAAAGCCATGACTCTGATCATCATCTTGCTCTCCCTTCAAATCTGTCAGTGTTAGCAACCAGTATTTCCTGAATGACTAGTGTTAGAGATCAATGCTCAAAGTGGCGTTTCCTCAAGATAGCAGCTGGAACAGCCATGTCTGATTTGAAGTAGGGATGCAAGATAGTAATCAGAATAATGCAATTTCAAGATCCTCTCTCATGATCGGTGTTGCGTTATAGTAGCATTGGAAAACAGATTTGATACTCCCCAGCCTTTGCAAGGCCTGTATACGTGGGGGCTCTAGAAATTTGCCAGCCACCCCAAGCAGTCATGCCTCGGGAGGTGCTTGTCCACATGACCGGGTAGACCTCCGCGGGCATGACTGCGGAGGGTCGCTTTGGTCCCAGCGGCTCCAGTGGACCTCCACAGCTCGCTCTGGAAAGGTTAAGCTGGTCGCGGCTCCGGTGGAGCATCCGCGGGCGGCGCCTGCCCGGAGAAGTCCACCGAGCAGCAGGAACCAGCGGGCAAATCAAATCGCAATTCATCTCAGGAAGTCTACCGAGCCCGGTCAGGACAGCGAGACCCTCCGCTGATCACGCCCTCTGCGGGAAGGTCGCTGGACCCGCAGCTCGTTGGACCTTTCCTGCAGGCATGACTGCGAAGATGGTCCACGCCAGACCCGCCTGCCGCCCTGCCAGCAAAAGCCATGTTGCCCCACGTGTCTGGCACGCTTGGTGCGCTGGGGTCTGGAGCCAGCCCTGGGTATACGGCCGCCACATTCCTATCCCTGACAGTTTATGAGATATTGGACTTGGAATACATACCAAAAAGTACTACCAGAGCAAGAGGCCAGTGGACAGTTTAAGACTGAATACACAGCAAGGCCTGGATAGTGGGCTAGTGTAATTTTCCTTCACTTTACTTTACACAGGTGTCAATCACTGCTCACAGAGTGAGTATTAGCATCAAAAAAACGTTAGCGAGTAGTTTACATTTTACTGGCATGTCAATTGTTTGATGGCAGCAATGACGTTATGTAGATATTAATCTTATCAGCTATAAACCTAAGTGTTATGGCTTTTCTGTGACTAAAGCCCTGATTAAATTGGAGGCTCTGTACTGAAGAGTTAGTCCTTTTAGCTCAAGCGATAAACCGTCTGTGCTACAATGACGACGGTTTGGGGTTCAAATTATGCTGATGATGCATAAGTGGGGAATTATTACTGTTGTACAGACTATTTTTAAATGTTTAAGTCAAAATTTCTCGAAAAGATCTGCTCTAGGAATTATTTCTGGGAGGGTCTGTGACTTATGTTATATAAAAGATCAGAACGGATGATCACAGTGGTCCCTTCTGGCCTAAGAATCTATGAAAATAAAAGGCAATTTTTAATAGGCCATTACAACAGAGCGTATCTAGTATTTTAAAACCACCACGTTCATATAGACAAGTTGGTGTAAATTCTGAATGAGCCTGTTGTTGGATACAAAAAAAAGTTGAGCTTATCCTTCACAAAATACCAATGAGTATCTGACATGAGAAACTGGGCGCAAGTTATCAACATGACAATTTCGAATGTTTATAAAAATATATTTTATATGAAGTGATGAGTGTTCACAGATATCCATTTGTAGAAATAATTTGTTTTACAAAGCACCTTATACAATCAATTTATCAAAACGATTTACATAAAGGTATTTTTAAATTTTTACTTTTTTCCACTGTGCCTCATAAGATTAACCTTTGCACAGCATTCTAGATGCATTTTATAGGTGACTGTTTGCTATTACCGTAGCACCTAGGAGCCCTGGTCATGGACCAGCACCCCACTGTGTTAGGCGCTGTACAAATAGAATAAAAAGACGATCCCTATCCCAAAGAGCTTACAATTTAGGTACAAGACAAGGAAAAAGGAGAGAGTACAAGGAAACAATGAAACAACGTTGGTCACTAGGATAGGCAGCTTGTGTACTGAGACCACTGCTTAACTGTTAAGTTTTTTGTAGGCACCACAGCAAAGGAGAGTTGTAAGGAGGGCTTTGAAAGAAGATGAGGGACTTTGCAGATGGTTAGGGGGCTCTTCCAAGCATATCTTGACAGTCAGCATGGGAGAAAACACAAAGGTACTTGTTTAAAAATTTAACAAATGGATGTGTTATGGGCCAGTCAGAGGCGGGAGTTGACATTTCAATAGTGAATGAAAAAAAGGATGCCTGGGTTGGGGTAGGCCATGAAGGAGCTTTTGCAAAGCTGCCTCCAGCGATTCAAGCTGAAACTGTCTTTTCTGTCATTCTTTTTTAAGCTTGTCTAGTTGACTTTCAAGCTCTGGAATCTTCTGAAGGGCCCTTGTGGAAAGGCCTTTCCATTCTTCCACAACCCAGCTCATTTTATATCTGCTTTTTTCCTTAATATAAAGTGTATATCACTGAACCTGAAACACAAGGAGAACATTACTACAACTGATTTTTAAAAGGCTTAGGATTCAAAATTTTGATTTTTATTAGTTGAATGCACTAAAGACTATGGATTTAAAAATTACTCCTCACTTTCATAATAATTCAGACAGGGCTAGAAAGAATTTTACTCTGTTACAATGTTGGATCACATTCCAGCCTCTGGACCCATGGTTGTAATTTCTAGCTGGAGCATAACTTCTAATTTGACATTGTGATTCCTTAGGCTGTGTCTATCTACACCAGAGACCTTACAGCAGCACCGTTGTACCGCTGCAGCGCAATCCACATCGGCAGTTTAGTCAGCAAAACATATGTTGGTCGGGGGTGGGGGGTGTTTTCCCTCACACCCCTGACCAACAGAAGTTTTACTGACAAAAGTGCTAGTGTAGACATAGGCAAGTGACTTCCATCTCCTACAGGGATAATTTTTACCCTACTGGTCCCACACTTGAGATGCATTTCAGAAAGATGCCTCCTACTATGTTATTTTTATGATCACTCAAAAACAATTTGTTAAAGATCTTTCCATTGATGTGTTGCTATGCATGCAAAACATTAACACGTGTTCTCTCTGAACGCCTCGCTTTCTCTGCTGAGAAAAATTATACCTTCATTTTAGGTGTCTGCTGAGCTTTTCTCTTTACAAGTTTTACAGTTTTCAGAAAGCAAAAATAGCTGAGTTTGTAGCACTGTTTATGCCAGCATGGGCAAGCACTCAAATGTAAACATGAATTCAACTACTACGCATATTGACGCAACTGTAGGATGACCTGTTTCTTCAAGCAGAACTATATTTAGATGTAATGGCAAATAAAGTAATCAGATGTTTGAGATTATTAAGAGAGAAAAAGTGTATTAGTTATGAAACACTGCAAATAATTGCCAGGAAATCAAATATAGATTTTCTTTGTTGAGAAGCTATTGTGCTACCAAATGAAAATGAGCGCTAGGTCTGGCATACACGAAAAAGTTAGGCTGATGTAAGCTGTCTTGTGTCGACCTAATTGTGCATGTGTTTACACTTAAATGTCTCTCCCACTGATGGCGCCCCATTACAGCAACACAGTAACACCACCTCCCCAGCGGCGTTGAACCCAGGTCAATGCTGCACAAGTATAGGTGCTGCATTACCTTGTCAGTCTAACAATCCTCCAGCAGCTATCCCACCGTGCCTGACGCTGACTGCTCTAGTCACAACTGCAAACTCCATTGTCCAGGGACCACTGAGACCAGAACGCCCCCTTCCCCGTTCAAGTTCCACACATTTTTGAAATGCCTTTTTCTTGACTGTCTCCCTAGCATTTCTCCATTCCAGTGTGCAACTGCCCAGCCAAACATGCTGGCCAGATGTGCTCCAGCTTGGAGTAAACTGGAGATAGTGGATCTCCTGGGCCTTTGGAAAGAAGAGGCTGTGTAAGCACAGCTACGGAGCAGCCACAGAAACGTGGACACCTCTGAGCAGATTGCATGGGGGATGCAGGAGAAGAGGGGCGACAGGGACTAGCAGCAGGGCCATATGAGAGCAAAGAAACTGCATCAGGCATATCAGAAGGCCAGAGAGGCCAACAGTCAATCTGCCATGACAATCACACTCCCCATTGTGGATAACTCAGGGGAGCCCAAGCCACAGGCCCCTGGTGTGACCAGTGAGGACAAGGAGGTGGAGGAAGTGAAGGATATAGAACATGCAACCGGGGGATCCAGCTATGCCCATGAACCAGGACCGGTTTGAGATTCCACCGCAGCCCAGTCAGTCCCAGCAGTTGAGCACAGGCAAGCCCGATGCAGGGTAAGGAACCTTAGGTAAGTGTTTGTTTTTCCTATTACAATGGTGTACTTACGGTGCTCCCAATTTAACAGGTGTGATAGACCCAGGCCAGTTGGGTACAGCAGAATAGCAGAAGGCAGATATACTGGCCACTGGATTAACAGTTTTCTGTTCCCTGACTGACCAGAGCAGGGGCTGCTCCAGGCTAATGAGAACACCTGACTCTAATTAAGGCCCTGCTGATACTATCAAAAGAGCTCACTCCAGTCCAGCAGGGGAGTCAGGGAGCCAGAGGAGAGGAAGTGCGGCTGAAGGGCTGGTTACTGAAGACACCCTAAAACATCGTTAAAGGAGCCCTAAGGTAAGGGTGAAGAAGGGAGAAGCAGGAGAGCTGTGGGGAAGTGGCCCAGGGAAATGTAGCAACTCTGGCAGTGAAAGATTGGCTGCCAACAACTGCTACCATTAGGTCCCTGGGCTGAACCCGAGTAGAGGGCGGCCAGGTTCCCCCAACCCACCACTACAGGAACAGCTCCTGAAGGGGAAGTCAGGTCCCGTCAGGACAGGAGGCTGAACAGAGATCAGGGAGTTCTCTTACCAACCTCCTAGCAGGCCTATGATGAAAAGGGCTCAGTAGACTGTAACCCTGGCCCTAGAGAGAGACGGGCTACGTGGAGGGTCACAGTGAGCTTCTGAGGCTAACATAAACCGCCTAGAAGCGCAGGACCCACAGGAGTTAAAGGTCAGAGCTCTGCCACACAGGGCACAGCTATCAACTTTTCATTAATTCACTTATATTAGAAGAGGAAGCGGTACAACCAAGAGGTAGCATTATCTGCTTTTCATTCCCTTGCAGAATTAGGCAAGAGGGCGAGGTGGAGCAGTTTGTTTATGTACACAGGGATGGTTCCATATCCTCCTGAGACAGCGCAATGAAAGTTTTAATCCTCTGCTGAAGGTTTGGGATGGAAGCCTTATTTCTTCCTCCGCAATAAGATGCTTTCCCATGCCAATCAGCAATAACTATGGCAGGCATCATAGATTCATAGACTCATAGATTCATAGACACTAGGACTGGAAGGGACCTCGAGAGGTCATCGACTCCAGTCCCCTGCCCTCATGGCAGGACCAAATACTGTCTAGACCATCCCGGACAGACATTTATCTAACCTACTCTTAAATATCTCTAGAGATGGAGATTCCACAACCTCCCTGGGCAATTTATTCCAGTGTTTAACTACCCTGACAGTTAGGAACTTTTTCCTAATGTCCAACCTAAATCTCTCTTGCTGAAGTTTAAGCCAATTGCTTCTTGTTCTATCATTAGAGGCTAAGGTGAACAAGTTTTCTCCCTCCTCCTGATGACACCCTTTTAGATACCTGAAAACTACTATCATGTCCCCTCTCTGTCTTCTCTTTTCCAAACTAAACAAACCCAGTTCTTTCAGCCATCCTTCGTAGGTCATGTTCTCAAGACCTTTAATCATTCTTGTTGCTCTTCTCTGGACCCTCTCCAATTTCTCCACATCTTTCTTGAAATGCGGTGCCCAGAACTGGACACACTCCAGTTGAGGCCTAACCAGCGAGAGTAGAGCGGTCGAATGACTTCTCGTGTCTTGCTCTACAACACACCTGTTAATGCATCCCAGAATCACGTTTGCTTTTTTTGCAACAGCATCACACTGTTGACTCATATGTAGCTTGTGGTACACTATAAAAGACGGTTACTCACCTTTGTAACTGTTGTTCTTCGAGATGTGTTGCTCATATCCATTCCAATTAGGTATGCGTGCACCGCATGCATGCTCGTCGGAAGATTTTTACCCTAGCAACACTCGATTGGTCAGCTGGGTCGCCCCCTAGAGGGCGCCGCCATGGTGCCGAATATATACCCTGCCGACCCAACGGCCCTTCTTCTTCCAGCTACTCCGATAGAGGGGAAGGAGGGCGGGTTTGGAATGGATATGAGCAACACATCTCAACAACAGTTAAAAAGGTGAGTAACCTTCTTTCTTCTTTGAGTGCTTGCTCATATCAATTCCAATTAGGTGATGCCCAAGCCTTACTCTAAGCGTGGTCGGAGTGAGATGTTGCAGAATGCAAAACTGTTGAGCCAAAAGCTGCATCATCCTGGACTGTTGGACCAGTGCATAATATGAGGCAAAGGTGTGGACAGAGGACCAAGTAGCTGCATGACAGATCTCCTGGATGAGTACGTGAGCCAGGAAGGCAGCAGAAGAAGCCTGAGCCATGGTGGAATGTGCAGAGAGGTGGCTCGATGGAACATGGGCCAAGTCATAGTAGGTAATGGACGCATGACGCCACCCAAGATGAAATCCTCTGGGAGGAGACAGGTAGGCCCTTCGTCCAGTCTGCCATTGCGACAAAGAGTTGGGGCATTTTACAAAAGGGCTTTGTCCGCTCAATATAAAATGCGAGCGCCCTACGAACGTCTAGGGAGTGCAATTGTTGCTCCCTTCGTGATGAGTGTGGCTTCAGAAAGAAGACCGAAGGAAGATATCCTGGTTGATATGAAAGGCTGATACCACCTTAGGGAGGAAGGCCGGATGTACGCAACTGCACCTTGTCCTTGTGAAACACAGTATAATGGTGGGTCCACTGTGAGAGTCCAAATCTCGGGACTGGTCTGGCCGATGTAATGGCTCACGAGGAAAACTGTCTCCAGGACAGGTATAGCAGCAAGCAGGCTGCCAGCGGCTCGAATGGGGCAGTCATAAGTCTGGTTGGGGCGGTGGCGAACATGGGGGTATAAGTGCTCCAAGCCCTTGAGGAACCTAGAAACCATAGGGTGCGAGAATACGGAGCGGCCACTCTCCCCTGGGTGGAAGGCAGAGATGGCTGCCAAGTGCACCCTCAATGATGATACCGCCAGGCCCTGCTGTTTGAGAGACCAGAGGTAGTCCAAGATGGAATGGATCGGGACCTCGGTGGGAGTAAGATTGTGCGCTTTGCACCAGCAGGAGAAACGCCCACTTGGCCAGATATGTTAACCAAGTGGAAGGTTTCCTACTACCCAGGAGTACTTGTTGTACCGAGGCAGAGCAACGTAACTCGGATCGGCTTAATCCACCCGGCAGCCATTCTGTGAGTGCAGGGATTGCAGGTCTGGTTGGTGAAGTCTGCTGTGATCCTGGCGTTATGAGGTCTGGGCGAAAAGGCAGGAGAATCGGGTTGGCTATCGACAGGTCTAGCAACATGGTGTACCAGTGCTGCCTGGCCATGCTGGAGCGATCATGATCAGGTGCGCTCTGTCCCTGCGGAGATTTAGCAGGACCCTGTGAACCAGCCGGAATGGTGGAAAAGCGTACAGCAGATGGCTCGTCCACGGCATCAGAAAAGCGTCCGAGATCGAGCCTGGGGAGAGGCCTTGGAATGAGCAGAACGTCTGGCACTTCCTGTTCTCGTGAGGAGCGAAGAGGTCTATGGGGGGGAAAGCCCCACTTCCGGACAACAGAATGGATAACGTCCGGACGATTCTGACCGCCGTGAGACAGGAAGGATCTGCTGAGGCAATCCGCCAGAGTGTTCTGAACCCCTGGGAGAAAGGACGCCTACCAGGTTCATCGATTGGGCTATGCAGAAGTCCCAGAACTGGATGGCTTCCTGACAAAGAGGGGAGGACCGTGCTCCTCCCTGCTTGTTTATGTAATACATGGCCGTTGTGTTGTCTGTGAACACTGAGACACAATGGCCCTGTAGGTGCTGCTGAAACGCCTGGCACGCAAGGCGGACTGCTCTCAGCTCTCGGACATTGATGTGCAAGGCCAGCTCTTGAGCTGACCAAAGGCCTTGAGTGCGGCTGACCAAGGTGAGCACCCCAGCCGAGAGATGAGGCGTCCATCATCAGGGACACCGAGGGCTGAGGCAGATGGAACGGCATCGCTGCACACACCAGGGAGGCATCGACCACTGTGCAGAGGGAGCCTAGGATGCTCAGGGGTGGGGGATCGTGATGATCATGTCTATGCTGTCTCTGCCCGGGCGGTATACCGAGGTGAGCCACGATTGAGGGGACGAGGCGAGCCTGGCATGTTTGGTCACGAACGCTCAGGCGGCCATGTGACCCAGGAGACCGAGGCAAGTGTGAGCCGGGTTGTCGGGAAGTTCCAGACCTTGTAGTAATTGTTACCATCGCCTGAAACCGAGGCTGAGGTAAGCAGGCTCTGGTGAGATTGGAGTCCAGGATGGCCCCAATGAATCCTATTCTCTGTGTGGAATCAGAGTGGATTTCTCTATATTGATCATCAGGCCTAGACGCAGGAATAGGTCCTGACGATGCCCACATGATGGTGACTTGGGCCTCGGAGATCCCTCGAATGAGCCAATTGTCTAGATATGGAAAATGTGTATCCAGCGGCGGAGGGAGGCTGCAACCACGGCCATGCACTTTGTGAATACTCTTGGGGCCAGAGAGGCCAAATGAAAGGACCGTAAACTGGAAATGTTGACGGTTGGCCACAAACCAGAGGTACCTTCTGTGTGGAGGATAAATGGCAACATGAAAATATGCGCCCTTCATATCGAGGGTGGCATTCCAGTCTCCGGGATCCAAGGATGGGATGATGGTCCCCAGGGATACCATGAGGAACTTGAGCTTTATCATGAACTTGTTGAGTTCTCGCAGGTCTAGGATAGGTGTGAGACCTCCTTTGCCTTGGGATTAGGAAATAGTGGGAGTAGAATCCCTTGCCCTTTCGCCCTTTGGTACCTCGTCTATAGCTCCTATGGCAAGGAGCATCCGCACCTCTTGCGAGAGGAATTGCTCGTGAGAGGGATCCTGAAGAGGGATGAGGATGGAGGGTGGCGGGGTGGGGGTGAAATAAACTGGAGGCGGTAATAAGTTCCACCATGCGTAGGACCCAACGATCCGAGGTTAGATGGGACCACACAGGAGGAAAAAGGAGAGGCAGTTGTAAAAGGGAGGAAACGGATCCTGGTAATAACTGGTACGCCGTCCTCGGGTGTGCCTTCAAAAGTTTGGCTTTGGCCCTGCTGGTGGTTTGGTGGGACTCCTGATTTTGGCCCTTGGGGTCCTGGACTGTCGCCTATGACCGCCTCGGCCACGCCTTCTGCCAAAGTCCTGTCTTTGTCTAGGTGCAGGGTAAGGGCAGTGAGGCTGGGGACGGAAAGGCCTGTGCTGAGTCACCGCGTGTGCATGCAGAGAGAGCACATAATGACCCTGCTGTAGCTCCGGCAGGAGGCCTGACACCTGAAGCCATGAAATGCGCCTCGTGGCAACACCCGAGGCCAGAATCCCGGCCGCGGAGTCGGCTGCATCCAACGAGGCCTGGAGGAAGTTCTCGCCACTTTCTTCCCCCTCCTCCAAGAGGGCAAACTCTTGACAGGAGTCTTGAGGACTAACTCCAGAATTTACCCACTGCTGCCCAGGTGTTATAATTGTAGCTGCTAAGCAGGGCTTGTTGGTTTGCCACCCGGAGTTGTAGGCTCCCTGCCGTACACCTTATGGCCCAGTAAGTCCATACGCCTAGCCTCCTTTGATTTTGGAGCCGGCGCTTGCTGGCCATGGCGCTCCTCTCATTGACAGACTGCACTCACGAGGGAGGAGGATGCACACAAGTACTCGTGAGCCCTTAGAGGGCACCGTGGTACTTGCGCCAACTCCCTTGGCAGCAGGCGGGATAGAGGCTGGAGACTGCCAGATGGTATCAGCACTGGCCTGGATCGTCCGGATAAACGGTAAAGCCACTCTTGTGGGTGCTTCAGCCGACAGGATATCTACTACCGGGTCCTCTATTTCCAGGACTTCCTCCACCTGGAGGTTCATATTGAGTGCCACCCATCTCAGGAGGTCCTGATGGTCCCTTAGGTCGATTGGAGAAGGGCCCGAGGAGGATGTTCCTGCCACCGCCTCATCTGGAGAGGAGGAAGAGGAAAGGCCGGGGACAAGTGGGTCCTGTGTGGGCTCTGTTCTTGGATGACCTCCTGCTCCAGGTGGATCTGGGAGTCTGGTGGCTGAACTGGAGCTTCCTCCATACCGGTCGGAGGGGGATGGCTAACAGTAGCCTCTGGCACTCGGTGCTCCGATGGGACAGAGCGAGACGAAACTACCCGGTACACCTTGGGCCTGGTGGTACGCCCAAGGTATCCAGAATGACCACTGATGGGGGCCTTGGTCTTGGGCCTGGGTCTCCTGGAAGACTCGTGGGCACATCGGAATCACGGTCCTGAGCATAGGAACTGTCCGCATGAGACGACCCCGATGTGTGTCGAGATGGCCATGGAGGGGCTGAAAAGCCCTGGGCAGAGTCTCCTCTCTGACCGATCTCGGCCTACTCGGCACCGGGATTGGTACCGGAGCCATACCGTACCGAACGAGATCGACCTGCAACTGGAACAGTGCCGGAGGTCGCACCGAGATCTTGAGGCTCGACGACAGGAGCGGCTGCAGAGTCACGGTGCCTGGAGCAGTGCCGGAGCTGGATCGGGTGCCGAGTACCGGGCCGCGAACGGACGCTGATTGGTGCTGTGAAAAGCGATCGCACCGAGAAGGAGAACGGTGCCGGACCGTGAGCAGCGCCCAAGAATGTTCATGGACCGCGATCGTGAACGTGCCACTCTGCTGTGCCGACAGAGGATGGTCTGATCTGCCTCCATCAGGAGCTGCTTGAGACGAAAAGCTCCGCTCCTTTTTGTCCTCGGCTTAAAGGCCTTGCAAATACGGCACTTATCTGCGAGGTGAGATTCTCGAGGCACTTAAGACAGGAGTCGGGGATCTCCTGTTGGCATCGGCTTGGGATCCCCAAACCCTCTGAACTATATACACTATGTTATGAACTAATAAAATTGACTACAACTATAGAAATTTGAACTATATACACAAGTATTAACGAGATAACTACGAGTAGCTAGGGAAGTGGAGATCAGCTAAGCCGTGCTTTACTGTTCCAATGACCTACACGTGGCGTAAGAAGGAACTGAAGGGCCGCTGGGTCAGCAAGGTATATATTTACGCCATGGCGGCGCCACTTTAGAGGGCGACTCCAGCCAACCCCGAGGGTTGCTAGGTAAAATCTTCCAATGAGCGCACACGCCGCGCGCACACCTAATGGGAATCAGCATGAGCAAGCACTGAAGAAGAACCCCTAGATCCCCTTTCTGCTGTACTCCTTCCCTAGACAGTCTCTTCCCCATTCTGTATGTGTGAAACTGATTGTTCCTTCCTAGTGGAGCACTTGTGCATTTTATTCTTTATTAATCTTCATCCGGCTTCTTACTCTCAGACCAGTTTCTCAATTTGTCCAGATCATTTTGAATTATGACTCCTGTCCTCCAAAGCAGTTGCAATCCCTCCCACTTTGGTATCATCTGCAAACTTAATAAGCGTGATTCTTCTATGCCAACATCTAAGTCGTTGATGAAGATATTGAACAGAGCCGGTCCCAAACAGACCCTGCAGAACCCCACTTGTTATACCCTTCCAGCAGGATTGGGAACCATTAACAACTACTCCCTGAGCAGCAGTTATCCAGCCAAAGTTATGCACCCACCTTATAGTGTGGCCCCAGTACCCAGGCTAGCAAACACGCTGGGCAGCTTCACAACGCCAGCAGCAGCTGTGCTCTCTACCTTTGTTACCCTCAGGAGTGAGGATATCACCTTATAAATCACCACTCACCTGTAGAAAACGGTGCCAGTATTCAATAGCATCGCCATAAACTCAAGTTTCTACGTGTAAGCAGAGCTCATGGTGTAGCCCCACCACTGACATTCAGTGGTACATTGCAGAGGAGTGGGCAAAGGGAATTTCAGGAATGCACATTTGCATTGGTAAACCCACTCCACTTAGGCGCATGTAAACACTGGCAGCAGCATGGGATGGTTATTTTCATTGAAGCTGTGGAATCCCCCATTTCTTTGTTATTGTGGGCAGGAAGAAAAAAAGGGCTGTTACCTTAATTATGTGAATGTGAGGAACTATGAGACTGTTTATGACAGAAATGACTCAACCTACATTAAATAGTACTCTAAGGTGACAAGGACATTGGTCCCAAAACCCAGTGAAGGGAGAGAGGTTGGGGACTGTGTACCTGATGGTATGGCCCCTTTTGAGGGTCTGAACCACCAATTGCATTCTCCTCTCTCCACTGTTAAAGAGCAGAGCTAATTTTAACCTTAGGATCCATCTAGAGGTTGCTGATTCAAATTACGCAATATGTGGAAAATGGGGCCTCCTACTACAAGTTGGAAATCACTAAGAGCTGAAATCACTAAAAGAGCTAAGCTTACTGAGCTGGATCACTGAGTGCTGTGTTAGCAGTGGAGAGCCTGAAGATCTATCACCAAGCAAAGCTGGCAGAGCAGACAGTTCGTAGTATCGTTGGAGCAGCCCATGGAACAGTGAGCAGTGTGGAGCGGTTTGCGGGACGGCTGATGTGGTTCAATGTGGTCTGCTGGAAGGAGCTGCACAGCTGGTGGAGGAGCCAGTCGTGGTGAAGGCTGCAGCAGAACTCCACTGGAGAAGGGGCACAGTCGGTCAGCCCACGTAAGGTGTCCCTAGCACCTGTGTGTGACCCCCATTTCCACCCAGCTAGTGTAAAACCTGCAGATAAACTTTTGAAACTTTGGCACTGACCAGAGACTGAGACTTTGGGCTGTTGGACTCTTAGGTGATTGGACTTAAGATCCTACATGACAGTGCCAAATGTACTTGGAGGTGGGTTTTGTTATGGTTTGTGTATAGTCCGTTTGTGGTGTCTTCAACGTGATGCCGCATTGTTTCCTCCTTTATTAAAAGGATCACCTTCGCTACACTCAGACTCTCTGTGCTTGCGAAAGGGGGAAGTATTGCCCTCCTAGAGTGCGCCCGGGGGTTGGTAGGTACTGTCCCAGGTCACTGGGTGGGGGCTCGAGCCGGTTTGCATTGCGTTGTGAAGCGGAACCCCTGAATGCTGAACCCGGCCACTTGTTGCTGCCAACTCCCAGAGGGGCAGAAGGGTTGTTGGGGCTAGTGGGATCTGGGTCAGTACCCCTACGCAAGCACCTGATGAGTGTTCCACTGTATTGGGAAACAATTGTGTTTATATTTTGAGGGAAATTACTGTTTGTATATTGAGGCTGTGTGGTTTGTTGACACAGTCATACGGCTGCCAGCTGAGAGGCTGGCAGCGGTCAGTAATGATTGGAGGCACAAGCACTGAGGCATGAATACCCCTACCAAGCGTATGTTGGCAGTGCTCGTCAAACTCTTGTCGTAAGTTAGAGGTTAGGTTGCTGGGTAAGAGAAGAGTTTGACACAGCTGCCTTTTAGCATGCCCTGACCACTGAAATGCTATGCGGAGTGGGCCTGACCTGATGTAGAAAGCAGATGTGGCATAGAGACCAAGTGCTCCAGTCTCATTAGAGTGTACTTTAGCACCTGAAAGCACTCATTACTGGTCAGTGTGAAGGACTGGGGACCAATACCTAGAGTACCCTGATGATACCATACGCTGGCGCTGAGAGCCCTATAGGACAGATGCCACTGTAGATTACTAGATGCCTGACAGAAAGGTGAAAACATCTTGAGCCTATATACAGAGGCTGGGGGGCTACTTCAGAGTGCTGTTATGAGGGCAGTGACTGCTTAGCAGATGGATCAGACCAGGACTGAGCTCCAAGTTGTAGGGGACTCAGTATCCCATGAACCCGATCCTACTTCATCTCCGACTAAGCAAACGGCCAGGATCATCCCCAAGTTACTCCCAAATGATAGAGCAGCCAGTTGAAGGAGAGCTCCGGAAGGAGTGCTGGTCCCAGTGAGTGGAGCTGGCAACCCTACCTGCTGAAGCCCAGGAAAAGGTGACTAGACTGATTACAATGAAACAAGTTTGAGATGTTGTTGTGAAGCAAGGACAAAAGATAGCAGACCTCTTCGAGCCTGAATCAATTGCTGAAACCCCAGTGCGAGACTCAAGTTCCGACAATAGACCCAGCAAAGTTTGACTTTGGAGATTCACCATTGTCGGAGGAGTGGAAGGATCGCCTGAGGAGGAAACTTTGTGAAAGACCCAAGGTGTTCTCACTGCATGAGTGGGATGTGGGATGTGCAAAAGGAGTAGAGCACAACATCAGACTACATGACTCCCGACCTTTCAGAGAGAGATCTAGGAGGCTTGCTCTCTCCGAGATGGAAGATGTGCGACAACATCTTCAAGAGCTGGCTGCAAATGGCATCATTACAGAGTCCCGCAGCTCATACACCTCACCCATTGTGGTGGTCCGTAAAAAGAATGGGAAAATCCGGATGTGTATTGACTACCGCACTTAAACCGCCGTACTGTGGTTAACCAGTACACAATGCCTCGAGTCCAAGATGCCTTAGACTGTTTGCTGGGAAGCCAGTGGTTCTCTGTGTTGGATCTTCGGAGTGGATACTACCAGATCCCTCTGGGTGAAGAAGATAAGGAGAAGACAGCCTTCATCTGCCCATTAGGGTTTTATCAGTTCGAACGCATGCCCCAAGGGATTTCTGGAGCACCTGCCACATTTCAACGTCTTATGGAGAAAGTTGTGGGAGACATGAATTTACTGCAAGTGTTAGTTTATTTGGATGACTTGATTGTGTTTGGAAGAACTTTGGAAGAGCATGAAGAAAGACTTCTTAAAGTGCTTGATAGGTTGGAGGATTATGGTTTGAAGATTTCAATTGACAAATGCCAGTTCTGCAGGACCTCGGTGAAGTATGTAGGCCACATCGTGTCCCAAGAGGGTGCGAGTACTGATCCTGATAAAATAGAAGCACTCACTACATGGCCACGTCCAAGCAACTACAGAGAACTCAAGACTTTCCTTGGGTTTAGTGGCTACTACCGTAGATTTGTGAAAAACTATGCTACAATTGTAAAACCGCTCAATGATCTTACCAGGGGATATCAGTCCAGCAAGAACAAATCTAAGACCAAGAATAAAAGGCCTTCCGTGCAGAGACACTATGGCCCCTTCGAACACTTTGGGCCACGGTGGAATGAGAGATGTGAAAGGGCTTTTTGAGAAATCATTACTTGCCTAACTCATGCCCCTGTCCTAGTCTTTGCTGACCCAAGCAAGCCATTCATCCTGCATACTGATGCCAGTTTGGAGGGTCTGGGAGCAGTACTGTACCAGGAGGTGGAAGGCAAGCGTAAACCTGTAGCCTTTGCCAGCCGAGGACTGTCTGATAGTGAAACCCGCTAACCCACCCACAAGCTGGAGTTCTTGGCCTTGAAATGGGCCATCACTGAGAAATTTCGAGACTACTTGTATGGTGCTCAGTTCCAGGTGTGGACAGACAACAACCCACTGACTTATGTGTTAACAAGTGCTAAACTGGATGCTACAGGGCAAAGATGGGTGGCTGCTTTGGCTAGCTATGACTTCAGCATTCAATACCGATCAGGGAGAAGCAATGTAGATGCAGATGCATTGTCCAGGCGTCCACAAGCACCAGGAGTTGCTGTGATACCCACGGATGGAGTGAGAGCTATTTGCAGCGTGAGTCGCCGAGCCGGAGACCCATGAGAGCCTTCATGGATGTGTTGCTGAAGCTTTGGGCCTGCCCCTGAGTGTGTGCCTTCTGCTTCGTGAACTATATTGCTTTGGACCAATCTCCTTGCCCGTGCTCAATGCGACTGACTTGCAGGAAGCCCAGCTGCAAGATATTGACATTCGTGATACACTACTTGCCAAAAGGGAGGGGCGAGGCTCAGCTGCGGTTGTCCCACCTACCCCAGAGGGCAAACTACTATTGAGAGAATGGACCAAGCTAAAACTGATTCAGGGAGTGCTACACCGCGTGACCACAGACCCTCTACAAAAGCAACGGAACCAACTAGTGCTGCCGAAAGAGTACAGAGCCCTGGCCATGAGGGCCCTGCATGATGACTTTGGACATTTAGGGATGGAGAGGACCCTGGAACTTACCGCAGTAGGTTCTATTGGCCCCGGATGGCTGAAGATGTTCGCAGAAAATGTGAGACCTGCGCTCGATGTGTTCAAAGGAAAACTCTGCCCACGAGGGCTGCATATCTGAAGAACATCACCAGCAACAAACCTCTGGAGCTGATATGCATTGATTTCTTGTCTTTAGAAGTGGACAAGAGGAATATTGGGAACATTCTAGTAGTGACCAACCATTACACGCGATATGCGCAGGCATATCCCACACGTGATCAGAAGGCCACCACTGTCGCTCGAGTACTATGGGAAAAATATTTCTCAGTTTATGGATTCCCAGCCCGGATACACTCGGATCAGGGACGAGACTTTGAGAGTCACCTTCTGAAGGAGGTGCTGAGGATAGCAGGAATTAAAAAGTCGAGGACAACGCCTTATCACCCGCAGGGTGACCCTCAGCCAGAGAGGTTCAACCAAACCCTGTTAGATATGTTAGGGACTTTGCGGCCAGAGCAAAAGGCAACCTGGAGCCAACATGTTGCATTTCTGGTGCACGCCTACAACGCCACCAAGAACGATGCTACGGGAGTCACCCCATATCTCTTGATGTTTGGGCGAGAACCAAGATTACCCATAGACCTGTGCTTTGGTGTATCAGAGGATGGCGATAGCTATGAAACCCATCAGCAATATGTATCCCGACTACGAGAAAAGCTGCGGGATGCTTATCACTTAGCTACATCTGCAGCTCGGAGGAATGCAGACCGTAACAAACATCGATATGATTCTAGAGTACGTCTGCAAGAGCTCCAGCCAGGGGACAGAGTCCTGCTGTGAAATTTGGGTATTGCTGGCAAACACAAGATAGCTGACAGATGGAAAGCAATACCTTACTTGGTGATGGAAAAGCTAGGAGACCTGCCGGTCTACAAGATCAAACCTGAAGAGGGTCCAGGGCAGACAAAGACCGTGCATAGAAACCTTTTGCTCCCGGTGGGGGAATTGGTAGGCAGCCCTTATGAGATGGGCCACAACAAGGCAACTGGGCAGAACGAAGGTGCTGTACCAAAGCCACCTTCCAACGTGGACAGCCAGCCCCCTGCAGCTAACTTACCCCTACTCAGCACATCTGAGAGTGAGTCTGAGGAGGAAGACACAACCATGGTGTATCCTAGGATGAAGACGAGATTGCAGTCTCGATCAGCTGAATCAAAAGAGAGTACCTCCTCTTCCGCCCTAAACCCTCTGGCAGAAGTATTTAGGCCCATTCCTGACACTCGTGAGCCACTGGTGGAACCCCCGTGTGATGACTTAACATAGATTACTGGACAGTGGCGACATACAGATGGAAGATGTCCCAAGCACCTTCGACCCTCCACTGTTAGAACTAGAAATGCAGGGGCCTATGCCAGTACCTGAGGGGAACTCACAGGAAACCTTCCCACCGTCACTCAAGAGGATGTCCCCCCTACCACAGCAACAGAGATTCTCAATAGGCGAGACAGGGTAATAAGACCAGTGAAACGGTTAACTTACGATGCACCTGGAGTGACTAGTGAAGAGCCAATACATTTAGCACACAGGTTTGTGAAAGCTAAAGTGGGCTATCTGAGGCCCTTTGGAGGGGACCAGTAAGTTGGTATAGTAGGGAATGTGATTTGTCGGGACGACAAATTCTCGGCTGGGGGGAGGATGTAAGCAGAGTCAGGATGAGCCCTACCCTGACATCTGGTGGTACATTATGAGGAGTGGGCAAAGGAATTTCAGGAATGCACATTTGCATTGGTAAACCCACTCCACTTAGCATAACACACAGCAGCATGGGATGGTTATTTTCACAGCTGTGGAATCCCCAATTTCTTTGTTATTGGGGCAGGAAGGAAAAAAAAGGGCTGTTACCTTAATTATGTGAATGAGGAACTATGAGACTGCTTTATGACAGAAATGACTCAACCTACATTAAATAGTACTTGCTAGACAAGGGACATTGGTTCCAAAACCCAGTGAAGGGAGAGAGGTTGGGGACTGGTGTGTGTACCTGATGGTATGGGCCCCTTTTGAGGGCCTGGAACACCAATTGCACTTCCTCCTCTCTCCACTGTTAAAGAGCAGAGCTAATTTTGAATCCTTTAGGAGTCCATCTAGAGGTTGCTGACCTGAATTCACGTTGGGCCATGTGGCACTGGGGCTCTCCTACTACAAGTTGAAATCACTAAGAGCTGAAATCACTAAAAGAGCTAAGCTTACTGAGCTGAGATCACTGAGTGCTGTGTTAAGTAGTGGGAGAGCCTGAAGATCTATCACCAAGCAGCTGGCAGAGCGGAGCAGTCTGCAGCACGTTGGAGCAGCCCATGGAACAGTGAGCAGTGTGGAGCGGTTTGCGGACGGCTGATGTGGTTCACGGGTCTGCTGAAGGAGCGGCACAGCTGGTGGAGTGGAGCCAGTCGTGGTGAAGGCTGCAGCAGAACTCCACGGAGAAGCGGGGCAGTCGGCCCTGGCCCACGTAAGGTGTCCCTTAGCACCCTGTGTGCGTGACCCCCCCCCCATTTCCACCCAGGCTGGGGGGGGTAAAACTCTGCAGATAAACTTTTGAACTCTGGGGTGGCACTGACCAGAGACTGAGACTTTTGGGTTGTTGGACTTTGGGGTGATTGGACTTAAGATCCTAAGGACAGTGCCAAATGTACTTGGAGGTGGGTTTTGCTTATGGTTTGTGTATAGTCCTGTTTGTGGTGTCTCTCCAACGTGATGCTGCATTGTTTCCCTCCTTTATTAAAAGGATTTTGCTACACTCAGACTTTGTGCTTGCGAGTGGGGAAGTATTGCCTCCTAGAGGCGCCCGGGGGGGTGGTAGGTAGTTGTCCCAGGTCACTGGGTGGGGGCTCGAGCCGGTTTTGCATTGCGTTATTGAAACGGAACCCCTGGATACTGAACCCGGCCCTTGTTGCTGCCAACTTAGAGGGGCAGAAGGGTTACACACGCAACCGAGCAATTCCCTCACCCCTAGCAGGCTATCCTCACCATGGCTGTTGCTCTGAGTGACGCTGTGCACAAGCACTCTGAAGAAGAGTCAGTAAGTCCGTCTTGTTTAAACCTTTAGGGAGCAAGGGAAGGAGTTCTGAATTTTAACTTGCACTTTCCAATGTGACTACAGTGAAACCTCAGCGTTATGAACAGCCTCCATTCCCAAGGTGCTCATAACTCCAAAATGTTTGTAACGCTGAACAAAACATTATGGTTGTTCTTTCAAAAGTTTACAGCTGAATATTGACTTAATACAGCTTTGAAACTTTACTATGTGGAAGAAAAATGCTGCTTTCCATTTTGGGGAGTTTATGTACGCTTAAGTAGTTTATGTTTATCACAGTACTGTATTGTATTTGCCATTTTTTGTGGTCTCTGCTGCTGCTGGATTGTTTACTTCTGGTCGCTTGGTCAGTTCATAACTCTGGTGTTCATAACTCTGAGGTTCTGGTGTATATCAACCATGGTAACTGTCTGTGTTAGCTGAATCCGCTGCTGTTGCAGCACCCATAGAACACCTGAGTTACCTATTTGTTACTGTACAGCCTGACAACTAATAGGATCGGTGACTGTGTAATATTTATAGATGTACACCAAGCACCACACAATTCCCAACGGGCCCCAGAACAGCAGGACCAGGTAGAGCACAGTATTACTATGGCTCACTGTGATCTTTCAAAGCCTCCCTGTACAGCTCTGGGGCCAGAAGCAGGGCCAGGGGCAGAGGCTGGGGACGGGAGAGGAGCCACAGCCGAGCTGCGGTGGGGGCCGGCAGCCGAGCCCAAAGGACCCATACCCCTGAGGTGAGAAGCCACTCCAAGAAACAAGCAACAGAGAGAAGGGGGAAGGGAGATAGCGGGGGAGGGGCCTGGGCATGCCTCCCCGGCCGGAAGCTCACACAGGCCAGATAGGACGTGGGCAAACTATGGCCCACGGGATCGTCCTGTCCAATCCTCCTCCCCGCGCCCAGCTGTCTACCCTCTCTGGCCCCCTGGAGTATTCACATAGACTAATCAGAACTGAAGAAGAAATGCTATATAAAAATAGTATTAAGAATCAGACACACTCAGAACAGCCAGGTTATTTTCTTCAGTAATTTACTATCTGTTCAAAGGTGCCATCTTGATAGCGGTGGGGACGAAGTCTTCCATTTACCCTAACATGTGCATAGCATTAGCTGCCCACGACTTTTAGGCCAAACATACCTGAGCTGTGTTCTGGAAGGACTATCTCTAGCTATGAGTGACAGTTCAGCACCAAGACACTTCACAACAAGAGCTTGCTCTAAAGTAAAAAAGTATTTTAGGGTGCAGGGAGAAAGGAATAGCTTCAATAAGTTTAAAAGGTCACCATTTTTGGAACCCAACTTGACTAAAAAATAAAATTCCCAAACTATAAAAACTTTCCATGTTTTACCAATTTAACTTAAAAAAATAACACACTCTGAAAACAACTTTGGTAAATCAGACCTCCGCCTTAAAGATTTGCAGTAAAACAAGTGTCTCATAGACTTTAAAGCCAAAAGGGACCATCATGATCATCTAGTCTGACCTCCAGTACATCACAGGTCACAAAATATCACCCATCCGCTCCTCCCATAAACCCATAACCTTTGGCTGAGTTACTGAATGAAGTCATGATTTAAAGACTTCTTGTTACAGAGCATCCATCATGTATTCTAGTTTGAATCAGCAGATGAACCAGGCCCCATGCTGCAGAGGAAGGGGAAAAAAAACCCCAGGGGCTCTGCCAATCTGATACAGGGGAAAATTCCTTTCCAAGCCCAAATATAGTGATTGGTTAGGCCCTGAGCATGTGGACAAGACTTACCAGTTAGACCGGGGGTGGGCAAACTACGGCCCATGGGACCATCCTGTCCAATCCCTGCTCTCCCACCTGCTGTCGTCCCTCCCCCACAGCCACGTCCCTAGCGCTCCGGCCCGCTGCTCCTGTCGGAGAGCATTGCAGCAGCAGCGTGACTGGCTGTGGCAAGCGGGGGGGCATGGGATTAGATAAGGGGCAGGGGGTCAGTCAGGGAACGGAGCAGGGGGAGTTGGATTGGGCGGAGACTCCAGGGAAAATGGGGGGCAGTTGGGGCAGGGGTGTGGATGTGGGGCAGGGCAGTCAGAGGACAGGGAGTGGTTGGATAGGGCGTGGGAGTCCCGGGGGGCTTGTCAGGGGCAGGAGTGTGGATAGGGGGCAGGGGAAAGGAAGTAGGGGGGTTAGATAGGGGATGGAGTCCTGGGGGGGCAGTTAGGGTGGGGAGGTCACTAGAGGGGGAGGTCGGGGGACAAGGAGTGGGGTGGGGGGGTGGATGGGTCGGGGATTCTGAGGGCAGTAGACAGGGGGTGGGATGTGGGAGGGAGTGGATGGGGCAGGGGCCATGCTATTTGGGGAGGCATAGCCTTCCCTACCCGGCCCTCCATACAATTTTGAACCCCAATGTGGCCCTTGGGCCAAAAAGTTTGCCCACCCCTGAGCTAGACACCTGGGAAAGAATTCTCTCTAGTAACTCATAGCCCTCCCCATCTAGTGCTGTTGGAGATATTTGCTAATAGCCATTGCGGAGGGGCCATATGCCATTGTAGGCAATCGCATCATCCCATCTCCTCCATGAATTCAGCAAGCTCAGTCCTGAAACAAATTAGGATTTTTGTCCCCCACTACTCCCCTTGGGAAAGATGTTCCAAAACTTCACTCATCTGATGTAAAGCCCCTATGTGCGACTATTTTTTTAAACCCACTCCCATCCTGCCCTGCAATATCTACTCCCACCTACTCCTGCATTGTTTCTTTTATATTTATCCCACTCCCATTCGCAAACAAAGTAGATTCTGCAAATCCCACAAGAGGGACAGATTCCCCTGGGCTACCAAAAAAAACAAAAAAAACCCAACAACCACCACCCACCACAGTTGGTTAATATGTTATATACATAAATAGAATTCAGACACAATTTTTACCACCCAAAGAATAAAACAAATCTTGCTTTAACCACGTAAAAAAAACATTTTAACTCCTCTTATAACAGACATTAATCTCTTTCAGTCCCTACGGGATCCCAGTCCCACTGCAGGGCTCTACTATGATGGTTATAAACTTTCATCTAATTTCAAGCCTAAACTTATTGATGGCCAGTTTATACTCATTTGTTCTTGTGCCAATATTGCCCTTAACTTAAATAACAGCTCTTCTCCCAGGTGTTTATCCCTCTCATTTATTAATAGAGAGCAATCGGATCTCCCCTCGGCCTTCATTTGGCTCGGTTACACAAGCCAAGCTCCTTAAGTCTCTTCTTGTAAGGTAGCTTCTCCAGGACTCTGGTCATCCTAGTAACTCTTCTCTGCACCTGTGCCACTTTGATTTCATCTTTCTTAAACATGGGAGACCAAAACCGCACACAGGATTCCAGATGTGGTCTCATCAGTGCCTTGTAGAACAGTACTAACACTTCCCTAACTCTACTGGAAATACCTCTCCTGATGCAGCGCAGAATTGCATTAGCCTTTTTTACAGCTGCATCATATTGACAGCACAGAGTCACCACTGTCTTTCTCCTCTTCTCTTGGTTCCAACTGATACGTCCCCAATTTTGAACAAAAATTCTAGCTGTTAGTCCCTAAGTGCATGACCTTACACTTTCTACTATTACATTTCACCCCATGTCTATTACTCCAATTTGCAAAGTCATCCAGATTTTCTTGTATGACATTCCAGTCCCCTCTGTATTGGCAATACATCCCAATTTTGTGTCGTCCACAAATTTTACTAGCTCATTCCCACTTTTTGTGCCAAGGTCATTAACAAAAATGTTAAATAAGATTGGTTCCAAGAATGATTCCTGAGGAACTCAACTAGTAACCTCCTCCAGCCTGACAGTTCACCTTTCAGTATGACCAGTTGTCTCCCTTTTACCCGGTTCCTTACCCACTTTTCGATTCTTGTATTAATCCCCATCTTCTCATATTTAACTGTAAGAACATAAGAACAGCCGTACTGGGTCAGACTAAAGGTCCATCTAGCCCAGTATCCTGTCTACCGACAGTGACCAATGCCAGGTGCCCCAGAGGGAGTGAACCTAACAGGTAGTGATCAAGTGCTCTCTCTCCTGCCATCCATCTCCACCCTCTGACAAACAGAGACTAGGGACACCATTCCTTACCCATCCTAGCTAATAGCCATTAATGGACTTAACCTCCATGAATTCATCCAGTTCTCTTTTAAACACTGTTATAGTCCTAGCCTTCACAACCTCCACAGGTAAGGAGTTCCACAAGTTGACAGTGCACTGGGTGAAGAACTTCCTTTTATTTGTTTTAAACTTGCTGCCTATTAATTTCATTTGGTGACCCCTAGTTCTTGTATTATGGGAATAAGTAAATAATTTTTCCTTGTCTACTTTCTCAACATCACTCATGATTTTATATACCTCTATCATATCCTCCCTTAGTCTCCTCGTTTCCAAGCTGAAAAGTCCTAGCCTCTTTAATCTCTCCTCATATGGGACTGTAGCAGGGTGGACCCCTGCTCTGGCCCTGAAGGGGTTAAAAACAGCCCTGGGAAGGGGCCAAGGCTCAAGAAAACAGCCTTTAGGCTGTGCTGATTGGGGAAGTGGCTGCAGCTGGGGGCCACGCCCCAAACTGAGCAACAGGGCCTTATAAGGCGGCCAGGGAAGCCAGAAGCCAAGACAGTCTCTCTCTGCCTTCAGAGAGAGAAGGGCCTGGCTGCAGGGAGCTAGAGACTGGATACCTGAGTGAAGCAGGGCTGGGGAAAGGCTGAGGAGCTGGGGAGCTCCAGCCTGGAAAGCCCCAGGCTGCGGCCTAGCAGAGGGCTAACAGGTACTAGGGGTTGCAGAGGGCAGCCCAGGGGTAGGCCAAGGCAGCAGGTCCCAACCCAACCTTGCCAGTGATGAGTAGGCTGATACTGCAGTCTGCCCCAGGACGTGGGGCTAGACAATGACTGACAGTAACCATCTACTGAGGCAGGATGGGGATAGAGGGTGGGGGTTCCCTGAGGAGGGGAGACCCAGAGAGAAAGGGGTTACTGCTAGGGGGCAGCACCCCATGTAAAAGGGCACCGGGTCCAGGGAGGGACATGGGGGGCCAAAGGACAGGCGGATCACCAGCCTGCAGAGGGCGCTCCAGCGCTGGAATAGAGTTAATTCCCGGAGTCACCAGCAGGAGGCGCCGCGGGGGTGAGTGTGGCCCGTTCACAGGACCCATTCCAAACCCCTAATCCTTTTAGTTGCCCTTCTCTGAACCTTTTCTAGTACCAGTATATCTTTTGTGAGGTGAGGTGACCACATCTGTACGCAGTAGTCAAGAAGTGGGCGTACCATCGATTTATACAAGGCAGGGGCGGCTCTAGGCACCAGCAAAACAAGCTGGTGCCTAGGGCGGCAAAATCTAGGGGGCGGCAAAAGGCTGGGGCCCCAGCTCATCCTGCCGCTGCGAGCCGAGGAGCGGCCCGTCCCCTGCTGCCGTGGGGGGCGGCAGGCTGGGCTGGCGGACCTGCCGCAGTCATGCCTGCGGGAGGTCCACCGGAGCCCCGGGACGACTGGACCTGCCGCAGGCATGACTGCGGAGGGGGCGCTCGTCCCGCGGCTCGGCTGGACCTCCCGCAGGCATGACTGCGGCAGCTCAAGCGGAGCCGCCGGACCCGCGAACCGTCCGCAGCCGCGGGAGGTCCAGCCGAGCCACGCGGGACCAGCGGTCCCTCTGCAGTCATGCCCGCGGGAGGTCCGCTGCTCCCGCGGCTCCGGGGCGCCTCCCGCGCATGACTGCTTGGGGCGGCCAAAAAGGTAGAGCCGCCCCTGATACAAGGGCAATAATATATTCTCAGTCTGATTCTCTATCTCCTTTTCTATGATTCCTAACCTCCTGTTTGCTTTTTTTAACCACCTCTGCACACTGCGTGGACATCTTCAGAGAACTATCCACGATGACTCCAAGATCTTTTTCCAGAGAAACTAATCATTTCTCCTGTGGAACTGGATCAAATGCCTTACTGAAATCCAGGTAGATTATGTCTAACGCACTTCCTTTGTCTAGAAAACCAGTTATCTTCTCAGCGATCTACTTTTTGTAAAAACATGTATTTTATCCCAATTGCCTTTTTTACCTCTATGTCCTTAACTACTTTCAAAATTTGTTCTAAGACCTTGCATACAACTGAGGCCAAACTAATGGGCCTGTACTTTCCCAGATCACGTTTCCCCCCCCCCCTTTCTAAAAGAGAAGTATTAAATTTGCAATTCTCCAGTCATAAGGTACAGCCACTGAGTTCACGGTGCCATTTGAAACACCTGAGGATATGGTGAGCCAGATCATCAGGTGCTGTAAGCTGACTCCAGAGAGATGCTGATTTATACCAGCTGAGGATTTAACCTTTTGAGGTTGAATTAAAAAAAACCCTCTTCCCCCCCCCCCAAAAAAAACAAAACAAGATTTGTAATGGAGATAGCTAGCTAATATTATTTTGCTGTATTTAAAACAAACTGTGGAAATAAGTGTCCAGATAAGAGAGAATTGTTTGCCAAAGTAATGATAAATCTGAAACTTTCTTAAGGTAATGGTTGGCCATGCTCTGCTTTCCCAATGTCGTCAAAGCAAGTAAGGCTCAACCAATACACCCATTCCTTTGTGAACTATTAAATTATACATATTGCTAATCAAGAGTCATTTAATTGGCACAGGAGCATTCAATTTAAAAGTTGTCTATAATGCACACTGAACATAAAAAAATTAGCAATGACTTGTCAGCTGAAGCCTCGTTTAAAAAAGCTATTGCCAACCTTTCTGTCTTAAGTTAGCCATCTTGATACATTTGCAGCTCAAATGCTAATACAGTGGTGTCCCAATTATCACAGAAGTATTGCTATAGAAGAATTCATTCTTCTAAAACATAGGAACAAGTAACTTTTTTACATGAATGACCTGAATTACTTCATCGAGCTCCGATACATTCACACAGGAACCCTCAGATACAAACGTCTGCTTCTGAATCACAATGGTGGCTCTTTGAGAAGTTTCATGTGGCTGCTCCAGGGTTTGAAGACAGTATTATTAAATATTAAAATTATTAAATATACAACAACCACCAGAAAAATCGTCGAGACTGTCTTCCATTTCATAACATTAGTAGCCGAATCACATTCCTCTCGTGACAAGAGCACTGTGGGTTTTGTAGAAAATGATAGCCGTGGTTTGGAGTTCTGAGTGGCAGATTTGGGATCCAGCAAGTCAGGTGCCGCCACTAATAAAACAGAAAAAGAATGTTAACGCCCACAGTGTTGGATAGAGGTGTATTTAGCTGTACATCCTTCTTGCCAGAAGGTTACAGAGATCCTACTAATTCAAAATAGAGTTCATAGATAGTTGTGTTATAAATGCATTTCACTTGTACACCATGTTATATTACTACAGAATGACTGGTTTCAGTTACTGCTAGGACTATTAACATGCTATTTATACGTACACACATGCATGCACACACTTGCATTGTTTACTAATTATATATCTCCTCTATAAATACTCTGCAAGTGTAGTTCTAACATGCAATGTTTTCCCTATTTTCTTGTGTTCCTTTAAATCAGTATAAAAAGGTATTTTTCTGTAGAGCGTCCTCACATCTTGAACAATCTTAGGCATTGCTAATATGCTTCTCAGACTACATTTTAGTTCAGCATTAAAAAAGTATCAGGAAAACAGGACTCTTTCCTTAAATCTTACATACCCTCAACTCTGCATTCAGACACTCAGAATATTTGCAGTTCACTTTCAAATTCCCCACACAGGTAACTATAAAAATGATTCATTCTTAATCCTAACAGTTTGGAAGTGTTGGCTAAACCCTTTTAGGAAATACCAGGAACACATGCGCATGCGTGTTGGAAAAGTCAATCATTTTGTTATAGGATATTTGATTTTTTTACTGCTACAAGAAACCCGCTGGGACAGTAATGATCACCTGCGTGTGTTATCAAGTAGCCCCATAACGCATGTGATTACAAGTAACTACACTAGTAATTATATAAGAATAATCCACATCAAGTACACTTCAAGGTCTCCTGAGGGAAGATTGCAACAATACAATATGTAAAATTATTAATGTATTTTGAATGGCTGCAACACCACTTTCAACTGTTGTGGGGAAGGCCTACTTCTAAATGTAGATTCAAACAAGTCTCTTGCCCAGCTCTCTGGAAGCTGGGCATGCCCCAGAGGAAGGAGGCAATGTCATTTTCCACAGGCATAGGATCTTCTCTCGAGTACCCGCTGGAGGTTAACCTACAGGGTTAGAGAGTTCACATTTGAAAAGAATCATGCAATACAGGTCAGAAGAAAGGCAGACCTAGGAAATTAATACACTAGACCTGAACTCCGGGGCATGGGTTAGAGGATGAAAAGGCAGCCCCCAAATGAAAAAGCTCGGCTCGTGTCTCGGTGCACAGCTGTGATATAGTTACTGTTCAGCTACTAGAAAACTAGAAAGTGGTTCTAACTGACCGGGAGCACCAGACCAACATGCAAATACCCTTCGAGTGTAGTGGGCACGGAACACCGTATGAGGGTATTGATGTGCCCCTGGACAAAAATCGGTGTGTGGGGCTAAGTTTGGGAAGGACACCTGATTTAATAACTGCTCCTTCCAGCTGCGCTCTCTCCTCGGGATGACATGATTTGTGATGGGGGGGGGGGAATCACATTTTCCTTTCAATCAGCGCTCCCCTTGCCAGTTGGAATTTTTCCTATTATATTATCACAACCTTCTGTCTCCAAACCCAAAACTGGGAGCACCTCAAGCTACACCAAGCCTCATGCTGTAGACTAGGAAACTGCTCCTCTTTCTGCCTGGCTTCGACACTTGCAGACAGACACACACGCATCCTAGCACCATGAAGAAGGGCAGACCTGCCCCCCCAGTTGTCATGCTACACTCCCCCTGCAGCCCACTGAATGCAGCTAGCAAAGGAGAACAGGATGGCTGCGAGGCACGCTAAACTGATCCACCCAGTGGATGCTCCAGCCAGAACGAGCCCTGGCCCCTTTCCTCTACCCCTCTCCCCAGCAGCCAGCTCGCAAAGATGCGCTGGGTTTAAAGCGCTTGCAAAAGGCATCCTTGCAGAGCGGGGTTTGGTCCGGGTGGGAGCCCGGAGCCCAGCCTCACCCTCCCGGACAGGGGTAGCTACACCCACCTTAGACAAAGGAGAAGTGATAGAAACAAAAGCCAGGCGGGTGTTTAACCGAGCCTGCAAAATCCGGGACAGAGGCGCAGGAAAGAAGGGGGCAAAGAGGGGGACTGAGCAGCCCTGGGTCACTCCTGCAAGGAGGCATTGGGAAAGCAAGGGAGCATGCAGCATTCAGACAGACTGCGATCTAGAAACACACACCATTGTGCCAGTACTCACTTCTTATTTACAGACCCGGCGCCCTCTCCTCGCTTCACGAGCAGGCATTTTTTCAGGGCTTGGGTAGGTGCCGTTTGACCAAATGGAAAAAGAGAGAGAAGGACCAGACCCAGGGTGCGTTTGCTGCTGCTGCGCTCAGATTCCACAGGGAGCCTGGCGTTCTCAGTCACTGGAGGGGTGAGTACAGTCACAGTGTGTGAGAGATCCTGTGAGAGAGAGATGTGTGTGTGTGTGTGAGATCACCATCTGCATGTAATCACCCTGTGTGTGTGAGACTCACTCAGACGCCAGGTGTGTGCATCAGCCGCTTTGGGTGTGTGGCTGCCAGTCCCTGAGGTGTGTCTGTCACAATCTCAGTGCGTCTTTTGGTCTGTGTCTGTGTGGCCGCATCCCACTCTCGGTCAGTGTGGGCGGGGGCCTGTCTCCTCTCAGCCCATCTTTCTCTCATGTGCATCTCAGCCCTGGTGCCTGGTTCTCACGCGGTGTCTGTGCCCCCTGCTCCTTCACTTTGTCTCAGGCACTGGGCGTGGGGTGCCTGACTCTGGGTGCAGCTGCATGCCTTGAAAACTGTGCATGTGTGTCCTTGCTCTCTGCCTGCGTGTGTGTGTGTGTGGGGGGGTGCGCTTCTCTCCTCATTCTCTTTCCCCAAGTGTATCCCAGCCGCTGGGTGTGTCTCCCCCTCCCTCTACCCTGCTCCAGTGCCAGAGGCAGCTGCTCCCTCATCTCAGTGAGCTGCTCAGCATTTCTACCCAGTCCCTTCGCTTGGCAGTGCAAGGACCAGGCGGAGGTAGATGCTGCAGGGATGAAGGGGGGGAGAAGGGGGTTAAGAGGTTCACACAGGAAAGAGAAAACCCAAACTGGTGGGTGCTGACTTGGGAGCCCCCGGGGGAGTGTAATGGGGCAGAGGAAAAGCCAACAGCCACCCCCAACACCAAGACCTCCTTCTGTTCTTCGCCATGGCCCCTAGGGGATCTTCCTCACACAGCAGGGATCATCAACCTACAGCACGCTCAGCTCACCGCCGTTCTGGGGTTCCGGCCACCAGCCCCACTCAGTGCCCGCTGCTGGCCTGGGGACCCCCAAGGAACCCCAGGCCGGCAGCGGGCTGAGCAGGCCAGCAGCTGAGACCCCTGCTGGCAGGAGCAGGTATGGTGACACAAATAGCAGCCCTCCCCCTTTTGAAACTAGGTCCGCCACGCAAACGCAACCATCTTGGCTACCGCTCAAGACTAGCTACCGCCTGGGCCAAGGGTTGCCAATCAGGAGGGATGGGGTTTTTGGTCGAAAACACTCACAATTTGCTTCGTCCTTGCTAATGTGCCAAATTGATTTATTGGATGATTGAGGCGTGCTGTTTCACCGTGTGTGTGAGTACGTGAAAAGGGAGGTAAGCTTTGGGGGTACGGAGGATGTCCATGAGCCCAAGGTGATACTCTGATTTTTTTCCCCACTGGCTTCTTCCTTGCTTATTTGCAAGGACTTTGCTGCCCATCCACCGGTCACCAGTCTAGGGGTTTCAAATTAGGAGGGATGGGGTTCTGTGGTCCAAAACACTCACTATTCCCTCCCTTCTTGCTGCCTGTATAATTTGCCTTATACACAGGGACACAAATACAGAGAAGTGTTTTTCCAATTTTAAAAACTTTATTGTAATCCGGTATATAAATAAAAGGTTAGCTTTTTGTTCAAAGCCATTTTTAACAACAACTATTTACAGATGTCATTTTTCTGATAGTACATAGTTCAGTTCTTTTTTTTGCACTCGTATTCTTTTTCCTCATCAGTGAGGATTTCATGATTTGTTCCTTCTGGAATGCAGGGCATATGTACCCACCTCTTGCAAGAATCACACTGGACCTTTGATAAGTAACAATTGAGAAAATGAAATCAGAGAAGTTGTAATGTTACAAATACTCTCCATTCGCTCATGCTATTCCATCCACGTCAGCATTACCTAAGATATGCCTATCACAGGGGTGGGCAAACTTTTTGGCCTGAAGGCCACATCGGGGTTCCGAAACTGTCTGGAGGGCTCCGTTGGGGAGGCACAGCCTTCCCTAACAGCCTGGGCCCTGTCCCCATCTGCCCCTTTCCGCCCCCTGACTGCCCCCCTCAGAACTCTGACCCATCCAACCTCCCCTGCTCCTTGTCCTCTGATCACATCCTCCCAGGACTCCCCACACCAACCACCCTGCCGGGAACCCGACCTCTTATCTAACCCCCCACCCCCCCGCTCCCTTTCCCTGACTCCTATCCACATCCCCGCCCCCAACATGCCCCCCCACCCCGGGACTCCCACACCTATTCAACCACCCACTGCTGCTCCCTGTCTGCCCACCGGGACCCTCTGCCACTTATTCAACCCCCCCGCTCCACATCCCCTTTCCATACCACACAGAGCACCAGGACTGGCAGCAGCACTGAATGGCTGGAGCCAGCCATCCCACCGTGCAGTCCCGCTGCCTAGAGTGCTGGCGGCACGGCGAGTTGAGGCTGCGGGAGAGGAGGGACAGAACGGGAGGGGCCTCCACGGCCGGGAGCTCAAGGGCCGGGCAGGACGGCCCGCAGTTTGCTCACCTCTGGCCTATCACCATGATGGAATGTTTACTGTTGTGGAATTTTTACAAGAATCCTGATTCTTAAGCAGCTTATGGCATATGTTTCTGATACAATTCTATGTTTCTTACCATCGTGCAATCCTCACTTTCCTTTTCACAACTGACAAGGTTGCAGTATATGCAGTAGTCCTCCACGCTTTCTGAAAAAAAAAATCAATATAGCGCAATGAAATGCTGATCATGTCACGACCAACACTCTAAATGCAAATCCCGAGTTAGTAATTACTGTCACTATTTTAATCCAGTCACTGGTTGCAACATTTTTTTCTTTTTTGTGAGTCTTATTTTTTCAAAGTTTTACTTTACTGCACCTGAATATAAAAATATCCAATTTTATTTAACTGGTCTATCAATAGCAACCATTCACCCCAATCTAATTTTTTGGTACTTGAAGATATTATTGATGAATAGCCACAATTACAGAACCAGACCCGTGAGATACCCCACTTTAGGGGTATTAAGATAACGGTCTGTTCCGTAACATAATTCCACTTTTTCGGTTACCTTCACATGTGCCTAATGAGTCTATAGTACATGGGAGAAAGTTATTACCTGACTCTTTCACTAGAACAATTGCTACTTGTCTTCTAAACTCAGCATTAGCCTCTTGTGATGTTTCTATTGAATTGATGTCTTTCTGCCACAAATACGTTTCTGCAAACTAATAACACTTCTATTTAGAAAAAATATCACAATTCCCAGAGGTGAAAGTGGGCTGGGCCAGCATGCTGGTAAGAACTGGCCACCGGTTCCGGCCCGTACACGGATGACGTTACAGTGCTGCTGTGGCAGTGCTTTATGCTTTCAGGTCCCTGCCCCCGTTACCTCTCCTCACATCTGTGGCCCTGCCATAGGGTCTGACAGCGCTGCTGGATGATACCGGCAGGGCCACCAACAGTGGGGGAGGAAAAGGGGCAGTTGCCCTGGGGGTCAGTGATTCAAAAGGGCCTGGGGCTCCTTCCCACCACCACAGCAGCTGTCAGAAAGGGCTGGCTGGGGGAATCTGGCCCCCCAGCCCACATCTTCCACCCAAGACCCATCCCTTCTGAGGGCCCAGAGCATACCCCACACGCCATGGCAAGGACGCTGGTGCAGTGCACACCAGTAATCTTCCACATTTACTTTCACCCCTGATAATTTCACATACATAAATGAGAATGGCAATTTTGTATTCAAAACCTTTAAGATGAGTGGTCCGCAGTTGTGGCCATCACTTTTTGTTTATTATGCTGAAGAATTTTATTCTTCCAATCAGATGGGGAGTTGCTCGTTAATCGTTTGATGAAGTATCTGAAACTTTTAGAGAGTACATTAGTGGACTGTATAAATGAGCTTTTCTTTCCCTTTTTTTTTTAAAAAAAAAGTTTCTGTACAGAGATAGAAATCCTTTCTATCGCTATTTACTTAATGATTGCCATGACTTATTGCGCATTAGATATCTATCTATCAGTGGTCCCCAACGCGGTGCCCGCGGGCACGGGGGCATCTAAATGCGCCCGCATTCTGGCTGGTGGTTGAGCATCTGCCAAAATGCCTCCGAATTTCGGTGGCGACGCCTCTCGATGACATCGCTTATCGGCGGCAAGCGGCGTCATCAAGAGGCGTCGCCCGCCGAAATTCAGAGGCATTTTGGCGGATGCTCGAGCACCATCACGGTCCTTCATTTGGCACTCGCCAGACGAAAAGGTTGGGGACCACTGGTATATATATTAACATACTTACACACACACACACACACACATACACACACTTGCTTTCATATTACTGTCACACTCTTATACAATGTATCACCTGCTTTGCTGTGCCCCATGTTGATAACACCTTCACACTCATGCAACATGCTACCGTTTCGGGTCCACATTCTGTGAAGTAGTTACACAAATCCACTCAAAGTACATTAGTAAGCACATGCTGTTTCAATTTTTCTTTGTAGCTAACAGGAAGATTTTAGTCTCATTGTGTAAATATTTTCACATTAACAGTTCATATACACTGTAAAAGTAAGTATCTTAAAAATCACCTCCAATTCCTTAGACATGTTCTTTCATATCTCATCTCATCACACAAGGGGTCAATTGTTAATAATTCTTTTGTTTGCATCAATGCTATCTGTAAGTTTAAATATACGTACAAGTTATATTGGCAAAGTGATAAATTCTGCTATTTTATAATGACTTCTCAAAAAAACAATCCATTAACATATTCTCATTTGTGATGTCTAACACACAGGAGAACAGCATATTGTGAATTCATTGATCAAATCATTACAAACTGCATTCTTTCAAGTAACATTAACAACAGAATTTCACAGTATCATTTTATTTTTAAAAGCTCAGTTCTTGGAATGTCAAGAGTTATATTTACATTCCACTTTCCCTTTGCATGCACTGAACTCACTGAAAACCCGCAATATGGGAAATGAGACCACTGCTACCCAGCTGTGTTACAAATCTCTTATATAATACCACATTTAGTGACCATAATCCTGAAGTACAATAGAAAACATCTTACCGCAAGAACCCAATGATCTGGTGTGTGATAAGGAAGCAAATAATATATCATATTGAAGAAATCCACTCTGTATTCATTTAAAAAAAAAAAAAAACAATTGTAGTTTCCAGTGAAGCAAACTATGAAATGTAGCTTATACGGTATTTCCCAATTCCATTACATGGCTTACTACTACAGTACTCATTCCACATCAAACATAGCATTGTATTTGCTGTTTCGCACTGTGTTTCACTGACTGAAAGAAAATGTGCTTTGCTCATGCTGTGTATGAAAGCTTGTTAGCATTTACTTTCATTTGTGCTGTTCTGCCTGAGAGAATGGCCCTAGAAACTACTGCTGAGATGGGTTGTACCTGCTGACAGTCAACCAAGTTATTAATGCATTAATCATTCTGGCACATAAAGAACAGAATGACAGGTTTCAGAGTGGTGTGCCAAGTTGACTGTAATTTAAGGCTTCCTGTGCCAGTAATACATTTTAACATTTGTAGAAGGTCTCTCTCTATGTCTATATTATATAAATAAACGATTGTATTTAAAGTAAATAATGTTTTTAAAATATTTAGGAAACTGCATTTAAAATAAAATTAAAATGCAGCTCTTATCAATGTAGTGTGATCCTTGCCTGGGATCCTGGTCTGGGGTTCCAGCCACCAGCACTGCTCAGCCCACTGCCAGTCTGGAGTTCCATTCACTCAGCCTGCAGCGAGCTGAGCGGGGCCGGCAGGGGGCTGAGTGGCTCAGTCCACTGCCGGTCTGGGGTGCCGGCAGCACTCAGTCCGCTGCCAGTCTGGGGTTCCAGCTGCCAGCCCCGCTCAGCCTCCTGACGGCCTGGGGTCCTGCCCACCGGCCCCGCTCAGCCCACTGCCAGCTGAGTGAGTGGAACCCCAGACAAGGATCCCAGGCTCTGCTCAGCCCGCTGCCGGTCTGGGCTTAGCGGCTCAGTCTGCTGCTGGTCTGAGGTCCTGGCCTCTGGCACCACTGAGTCCGCTGCCAGCCTGGGGTTCCATTCACCCAGATTGGCAGCACGCTGAGCGCGTCCGGGGGCTGGGACCCCAGACCGGCAGCAGGCTGAGGCACTCAGCCCGCTGTCGGTCTGGGGGTTCTGGCCGCCAGCTCCTGCCAGCGGGGATCCCAGCCGCTGGCACCACTCAACCCGCTACACCAGCCTGGGGTTCTGCTCACCCAGGCCAGCGTGAGGCTGAGCGGGGCCAGCGGCTGGGACCCCGACTGGCAAGGGGCCGGCAACCAGAACCCCAGACCGAAAGCAGGCTGAGACACTCAGACCCCTGCCAGCCTCGCTCAGCCCGCTGCCACTCTGGCGTTCCAGCTGCCGGCTCCTGCCAGCCGGGATCTCAGCTGCTGGCCTGCTCAGCCCGCTGCCAGCCTGGAGTTCCTTGGGGGTCCCCAGGCCAGCAGTAGGTGCTGAGTGGAGCCGGCAGTCAAGACCCCGACTGGCAACGGAGCAGCAGCCGGAACCCTGGAGTGGCAGTGGGTTGAGGCGCTCAGCCCGCCGCCGCGTGTCATCAAAAATTGGCTCGCGTGTCACCTTTTGCATGCGTGCCGTAGGTTGCCGACCCCGGTATAGAGAGCACAGCTGCTGCTGGCGTTCTGAAGCTGCCCGCGTGTTGCTAGCCTGGGTACTGCAATGATGCCTGCCAAAGTTATCACGGTCTGGTATGGGAAAGCATCCTACTACGGAAGAAGAAATAAGGCTTCCATCCCAAACCTTTGGCAGAGGATTAAAACTTTCACTGAGATACTCTTCAGTAGACAAAGCAGGCAGCTGCCAAACGACATTAGAAGGGAGCATTGCACAACTTTATATGAGCATGTTCCCTAAATGATCAGCAACGTAGCAACGTTAACCGGGAAGACTTTAAGTGAGGAGTTACTGTACATGTTAAGGTAACACAAATCTTTAACTCAAGACTGGGCAAGAATTAGCATAAGGCCCCAAATCTTACTACAGTTCATTCTTCCATTTTGTCCTTTTCCAGATTTTCCTCTTGAGATCTGTGTCTCAGACATGAGCAAAAACAGCAGATGCATGATAGACTTGCTCCCACAGGGCTACCGATGTGTAAGTTCTCAAAGGGCCTCTAGAAAGGCATTTGTGACAGGTGGGATCACAGAAACCTCTGGGAGCTGCCACCTGATGTGCCCAGACTACTTCTACCCCTGCTTTCCCTGCCAACTCAGGACTCCAGCACCCTGTCTTGCTGAGCCAGACACTCCTGTCTGCTCCAACACAGACCCAGGGTCTGAATTACTTGCCCCAAAACTGCAGGTTTACCTGAAAGAGGCTAACAGAAGTGTTCCTGTCTTTAATACTCAGATGCCCAACTCCCAATGGGGTCTAAACCCAAATAAATCCATTTTACCCTATAAAAAGCTTAAAATGCACAAATCTATATCTAATCAAACTGAATATAGATAAGATCCCCACCAGTTCCAGAATGCTCCCTTTTACAGACTAATCTCCTTTTAGCCTGGGTCCAGCAATCACTCACACCCCCTGCAGTCACCGTCCTTTGTTCCAATTTCTTTCAGGTATCCTGGGGTGTGGGTGGGGATGGAGAGACTCTCTCTTTAGCCAGCTGAAGACAAAATGGAGGGGTCTCCCAGGGGTTCTCCTATGCAAAGTCCAGCTCCAAGATGGAGTTTTGGAGTCACCTGGGCAAGTCACACGTCCATGCATGACTCACAGTTTTTACAGGGAGCATCCACTGTTTACATAGTACCTTGAACTTCCTCAAGTAGACTTCTAATGAGGATTGGAGTATTCCAAGATCCATTGTCCTTTCAGTGTTTCTTGATTAGGTACTTAATTTCAACATTCCTTTCCCCAGGAACTGACCAAATGCTCTACTAAGGTTATTTAGAAATCAAGCCAGTACACAGCCAACATTCATAACTTTGAATACAAAAATGATACATGCATATAAATAGGATTAATACATTCAGCAGATCATAACCTTTATGGCGATGTGTTATATGGCCTATGTAGCATAAAACACATTTTAAGCATATTTCCATAAAGCCTTATGGGAGGTACTCACAGCAAGCTGTTGAGAAATTTTCAGAAAACAAACAGTGTAAGAACCCCATTGCTTGTTTTTAATTAATGCAATCCCTGGTTCTTCGCCCCCACATTTCACCCCATTCTTGACCATCGCTTTTTAATCATTCATTTACCTGAGCGACATCTTTTCCGCTCACCTTGGTACGCCATGATCGCTTTCCACCTCTAAGGAGGTGAACAATGAGAGGCCGTCACACTCATCGGGGTGCCTAACAAGGGTTTTGGGTTCGGATTCCAACGTCTCCATCAACGGTTGAGTCAAAGGGTCCTCCTTGGAACTGTCACTGAGGTAGCGCTTTCTCCACACAAGTCCAAAGGTGCTAGGGGTTAAAACAAAGTCTGAAGTTCTCATGGGGGTGGTAAAGGAGTCCACGTTTCCTCTTAGTAGCCTTTCCACAATTTCTAAAACACGTGTCCTTGGTAAGAGATGGCCTCCTCTGCCCGGAGCTGGGGTAATGGTGCTGCTCTCTGATTGGCAGAGGGCATTGGGAGGAGTTCTTAGAGGGGTCACACGACCCACTTCCTGACAGGTCACTCCGCCCTGGAACTCACCCTGACTGGTCAAATTTCCTCTCAGGGCAGTACTATCAGGGGAAAACCCAACCTCATTGGTACTGGGCACTGGGAGCAGTCCTTAGAGGGGTCACGTGACACACACCTTGCTTCCGGTCATCTGTACCCCAGAAGTAATACCCCCTGGGGCGGGACTTCTGGAGACAGGTGGGAGGAGTGTAAGGGGTCAAGAGGCAGGGTTAGGGTTTGATTCATGGTAGGGCCCATATACTACTCAGGTTTACTGTATCATACGGTTTGTCTTGTTCATTTTGACCAGGTAGTTTTTGTGTGCTCAAGGAACATCTGCCTTTGTGTGTGTTGAGATTCTCCCCAGAGTTCTCAGCAACAGCTTTTGTGAGTTGATTATTTATGAAAAGAGGAGATCTTGAACTAGATTCCATGGGTTTAATAGCTGTTTCTGCTTGGCACTGTTGAGTATCATCTACCTGCAATACAAACAAAAAAATTCTCATGCTTTAGTGGTATGGGAGAACCTTGTTAATTACCAGCAGGAAGTGAAAGACCCATTCCAAGCGACTGAATAATATGAATTAGCAGACACATGGGAAAAGCAAGAATCTTCAGTGTTTATAGTTATTACTTTGAAATACAACAGCGCTATGCAGAATGCTTTACAGCAACTACCTACTCCTCACCACGTACAAGTTTAGAATGGGCATTATCATCCATGCTTTACAAATCGCAAGTCACATAATTTAACAAGGTATAGGCAAAGCTAAGGAGTAGTACACAGGAGTTCCTTGTCTAGTCTCTTCTTGCTCAATCACTAATCTGCAGAACTGTATTTTGAGATATGTAATTTAAGTTTAATTACTGATATTTCATAATGAATTTGTAAATGTCCTATAGTTTATTCTGTAAATATGATAACACTTGAAAAAGTTGTTTAGTCCTGAAGTATTTACATTGGACTGCAGAGGATATCCTGTCCAGATGTATTATGAAATATTCAGGAGAACGTCATGCCATTCTAAATGTTTAACGTAATCTTCACAATATGTTTGTTGTGATGGTCAACACTAGCTTTGTAAAACTGTTGAAAAATTTCACAATATTTATACCTTTAGGGTTCTCTCAAATTCCAGTCCCCACCGCTATTACAATCTTCCTTGTCTCCCCTGCACTCCCCACCAAATTCTGACATGATTTTAGCATCAGTTAGCTAAAACTTCAGTAGTTATAAATGTGTGCTTCATGACAATTGAAATCCCAAATGCCAAAACTTCTGATAGTCTAGGTAATTGGTCTCAAGTCTCATCCCACTTACACTGATGTGGGTCCTGTGTGAGAGATGAGCATCAGGGCTTATCCTTCTAGCGCCAATACTTATCAAAATAAAAGCTGTTAAAATTTTGATGTCGAGTGGAAAAAGGGAAGACAGTCCTTACACTTCTGTCATTGTAATGGTAGCTTGAGAAATAGAAGGCTAAATCTAAAACTAAATGATTTCTACCACTGAAAGCAGAGAATGTGGAAGCATTCCTTGTTAGACCCAAGAGTTGTGGGGATAGTGTGCCACCTCTCTAATTGCTCCTTCACTCTAACAGTGTTTTTCTAGCAATGGGCAAAAATCTCAGATTGCAGACATGCAGTGACCAGTGTCTGGTTGAGGCTATCACAATACAAGCATTAAGACAAAGTTCAGTACCAGAACTTCTAAAGAAAGAAATCAATTTTCATTCCAGTGGCCTCAATAATAAAAAGCAAAGGAAAAAAAAATAGATCAAGTTTGCATAAGAACTGAGAAGACTTCAGGGTCTGGCCCTAAAAATGAAAACTCTGGGAACAGAATCTCTTTTTATAAACAATTTGTTCAAGTCTGATTGTTATTTAAAGAATGCTTTTGTGTGTTGTCCAAAAGTCAACAAAATTTATCTAGACTAATGTTCAAAACTACAACCTGATATTAGGATTCTGGATTTCAGAATTTTTGGCTGTTTTGCTTTTGTCATCAAATACTACAAAACAGCACAGATGGGAAGACATCACACAGACCAAAAACCAAAACCACGAGAAATTACATACATCTACAACAAAAGATATTAGCCCCCCATAGCCTTAATTGTATACTAGGGCTTTTTTTTTTTTTTTTTTTTTTTAAAGCACATGGGGCTAAACTCAGCTCTGGCAAGCAGTTGAGTTAAATGGATTCATTCAACCTATACGAGGGCTGAATTTGGCCAATGATGTTCAAGTTTTTACAATGCTTCCAAGTCACACCTATGACAACACGATTATTTAGATAAGCGTGCGCGCGCACACACTCCCCCAATGTGGACAGTTCTCCCCTAAAGTAACAATTACCTTTTTTGACCACCTCTGGGAGTCCGTCTGGCTCATACTCTGGCTCATTGTCCTGGGTCAGTGAATGTACGTAGATGGCAACCTCATCAGCACCTGACCAAAGGAAAGAGCCATTACCTGTACAAATAACTAAGGAAACTCTGGAAAGATGCGTTTAGAATGCAATGATCTCATTCATTCATTCGTTAATTAAGTACATAAGATGTGTGCTTGTGCATCCACAGTCAACTATAGCAGAGCTTCAGAAACTATACTGATTTATGAGGATCTGGCCCCTCATCTGAATCAAATGTAATAATGGATGTTTTGAAAACATGTTTTATAAATAAATGCATTAAGGTTAGAAACAGGATCATGATTAAGGCTATGTTTTAGTCATGGGTATTTTTAGTAAAAGTCATGGACAGGTCACGGGCTATAAACAAAAAGTCACGGCCCCGTGATCCCTCCATGACTTTTACTAAAAATACCCGGGACTAAATCTTACCGACTGGGAGAGGGGACGCTCCTGAAGACTGCTGGGGAGTGGAGAGAGAGACCAGAGCAAAGCTGGTGCTGGGGGGAAAGAGGTGGCTCAGGGCCCCACCACCACTAGTCCCAGACTGCTGCTGCAGGCCAGCGTCAGGGACCATGCCTGGGGCTGCCAGAGCAACGGCCAGCGCGGCTGGCTCCTGAGCTTCCTCAGCTGCTGGGATCAGCTGCACCAGCACTGCAAAATTCACAGAGGTCACAGAAACCGTGACTTCCATGAATGATTTGCAACCTTACAGTCACATTCTAGTATAGCATTTCCTTCTTCAACTACCCCATGTGCATTGTGGGGGCAAAATAAATGGATGGTGGATATCTGGCAGCCTTATAAAACGCACTTCAGGATAATGTAAATATCAAGCACAGTGCTCCATCAGCTGGGCATGGAGTGAGTACTGTAACTCAGTGCCTGCTTGCCACAATACCGGCTCCACACTGTGCTACATGAGTGCTTTTTGATGTGTTTATTTCTGAAGCGAGAGCATAGAACTACAGTCCCTCATTCACAGTAAATGGAAGTAGAAAAAGATTGTAGTCTAGAAAATGCAGAGGGAATTGATAAGAAAAAATTCACCTAGATGGACAGGTTTAAAAACTTTTCCCCTCTGCTTGGCAGTAAACACCCAACCTATGCGTGTTACAAATAAAACTTCATATAGTCATTACCAGAATTTCTCTTTGCAGCGGCACATGGAATTGTTCACACGCCTATCTAAATTATTAGCAAGAACAGTGCTGTCATATAAAGAATCACTTCATTAATAATTTAGATGGAAATTCTGCATACATCAGAACTGATATGCTCTCCCAAGTCGAGTGTGACATAATGAGGTAGAAGAAGCAGTTTAAAGACAATAGGGGCATGTCTGCCCTGGGAAGTTCCATAAGATATTAATTAATGTGTTCATTAACACGACGTTACAACATGCAGTGTAGACACTGCCCTGTTATGTTTAATATCACATCAGTCAGTTACGGTTAACCTTAGGGGCAGAGTGAAAAGACATGTTTGAACACGGTCTAATTTTGAAGTACAGATCCTGGCAAGTAAGGTATTGTCTCCTTTGCACCATAAGTGAAACTTTACCAGAACAATGAATGAAAGTTCCTGATGGAATTCTGCCTGGATACCAAAAATGTATCAGTCAGGCTAAAAAAGTGTTTTTAATTTATTAAGGGCAGGGGGCGCACTCAGAGGCTTGCTATGTGAAAGGGGTCAACAGCACAAAAGTTTGAGAATCACTGGGCTAAAGGATAATCTCTGCTGAACTACACTTTCCTTTTGATATCCAGGCTGTCAAACTGTAGGCAGCTCAGGTACAGATGAAATAAGGGCCCATGCTTCAGGAGATCTGTTTTTTCTGCTGGTATAGTGGAGATTCCTTAGCTATCAATCAATCATGTCCAAAAATTCCCAGGACTTCTGGCTAGTGACGAACTAGAAGGATGAGTTCAGCTCTTTCCTCTTCCCTTTATGCAAACTGTCTTGTAAAGCAGCGGATTCTTCTCGACAGCTGACATTATTTCCATGGCCTCTGAGAGAAGTTCTGACCTCTGGTTACTCACTTATGTTGAAAGGGATATAAACATTCATACTTCAGAGCACAAGCCAACCTCTAACAGGAGATAGGAAGAAATTTCCCTTGTGGGTTAGTTATTCCATAACTGCCCTCTACAGGTTTCTTGAACCTTCCTCTGAAGCAACTGCTACTGGCCACCGTCAGATGACATACAGGAGACTCAATGGACCACTGGTTTGAACCCATCTGTCCATTCCTATGTTTTTGTTCCAACACTACTGAATTCCATAAAAGTAAACTAAAAGGGTACCCTGACATACTGAAAAACTGTAGAGCACAAGGTGTGCGGTTCAGAAAGCTGGACGCTCTTTTTTCTGAGTGACCCACCATAACCCTGGGGGCATCTTGTCTTCCAGGTATGCTCTTCACCAAGTGAGGTGTGTTCCTGTAGCAATCATACAAGGGCCAAAGTGAAAACTGGGTTGGCTTAAGGTATGTTCCTTGTACTTACCTGCCCCAAAAGAGACATTTGGACAGGATCTGAGAATGACGTGTCCACAAATGGAATTTCTGGAGACACATTGTGAAATCCCACTCAGAGGACAGTACCAATGCATGGCATCAGCAAACATGGTCACTGGGGAAGACTAGCTACAGAGTGACTGCTGCCAGGATACAATTGATGAGATGAAGTTTTGGGTCTTTGTAAATCTTTACCAGAGTGGTAAATTTAGAGTCAAAGCCATGCCTATTTTAACCTGGTTGAACAATGTCCTACATTGGATTCAGAATATTCTGATTTTGAACTCCAGGGGGGTTGGAATCCTTTCTAGCAGCCGGCAAGTTGGGAATGGATCTGTTTCGCTGGTCAGGGCACAAAGAGTGATGTTTTCTGTAAATGGACAGAGTTGTGTAACTTGAGACCTCAGCCTTGCTGTGATACTACCAGCCATTTAAACCTCTCAACACAGAGGGTAGGTCAAAACAAAGAGTCTTGTATAGGAATTGTAAACTCTTCACACACAAATGCTCATTTTGTCTTTGTGATGCTGAAGATTTAATTGTTTGGGAAGAAAAAGGTTTAGGTCTTCCATGTGAGCTTCTGCTTCATACTTTCCCCTCTGCTAGGCAAACATTCCCTTCATGAATACCTTTGGTGTTGGCAGTGACCAATGGATTACTATGCCGGCTTTGACAAGGAGGGTTCAGGCTTCTGTTGTCTCAGCTACTAATTTCACTAGTTTCCCAAATAGCCTTGCACTTGTGAAAGTGGATGCACAGGGTATGGATGATTTTTTTCACGTTCATGAGTGTAAACAGTTTCCTTATAGCCAGAGAGTAAGAATGCTTTGCTACAAATCACATCAAGACCGAGGAAAAATTGCCATGAAAGAATATCTTACACACCACTTCAAGGATTTTACAAGAATGTAACCCTGAGAACTCTCACACTCAAATTGAGGCTCATACCCTAGAGACGACGGCCCACTTGCTTGCCACCAACTAGATTTTCCTTACTAAGTAAAAGAAATGGTCACAGTTGGAGTTTTGAAATTTGCTGTAGTGTCCTCACTCTTTTAGTCAATGGAATCTTTTGGAAGGAACCCCTTCTGGAGGCATGGCCATGTCTCTCTTTGGTAGGACTACTGCTGCACTTAGGTCCCCCAAACTTACACATTTTCCTGATCTTTTTATATAACATTTTAGTTTAACATCTAGATTTAACTGGGAATGAATGGAATTCTTATGTGCCTCTGTTCTGGGCACACACTGTCTAAAGTGCTCTTTAATCCTTCAATTCTGTGCAAGCCTAAGGAGAGGGGGAGTGTAGGATCCGCCGTTAGGGGAGGGGCTCTTCGTCCTCCGGGGCAGCTGGGTACCAGGCCACCTCACCACACAGGGGTGACACCACCGGCTCAGGACTCAGGCCCTCCAGCAAGGGCAGAGCAAGCAGTTCAGTCTATAAAGCCCAGGCCCTGGATCAGGGTGGGGCAACAAACACTGGTGCAGGGCTCAGGCCCTCAGGTAGGGCTGAGCAAGCAGTTCAGTCTATAAAGCCCAGGGTCAGGGTGTCGGGGCGAGGGGGAGACTGCCACCCGTGAGTGGGGTAGCAGGGGGGGACGCAGGCCCGCCCACTCCTCTGCGTCCCAGCCCGGGGCCCTAACAGTGGTAGGCAGGCTGCTGCTGTGTCAGTGGGGATCCTGGCTGCAACACACTGACATTGGCTCTGGGTCTGCTGCAGTCAGACTAGGGTCTGCTGCCCCCGGGCCACTTCCAAACTCCCCCTCGGGGCCTACCTGGATCCTGGGGTCATCCTCCACCGGGTCCAGGTGCATGGGTTCGTCTCGGACGGGGCTGGGTGGCAGGTCCGGCAACTCCTCCGGAACGGTGGTCCAGGGGAGCTCCGGCAGCTCCTCGGGGTAGCGAGCACGGGGGAGGGTAGAAGCCTCCTGGCGCCGAACTCCCGGAAGGACGTCCGCTCGCTCTGGTCGCTGACCTCCCACTGAGCTCGGAAGGCCCGCCTTTATACTTCCGGGTCGGCGCTTGACCCTTTGCGGGGTAGGCTCAGAGCTCTTTAGCTCCCCCCAGTCCAGCCTCTTCCTCCTCCGGGGCGGCTGGGTACCTGATAAACAGACAGGCACAATTCCCACTCCATTGTGACCTAAATTTTGGGTCCCATTCCCTGGTTGAAAGAGGCTTCCAGGCTGAAAAACAGAGATGAACAAATTACATTACTCTGCCACCTGAGAATGGGCTTCACAGAAGTAACACGCCTCTGCACACCCAGATATACTCGTGGGGAGAGAAGGGAGGCAGTGCGTCTAATACAGAGCACCCAGCAGACCTGTATATAGGAGAAAACCACAGCAAACACATCCTAAAGGGTACGTCCAGACTACCCGCCCTATCGGCGGGTAGGGATCGATTATCGGGGAATCGATATATCACGTCTCATCTAGACGCGATATATCGATCCCCGAACGCGCTCCCCATCAACTCCGGAACTCCACCGGAGCGAGCGGCGGTAGCAGAGTCGTGGACATCGATTCCGTGCCGTGAGGACCCGAGGCAAATTGAAAAGATTTAAAGCCTGATGTTTACACAACCTGCTCATTAATTGTACGTATTACTTCCTTACAAAGGGGACAATTCCTTTTGCCTTTTTGGGACCCAGAGCATATGGAGTTTCCAAGTATTATTCCTGAGCAGACTATGTCGGGTTCTCATCTCCTTGAGAATCCTCATGCTCCTGATCAAGCCTTCTCACAATGGAGTCAGGGCTTCAAATGGGTGTGTTTATGGACACATGCATGGCACTAGTGCGCTGGTCCAACAAAGCCCCGTCCCCTCACAGAGCAAGGGTTGGTGGCTTGGAGCAGAAAGACATAGGTAACCCTCTAAGCCCCCTAAAAAGTTGCCCCCTGAACTACTTGGACTTAGCTTGATCTTGCAGGGCTTTCCTAGCACTGCAATAGCGGTCAAAGGGAGTTATTGAGAGGTGCCGTGTTTGCGGATCCACAGAACTTACTTGAGGAAAGGGAAAGAGGAGCAAGAAGTTGAAATGAAATTAATATGGCAGAAAAATGAACAATAATTAATTAGAAAACAAAGTTGTTGGGAGAAACTGAACCGCCAACTTGTTCTGCTGGTGGACACACTTTCTGGTGGCCTGAGGTGAAGGGTGGAGCTTAGTCCTGGGGCCTTCAGCAACAACACTGGTCCACCTCCCAGTTCTACAGGGGAGAGGAATCACCTCTTTGTTACCAGTGAGGAGAAAACCTGGGCCACAGAATGGACAAAACATGCACATTTTATCACGTTTTCAGGTGTCCCGCTAAAGACCTCCTGTATCTTTGATAGCCAGGAGTTGATAAGATAACAGATTTAATCACATTTCCATGCTCCTAATGGAGTAGTTATACCAAATGTTATATTAGAATAGAAAATAGATATTAAAAAGGACACAATTTAATATTTGGGCTCTTAAAAGCTAAATGCCTTATTAACTGTCAGCAAAGGATATTGATATTGCTCTTATCTGGCATTGATAACAGAGACTGAAAATAACATGGCTTTGTTAGTTTCCGTATTGTACCATTTCAACTAAGATATAGGACAAATCATTTGAAATAGTTTCCATCTTCCGTGTCATGAACTAAGTAACGTGCTACTGATTCATTCTCTCTTTTTATTACCTTGCTCAGTTGCTCATTTTCGTGAAGTGAGATATTAAGTTGCTCTTTCATTTTCTTTTGCTGAGCCTTGATATTAATCATTTCCTTTTTTAAAGAAGCCAACTCAGCTGCAGACAGCTTCTGCAGATGGGTAATCTCAGCTTGTTTCTCTTTCAATTCTATTTCCTGAGATAAATACTTATCTATAGTAATAAAAAAAAAATCAAGTGCTTAATTTGTGAAAGCAAACTATGTCAAATATGCAATATTAGCTTTTATGGATAACACTATAAAACGGCAATATTGACAATTTTCAATTTTTCACCTAGCAATACATTTTCTTAGTATTTCAGAATATAATTACTTGTGTGTTCTAAAACTGCCTTTATACCCAAACCATGACATTGGATAGCTGAGACAATTTTAGCATTGCCAGAATTCAGTTTTGCAGAAAGAACATACTGCTAGTCAAATCGCTCTATGCTTCACAATTGTAACTGTTTCTACAGCCCATCTTCACTGAGGTCCGATGGCTTGTACTCTGAAACTCATGGTTGACAGGCAACAGTACCAATGGCTAGATAAAGAATGTTGGTGCCCTATTTGTCCATTTTCCTCTCTTCAAACTCCAGCATATATAAAAATGTTCAAGGTGTTTGATGAACTGATGTATGGAGTAAAATTAAGAGACATGGGCAATACAAGAGATTTCCTGTATTGCAAAGAGAATGCTATTGAATAACACCAACTTACCATATGAAACAAGGACTACGCATTCCCTTCCTACAGGACAAGGAAAATTCAATGTCTCCAAGACCCAGAACTTGGTGAGAAAGAGGAGCAGACAAAGGGAAAGAGAAATGATAGCAATCAACAGTTATTTGAAATATATCAACACCTAAGGTGGAGAAGGATTATTTAGGGTGGTGATTCAAAGGGGGGTGTGGCGGGCCGGTTGCCCGCTCTAGCCCTGAAGGGGTTGGAACAGCCCTGCAGAGGGCTGTGGCTGGGGAAAACAGCAAGCCTGGGCTGATTGGGGAGGCAGCTACAGCTGGGCCAGGCCCCAATCAGGCCACAGCTGGCCCTTATAAAAGGGCTGTGAGCCAGGCACTCAGTCAGTCTCCCTCTAGCTCTGAAGGGAGAGGGACCTAGCTGCTGGGGAAGCTAAGGGTACTAGAGTGAAGCAGGGCTAGGGAAAGGCCAGAGGAGCTGGGGAGCTCCAGACTGGCAACTCCCCAGGCCGCAGGGCCTTGTCCTAGTCCCACAGAGGTACTGAGTTGCAGGGAAAGGCAGCAGGTCCAAATCCCCCAGCCAATGATGAGTGGCCATTACAGACTGCAGTCAGCCTCAGTGAAAGGGGTCTAGATGGTACTGGCAGTAGCCACTGAGACAAGGTGGATAATAGGGGGTGGGGATTCCCTGGGGTGGGGAGACCCAGATAGTGGATTTCTGCTGGGAGCAGGAGCCTGACGGGGAGGGCACCGGGGTCTGGGAGGGACATGGGGGCCAGTGAGGAGAGGGATAGTGACCAGCAGAGGATGCTCCAGCTAGAAATGAGCTCAGCCCCTGGATGACCAGAAGGAGGCACAGCAGGGGTGAGAGGATAATCAGAGACTTGTTAGAGAGGAAGAACTGTCCGGGGGTTAAGGGTGACAGCCTAGGACTCTGGGCACCCACATTCAGTTATGTTTCAATTAAGACGAGGTATTGTTGGTTGCAGTGCACAGCTACAGCACAAACATCTTCTGACTTATTTTTTGTTCATAATTATTCCCTTCAGAAAATGGAGATAATGCTACCATTTGACACCTTAAGAACCACAGCTAGAAGATAGCGAAAGCAAGAAAATGGACTTAGAAGGCATTACATTTTATTAACTAGCCGAAAGTGCTGCCACTTGCCAAGAATAAGATCAAAACACAAAGCACTTCTTTGGATGGCCTCATGGATTGGAGAGTGCAAAATACTGATTAGAATGGGAGCAGGACTGGGTCCATACATTTAATTTTGAAATCTCATTAAGTAAGGTTAGACTTCTACAGGGATAAGTGGGAGCAGTCTCCTTCTTTACAATGGCTATTTAGCAGAATTACCTGTTCTCTTAAACCTCAAGCTGCAAATTGCATTTTCCCAACCAAATAGACAAATGTAGGGAAAAGTCAAATTAGGGCTCGGCAGGTAACATTTCACCACGTTTAAGCTTGATCGAGTCCATATACAAGCTAAAGGATAATAGTTTGAGGTATATTTGTTTGCTTGGGATTTTAAAACACAGGAGCACATTGTAGTATTTAATGTGCTGACCATATAGTTCTCTTTAGGACATATTTATTCCTCATTTTAAATTGCTTTAAAACCATATAATTTTACGAGTTAGTACTATATATTTGTATAAAGAAGTTCCACCTCAGTTTGGAAAGAGAATTGCGTGTATTAGCTGAAAGTTAATTTAACTATATCACACAGTGAGAACCTTTTTTTTCTTGGGTATTCTTCAAATCACCATTGATAATGAGGTTTAAAGAACCTCCACACTGAAGTAATAGATTGTAACAGGATTTAAAAAGGTAGAAATGTGTAGTTCACTTTTCATCTCTTCAGCGTAATTCTGGCTCTCCTTCAGCAAGTCTCTGGCTGTTTTTAGTTCTGCTTCCAGCTGCTGGATTTTTTGCAATTGTTGATCAGACTGGAAGCAAAGACGTTTTTTCCCCTCCATTTCCTACAACAAAACATTAGTTACAAAACAGTTGATTAAGTCAATAAATTGAGAGTAGTGTGATGTGGTATACTACCCATCTGAGTCCCATGAAGACTCTGGAAAGTTGAACTTTGGTTTCTAAACATATGCATGAGTTAGGAATACAAACGGCAGTCTTGGCAGTCCGCAGAGGGCAGACAATCCTTTTGGGATGTCTCCCAGCTGGCACAGATCACAGCAGTACTTAGGTGGCTCAGAATATGGAACCAGGGAGCTGCAACCCGTTCGCTGCTGCCTGCCCATAGCAGATCTTGACACAGGATAGAATCCAGCCCACAAAAACTGAGCGTCAGTGAAGTTAAGTGACTTGCCCAAAGCCACAGAGGGGAGTCAGTATCAGAACACAGGAGAACTTTCCAGTTCTAGCTCCTGTTCTCAGACCACCCATCTCTCAGTGTGGATGAGTCAAATATATGAAGTTGCTCTTGGGAGCAAGATACCATTAGATGTGAAGTCTTATTAGTCAGTAATACCTGGGGGCTCGGGATAGTACATTTTCTAAGCATCTATTTTTCCAAATATTTTAAGAAAAGTTAAAATACCCCATACAACTATGTCCTACCTGGGAACTGAAATAAAAGTTATTTCTAAGAAACTAACTCCTTCCACCCATCTGTTCCTGCATTGCTGGGTAACAGATGGCATGGCACTGGTGGGACTCTACTGGAAGCAAGCCATCATTTCTTCATCTACTTACTATGAGCAGATGGGCACCAGTGCCCAGAGGCCAAATTCAAGAAAAGGGAGGGTCTGGATGGAAAACAAATTAAAACCTTGCCGACACAGCAAGTCTGTATTTTCAGCTATTTAAACAAGTCACTCAAAGAACATAATTAAAAGCATCAACTGTTTTAGTTATTTTCCTTTTGTCTCACAACCTCCTAGTCCAAAATATCCAACTGCTATACCGAAACAAACACACACACACACTCTCTGCTATCAATCATTCTAAAAGACACAGGTGTCAAGAGACAACATTTTCAGACAATGCTGATGTGTAACAAATGTGTCAAAGCTGTATGAATTCTCAGCTTCCTGTGTTCAAAATATCAACAAAATTCAAGGGGTTCAAATGGCTGAAACGCCCACCCCTCTTGCTGTGACTCAGCACAAGTGGCTCTGATTAAGAAGCATTCAACAAAAAGCTGGAACCAACAACCTAACATAGCTGCAAAAAAAAAAAAATAAAAAAATAAAAAAAAAATCCCATGCTCTGATGCAGGACGTTCACAAAACCATTTACAAGAAATGCATTCTCCTACCTTAATCTGGTAAGGCTACATCCCCTCATTTGTATTTACAATTTGGCCTCAACCACATAGGCCATCATTAACTCTTGCTTGAATCATCGCAATCCAACGTATTTAGACTTGAATGCTTCTGCCCTGCAAAATCTGCAAGAGTTACAGAACACAGCAGCACACCTCCTCAGTAATACAGGTTCACTTGAGTACATCAGTCCTATGTTTCACTCACTCCGCTGATTCCCCAACAGAACACTGAATCAAATCTCGGTCTTTATTTTCAAAGCTGTAAAGGAAATGGGCCCAATATACCATCTTACTCTCGCAGACTTCAGTAGCTGTGTTCCTCAGGAACAACTGTCTACACATCAGAAGTAAAACTAGCAGATGCAGCAGACAGGGCTTTTTCAGGAGCTGGCCCAATACTATGAAATTCACTCCAGCAAAAACTTAGAATGACAACTAACATCACCATTTTTCGTATTTACACTCCCCGCGCCCGCTTCCCCCCCCCACACTTTGCCCTCTGGGTCAGTGGTTTTCAACCTCTTTGCCATTTGCAGACCCTAGAAAATTTCAAATGGAAGTGCAGACCTCTTTGGAAATCTTAGACATTGTCTGTGGACCCCCACAGGCCATGGCTTGAAAACCACTGTTCCGTTGTAACGACAACCTTTCGAGAACCCCTTAGACAGGGGTCTGTGCACCACAGGTTGAAAACCACTGCTCTGGGGGATATGGGAGAAATAGAAACCTCAAATAACCTCAAATAACAGATGCTAGTCACCTTAATTATTCTGGAAAGCATTCAGATACAACAGCAATTGGCACAATAGAAGAACTTAAAAAAACCCAATCGCTGATGTTGCTTCTACGACTATTCTGAGTTCTCTTCCCTTTCATTTTCCTTCTAACGCCAAATTAAAGGAAAAATCTTTTAATCTACAATCAAGGTTTTTTAAAAATCAAAAGTTACAGCCAGATGCTTTTTGTGTAAATTGGAATAACTTTACTGATTTCAATGGAGCTATGCTGATATATGCCAGAGCAGGATCTGGCTTCATAGTTAGAATTTTGTTGATAATGCTAGTCTATAGTGCTTGAAAAAGTTAAAATGTACAAATCATTTGGGGGATTTTCCCACTCCTCCATGAAATCTTAGAATTAAGCAAAACACACTTATACTTAGGAAGCAGCTAATGTTTCTAGAAGTTCCAAATCAACTCAAACAGATATTTAATATATTTTATTTTTTAAGACTAAACAAAGAGTCTACATAATTAGATTAGACAAATAATTCCATATGAACTGTAACCCTATCTGTAGTATGCTGGTGCAAAATCTTTTTTTAAACCCTGACCATACAACCAATTTTTGGCCTGGAGTCAGTCCATATGGAATCAATTGCAAAAACTGCAAGATCGGGACCTTATTTTGTATCACAGCTATAGGTCTTGTGACAGGGTCGGGCCAGAGGGCTACAGGAGAGTGATCCTATTGGGATCCAGGAAGTGGCGAGCCCACTGCCAAAAGATCACCCCAGCCTTAAGGGGGGATCCACAGGACCTGGAAAGCAAGTGGTTTCAGGAGACAACTAATGAAATAACAAGGACAGACGTGCTGTCAAAGGGTCAGTCGAAGGGAACCTGATGGGGACACCGAGCAGAGAACCCCAGACAGCTCCCTCTGCTCCTTGAAGGCATCACAGGAGTCAGTGAACGCCATCCAGAGGAACTCTGCCCAGATGCGTGAATGGATGGAGAACCGGAAAGAGGCCCCACAGTTACAGGAGACTCCATCGGCCAACCTCCTCTCCCTGGTTTTATAGACAGCCATTTCAGCCAGGGCCAGGAGGAGGTTGACCAAGAGGTCCCATGACTTTGTGGGGCCACCAATAGCCAGTGCATAAATAAGGAGGTGAGGGGAAAAGTGCAGCCAGAGACGCAACTGGATATCTGTGAGGAGCCAGAATAGAGGCTGCAGCTTGGCGTACTCCAGGTAAACGTGCACCAGAGTCTCCCTCACGCAGCAGAAAGGGCAGATGTCCAGGACAGGGGTGAACTGCGCCAATTACATGCTCGTGCTCACAGCCCCTGAAGGAGCCACCAACTGACATCCCCGGCGAGCTTTGGGAGCAAGGTGGAGTATAGGTTGGCCCACCGGGGCTCCCCACCCTCTAGAGGAGGAAGGAGGTCCCTCCACTTTGTGTCAGGGTGGGACACGAAGGTGAGGAAGTGCAAGGTGTGGAGCACGAGCACGTACAGATGTTTCCTTGGCACAGTCTGGAAACAAACTGGCATCAAGTCGTGCAGCCGGCTTACAGTGAAGGGGCAGGGAAACCGGTTGGGTCCACAACGCAGGGGCCCGCTACAGGAGAATGAGAGAAGGCAGAAATATTAGCCCCAGATTAAGCAGGTCCTTTTTCCCTGGGTAAGATAACAGGGGCAGTTCCAGAAAAATCAGGAATTTGCTGGAACCAATTAAGGCAGGCAGGCTAATTATGACACCTGCAGCCAATTAAGAAGATCCTAGAATCAATTAAGATAGGCAGGCTAATCAGGGCACCTGGTTTAAAAAAGGACCTCACTTCAGTCAGTGAAAGGTGCGCAAGACGCTAAGAGTGAAAGGGCCTGCGGCTGGAGGACTGAGGAGTACAAACGCTATCTGGCATCAGGAGGAAGGTCCTGTAGTGAGGATAAAGAAGATGTTGGGAGGAGGCTATGGGGAAGTAGCCCAGGGAGTTGTTCCTGTCACACGGGTGTTACGTGTAACACTGTAGACAGCTGCGATCCACAGGGCCCTGGGCTGAAACCCAGAGTAGAGGGAGGGCCTGGGTTCCCCCCATTCTCCTCCCCCCTATTGGATAGAAGAGGAGTTGACTTGGACTGTGGGTCCCACCAGAGGGGAAGGTCCCTGGCCTGTCCCCCTGACCCACTAGGTAGGTCAGCAGAGACTGTGGGGATTGTTCTCCTTCCTTTTCCCCATGCCAGCCAGTGATGGGGTTAGCTGAGTGAATGGCAGGTTTGAGCCACAAAACTGGCCAAACTGAAGGCTGCTCTGAATCTCTGAGGTAAGCAAATCCGCCAATAAGTGCAGGACCCACCAAGGCAGAGGAGGAACTTTGTCACAGTCTTTTAAGATGGTCCAAAAGAGGACAGCCAGAATAAGACAGTATCGAAACACAACTTCTGGTGGAAATACACTATTCTCCAACACAGAGCTTGCAGAGTTCCCCTGGGAGTCAGTAAGGCATAAATGGCACCAGTTCTTACTGATTTCCAGTTTAAATTATTAATTATTCCAGTTCCTTTGACTGGTTTGCTAGTAAAGCCTGTTTTGCTCTGCACAGCTTCTGTGTTAAGCTCACTGGAGTCCTTTTCCAAACGGTGTTTCACTGCTAATGCCTATGAGGAAAAACACATCACATTTTATTTGTAGTCATATTTAATCTATTTTAAAAAATTAAAAATTCCTGATGTCCCCGTAAATGATGAGCTCCAAAGATAGTTAGAAAACAAAGCAAAAAGAATAAGCCATGTTCTGCTTCCTCCTACAGAAAGAGAAGTTTGGAGTAACTGTTGACTTCTGTGTTGTATAACTAAGAGCAGAATTTGGCCCTAAACCTTGAAACTCAGCACGATGGCTTCAAAAAAAAGTACAATTAAAAATAGCTGAAAAATCCATCCTCCTTTCACTCTCTAATCCTGGGTTCTAGATTCTGTATCATACCAAAAACAGTACAGGTTAAGGTAACACAAATCTTTAACTCAAGACTGGGCAAGGTTATGAACAATATTTTCAGGCACATTTTCAAGTATATAGTTGTAATGTATAAATATAGTCATAATTTAAGCAATAGTTATAGTACAGTCTTGTAATCATTGGGAATCCTAACCAGTGCTTTCTTTTAAGCTCAATCATAAGGGCAGCAGATTCAACACTTGCTCTCCATTTTTTTTTTTTTTTTTAACATAACATATTTTGTCAAAGCGAGCACCTATTGGGTTTAGAAGATCCTTCCCCATTCCCACTCAGTCCTCAACTGTTCATTTGAGAGGTAACATTTAGGTGTTGGACTGATGATCTGCTATCACCAAATATGCCATTGAACAGCCAACAAACAGAAAGCATCAATACCTGTCAGCAGGCCCGGTTTAGATGCATGCTTCTGTCACATGACCCTTGTATTTATTCCCATCATACAGGGAGATGGGCTAAACCTGACAAAAGGTGCAGCTGTGCCCCAGTCTTTTAATGGACCAGCTCACCCTGTGACAGGAACATACCACAGCTTGCTCTGACCTGTGATATGTTTAGTTGCACTTTAATATTAGTCACATATAGATCTTCACACTAGTGCTAGTGCTTCCCCTCTGCTTTCTCCTAAGCACCCTCCTATCCTCCAGCAAGACACTTGCTCCATCCCATGTCCTCAAGTACACTGGGGTGGCCTTTGGGTGGATGGCCAGGGACCAAATGGCAGGCCTATTGCTGAAGCCTCTGGGATGAGGAGGGCTCATTCTCAGACCCCGTGGAAGATTCTTCCCTAGGAAGAGACTAGAGTGGAGCTGAGGTGGCCTCATGCTGGTAGCCATGGCTTGTTGGGGATCACCCTTACACCAGGGAGCAGCACCACGGGGAAAGTGACCCGTGTCTCAGAGCTGGAGATGCGCTTCACGGTACCGAGGACTGCTGCCGGGAAGGTGGAGGCCAGCGACATGATGATGGGGAGCGTCAGGCTGGGGAGCGGTGCCACATCGAAATCCCAGAAGGTAGCCTCATCACAGATTTCCCTTTAGAGGAAACCGCCTTTGAAAGGTCTCCCAAAGATGGGCCTAGGTCCCCATGCATGGGTGGCACAGGGAGAGACATCAAGTCTCTTGCAGCTCGCAATGCCTCCAATGTTGAAGGTGCCATGAAATGTTGTGGGCCCTGACAGCTCCCAAGAGTAGGTGCTAACTACTAACACTACAGTAACGAGATACAAGAAAAAACTCAGAGTCCAAAGTTAAAGAAACCACTATCGGACTTGTGAAAACAAGGAGCGTTCCAATAACCGTAACTGGTGCAAAGAAGGAACTGAGCGGGCTTGGGGCCAGCAGGGCCCAATGTACCGGCGCATAAGCACAGGGCTCCAGAGGTTGCCAAAGCCGGCCCTAGGGGTACCATTAGGGGAAAAAAATTCTGACAGCGTGCACGTGGGCACGCACACATCAAATATGGAATCGACATGAGCAAGCACTCAAAAAAGAAGAATCCAGTCTTGCGTGCCTGAAGCACATATGCACCTAGAGTGGGATCTACATGGACAAATACTCAATGAATAACTTGTTCACTCTGGAAATAGTGGTCTGGAGGCAACTTTAAACTTGTGAAAAAAAATGGGTCTTGTCTTACCTTTTCCTTCTCTTTTATTTTCTATTCTAAGGAGTGACGATTGCGTTCTACAATTCGTCTTTGATGATTCAGTAGTTTCCCCATTTTTTGCACCACCATTTCATGCTATAAAGAAGTTTAATCATAAATCACAGTGATGCAAGGGGAATATTTATTATTTCTACTACAATAGCAATCCCACCCCTGCAATCAGGATTGAAACCCCACTTTAGTAGGCACTTAAAACAAATGAAATACATACGAGGAAGTCATGGTCTCTGCCCCAAAACTGCTTACAGTCTTCCATGACGGAGTGAACGCCCACAACACAGGCATTCCATACCAAACTGATAACAGATTACACTTGGCTATAATACAAGTGTGTGCTAAGTTTCCATAAGTAAGCAGCAAAACCTAAAAAAAACTAGAAGTGTTTAGGCACAGGGGATAAATTCAATGCAACTTTCAATTTACAATGAATCAGCACATTGATTCAACAGAAAACAATTACTGAACTATTTTGAACAGCAAGAACAGAACAATTTTCATTGTTTGAAGTAGGTTAGACTGAAATTTTAAACTGAAAGTCAATATGCTAAGAATTTCCTTTTTAGAGGAAATTCTCCTATTAGAAGTGTTTCAGTTTATCTGTCATTTTATTAAAATAATATACTGCTTGTAATTTTGGTGGTTGATAGAGAACTAGAGTACACTGAAACTCCATTTAATAAATTCCCAGTGTAATTTCTATTGTGAAAACAATCTGCTGATAAAAGTCTGAAAGTTGCCCAAAGCACACTACTATACATTTTCTCAGAACACAATACTACCGGGTGTAATACTACTGCTCCTTTGCCTCTTACAGTTTCATTGTGTTCACATTTTTATTTTCTGAAATCTTTTCTTTAAGACAGGTAACTATTCTTAAAGGTAATAAAAAAGGGAACCGCTGATAAGATTTAAATCATCTTTGTGGTTGGATGCTTTTAAACCAAAAGATAATTTACTTGAATATAATTTTAAAGGGATGTGAAAAATGCTACTGGCATATGTGGAGATATATTTCATTTTAAATGTATGCTTTATTGAAGTAAGGTCCTGCTTACACATTCATAAATTAGTGAGAATATTATTGGAATAGAACATTGTGACAAGAGCATCTCCTGTTGCTTCAGCTTCGATGTATTTATGGAATGTAAATATGGTGAAAAGCCAATCATTTCCACAGAAGGAGACAGTGGTGCTGTTAAAATGTCTTTTTATGACACTTTCAAATGGCTTTAGTATATATAAGATATCTGTGTTTCTTAGATATTTGTTATCGTTGTTCACTCTACCACAATAACAATATGGCATTGCTGGCTGCCTCATTAGGGAGCTGGCCTACTCTTTGTTCAGTCTATCAGAGCAACTTCTGCACCTTGAAAACTTTTTCTTTGTGGATATCTTCCCCACAGCACACACCCATGTAACTGGTTAAAAAAACAAGGGGGGGGGAAGGAACTGATCACTAATCCCAAAAGGCACAGAACAGCAGATGATCCCACTAGTTTCCATGGTTCTCCTGCTATGCTGTCCAGTATATCAATGCAGTGGGAGATCTACTAAACCAAACCACTTCATGCAGTGGCAAGGAAGCTTCTGCAGAGAAAGGAAGTGCTGTGCAGGCTGCTGAAATCTTGCCCACCCTATCGCATATAGCAAAGTGTAGGTCCCATTACAGGTACGGGAAGGTAGGGGCCAACTAAGGATTTGCCTCTATGGGCTGGTCTACACTGGGGGGGGGAGGGGGGAAGAGAAGGGAAATTGATCTAAGATACACAACTTCAGCTACGCTATTCACATAGCTGAGCTCGAAGTATCTTAGTTCGACTTACCTAGCTGTCCTCACGGCTGCAAATCGCCCGCCATGGCTCCCCTGTCAACTCCGCTTACTGCTTCTGCTGAGGTGGAGTGCGGGCGTCAATTCGGGGATTGATTTATCATGTCTAGATGAGACGCGATAAATCGATCCCCAATAGATCAATTACTATGTAGACATGGCCTTAATGAAAGGCTGGGTTTGACTGGCTTAATTTCTTATCTGGCACCTCTTTTAGCTAGCAAAAAAAAAAATCCATTTTATATGATTAATACATGTTTGCCCACTTATGCAAATTATTTCAACATTTCAATTATATCAGTACTATAGCCACAGAAATTTCTTTGCTTGCTTGCACTAAATACAAGAGGGCCTTTTTCCCCTTGATTCTTCCGGAGCAAAACGGAGAGGTCTTGGAAGGACCCAAGATCTTGCATTCTGAGCACGTTAAAACTCTTCAGTAAGGTCTGCGAATTCTTTCCTGTCATGGAAGGGATCCAGAGGTACCACCAGAATTTAGAGGGTCCAAAGGATAGAGAAAAATTCTGTCCTGGATCATGCAGGTCTGTGACTCTAAGTGGACGGGACTATTCTGTTTCCTTGTTTATGCATCAGCCTCACAGACTGCCATACAGTTCTACTAATAGGGTTTATTAACTTCTGCCTGTGCTGGTGCTGCATAAGCAAAAGTACAAGATATTTTAGCTCACGTAAAGATATTTAAATCTTTTAAGGGCATAAGGAAATGGAGGGAAATGGTGGACTTAAATATACAGCAGAACCTCAGAGTTACAAACTCAGGAATGGACGTTGTTCATAACTCTCAACAAAACATTATGGTTGTTCTTTCAAAAGTTTTCAGCTGAACATTGACTTAATACAGCTCTGAAATTTTATTATGCAGGATTAAAATGCTGCTTTCCTTTTTTTTCCTTTTAAGTAGTTTACATTTAAACACACTACTGTACTGTATTTGCCTATTATTTTTGCCTCTGTTGCTGCCTGATTGTGAACTTCCAGTTCCAAAGGAGGTGTGTGGTTGCCTGCTTAGTTCATAACTCTGGTGTTCATAACTCTGAGATTCTATTGTATATCAACAATGGTACCTGTCTGTTTTACCTGAAGCTGCTGCAGCAGCATTGAGAGGTTCCCCCTCCACAACCAGAAAACACCTGAGTAGCTTATTTGTCACAGTACAGCATTGACAACTAATAGGATCAGTGACAATGTAATCATAAATGTACAGCAAGCACTGCAAAATTAAGAAGAAGTGCACTGATAGAGTAATATTTATAGATGTACGCCAGAGGTCGGTAACCTTTCAGAAGCGGTGTGCCGAGCCTTCATTTATTCGCTCTAATTTAAGGGTTTGCGTGCCAGTAATACATTTTAATGTTTTTAGAAGATCTCTTTCTATAAGTCTATAATATATAACTAAACTATTATTGTATGTAAAGTAAATAAGATTGTTAAAATGTTTAAGAAGCTTCATTTAAAATTAAATTAAAATGCAGAGCTCCCCCAGACCAGTGGCCAGGACGTAGGCATTGTGAGTACCACTGAAAAATCAGCTCGCCCATGCCACAGGTTGCCTACCCCTGATGTACACCAAGCACCACATAATTCCCAACCGGCCCCAGAACAGCAAGACCAGATAGAGCACAGTACACAACATATTACTATGGCTCACTGTTAAAGTGCTCTTTGAAAGCCTCCCTGATCTGTACAGCTTCACTTTGAACTCTAACAGCCTTCATGTCTAGCTATAAAAACTCAGTCACTCCACCACTGTCCTAATAGCAACTTTTCCCCGTTTGCTTCACCGATATTATGCAAGACACAGCAGTCAGCTAAACCATTAGGATCCCCGCCTCTCCCCCCAGAACACACCGAGATCCAATCTTGTGATTAAACACCACCAGCACCCATTGTATCTACCAAAAGCACACCCAACTGTCATTCTGCACATGCTGAGCTGGTAGCTGAATCTTTCCTGGGTGCTGTTGAGGTGGATGCCTTCATGAGCCAATGGCGCAAGGGGTAGGTTGGGTCCTCCCAGTATCACTACTCACATTTCAACATTGCCAATAGTAATCTGCCAGTCAAGAAAGTCTCTGATTGTAACTTTCAACAGTCTTGTGTTCTTAACAATGCAAGCATCACGTATCTTCCCTGACTAGCCAACACTGATATTGGTGAAGCATTTTTGATGACCCACCAATGCTTGCACAACCATATAAAGGTAGCCCTTTCTGTTGATTGAGGAGGGGTGGCAGGGAGAGGTGACGCATACAGGGTAAGGGGGCCAAGGCCAGGGCTGCTGCTGGAGGGCAGGGTCTAGCACCAGAAGCAGGTCCAGGGTCTGGGGAGAGAGGCTGGGGGTGGAGCCACAGCCAAGCTGCCTATGGGGCTGGCAGATGAGCTCACAGGCCCCATACCCTTGAGGTGAGAAGCCACTCCAAGAAGCAAGCAACAGGGAGAAGTCTTAGGCCACGCATCAGGGCTGGGGTTACATGCGTTATAAAACCCTAGCAAAGACATGCCCTAGATTAGCTGTGTCCTCAGCTCTACCAGTGAGTCTTATCCCAGAACATCCAGACATTCTGGAAGGCTTTCCATGAAGATCTGAAGTGAAATCCTCAACAATTTAATAAACAGCACCTTGACCCTAATCATACAAACTTGTAAAGACTCTGGACAAGTCATCCAAGGTGGCAGCAGGAAAAAAGAGGTAACATCCTATCAGCAGGCCAAATTACTCACCACTTGCTGCAAAGAAAGAAGAAGTTTTCTTACAACAGTTGGCAGCAGTCACAAGAAAAACAGTGCAACAGGAGTCAGAAGATGCTAAACAAAGCGACCTGCACACAAACAAACAGTTTTTCAAGCAGGGGTGTACACGAGGGGGCCTGAGAAACAGGGACCTGCTGGCACTTGCCGTGGAGTGTCTGCCGCAAAGGGCGGCCCGTTATAGGCCAGGCTCACACACGCAGCTGAAGCCAGGGCTGCAGTGTGGGGCTCAGGGAGGCTGATTTATACACAGCTGGTGCTGGGCAAACACCGCCCCCCTTGTCCCCGGGCAGGAGCTGGTTTTACACAAACCTTTCCAGGGACGAAGCCTAAACCGTAGCCCAGAGACCGGGGCGGGCAGTGACCTCCGAGCGCCTGGGGAGAGCGGGCCGAAGACCCAGCGGTGCCCACGGGGAGCGGCCGCAGCCACACTGCGTGACCCAGGCAGGAGGAGAAGGGCCGGGCCGAGGCGCCTCCCAGCCCCGCTGCCTGCGCGGGGACCAGCGCCCGCTCCTTCACCCCTCCCCCGCCCCAACAGGAGGCGGTGCCCGGCTCCTCGCCCCGCCCCACACTCACCGGAGCGCCCGGGGCTGCCGGGTCCCCTCTCCCTTCCCCAGCGCTCAGCTTCGAACAACCGGCGCCGCACGGTCAGTTACACACACACACACACACAACCCAGGATAGCGCTGATTGGCCATTAGCGCAGCCACTCACGAACCAGCTGCCACCATGGACCAATGGGCTCCAACCGCAGCGCCGAGCCCCTTCGATTGGTGCGTTCGGAATTATTCAGACTCCATTGGGTGAAGTGGGAGGGGGTGTGATTGGCTCCGATGCTGTCCGCAGGCTGTAGGCGCAAGTGAAAAAGCAGCAGCAATAGCAGAGAGAGGGGGAGTTACTGGCTGTTTATTAGGGAGGCTCGGAAGCAACACGTCACCCAGTGTGGCCAATGGGAAGGTAGATCGCTCAGCGATCCAGGGCTGCGTTCTGTGGGGCGGGGGGGCAGGCAGGGGAAAGGCAGCGTGGAAATGTTCTGGTGCCGGATAGTGAGCGGTGCGTCTGTTCTAACTGTGCACATCTGCCCCCCCCCCCATCAGGGCTGACCCTGCAGCTGGGCTCCTACTTACCTCAGTAATAATAATAATAATAATTGGAGATATACCAATCTCCTAGAACTGGAAGGGACCTTGAAAGGTTATCTAGTCCAGCCCCCTGCCTTCACTAGCAGGACCAATTTTTGCCTGAGATCCCTAAGTGGCCCCCTCAAGGATTGAACTCACAACCCTGGGTTTAGTAGGCCAATGCTCAAACCACTGAGCTATCCCTCCCCCCAAAAGTGGGACTCTTGCCTAGAGATCAGCTGCCTGGCATGGTGCCTTCAAAGCCTGCTGGTCTTGGCTAGACAGGCGAGAAGCTGCCCCTGTTCCTTTCCTTTCCTTAGGTCTGTCTTTCTTTCCTTCCTCTAATGCCTATTTCAAGGGGGTGGGGGGAACATCCCCACAATACAAGTTGCTCAGAAAGCTCTGCCAGCTCTTCACCCTACTTCACCTCAGGGCAGTGCCCGGGCGAGGGCGAGGGGAGTGAGGCACTTGCCTCAGGTGCAGAAACTGGCGGAGAAAGAAAAAAAAAAGCCGCTGGCCCGGAGATATTTATAACCCAGGTGATCCCCCTCCCTGGCCCCACCTGCTGCCCCCCCACGCCTCCCATGAGTGCCCCCCGGCCCCACCTGCTGCCCCCCCACGCCTCCCATGAGTGTCCCCCGGCCCCAACTTCCTCCCACCCCCCTCCTTCTGGACAGAGCAGCTCCATGCTGCCTCCCTGCAGCAATTGCTGCCGCAGGGTCCTAGCGCCCCCCATTTCCTGACCCTGAGCCTGCCCTTCCCCCTCAGACTTTTTCATTTTCCAACGAGACCCTCCAGCAGCACAGAGCCCCTCTCCCTCCGCCCGCAGTCACTGCTCCTGCCCCATGCTGGGCAAGAAGGTAGCCCCATCCCTCGCCCTCAGTGAGGTTACAGTCAGGGGCAACAGCAGGGGCAGAGGCGCATGCAGCACCTCCTGGCACCCACCACAGGGGAAGTGAGGGAGATTCCTGGACCTGAGAGGGGCCCTAGGAGCCAATGCAGTGACAGTGGTGGAGGTGAATGTGCTGCTGGGGGGGCAGGAAAGGGGGGCTCCTCCCCCAGAGCTTGCTGCTGCCAGCAGGGAAAGGGCTGGGGGAAGTCCTCCTCTCTGGCCCCTGTCCCGGAGCAGCCTGCCTGCACCCCAAACTCAGCCCCAGCCCTGCCCCACCCCAGAGCCCACACCCCCAGTCAGAGCTTTCACCCTCCACTGCACCCTCTGCCCCCACCACAAACCCTTCATCTCCAGTCCCAACCAGAGCCCTCATCCCCCTGCACACTGCCCCTCTCCCCCAGCCCTGAGCCCCTCCCATTCCTAGCCCCAGACGGAGCCCTCACCCCCTACACTCGCCCTGAGCCCCTCCCATTCCCCAGACCTCCCATTTCCAGCCCCAGCCAGAGCCCTCACCCTGAGCCCCTCCCACACTCCAAACCCCTCACCTTCAGCCACAGTCCTCACCCCTGCACCCCGTCCCTCTGCACCCCTTCCATCCCCAAACTCCCTCCCAGAACCTGCACCCCCTCCCTCCGTACCTCCTCCCACCCCCAAACTCTCTTCCAGAGCCTGCACCCCATTCCCCTGCCCCAGCCTAGGGCCTGCACCCCAGACTGCCTCCCTCACCCAAACTCCCTCCCAGAGCCGTGGGCAGAGTTTGGGCAGAGCGGGTTCTGGGTACCACCAACATTTCTACAAACCTGCCACCCCTGATCCTGGCTGCAAACCTGAACTCCCAGCATTCTCAGGACACATGCTGATCCCTAGTGGCCACTGCTGATATCCAGCACCTCCCTCCTCTCTTAACCTGTGAGTCCCTCTCTGCATTGGAACTAGACTGGAACCAAAGACCATCTTGGAAGCAACATTACCAGCCCAAGCAGTCAAAAATCATGAGTTGACCCCCCCAAAATCACAGGTTTTACTGCCGCCACTTCATTCATTCTTCGGCGGCAGGCCCTTCCCTCCGAGAGGGACTGAGGGACCTGCCACCGAATTGCTGCAGAAGAGCCAGCCCTGGGGGAGGGTGCAATTTTATATTCTTGCCTGGGGCTCAAAAATACCCAGTAACGGTTCTGCATCAGGGGTCTCAAACTCAAATGACCATGAGGACTAGTACATTGTCCTGAGGACTGCATTTACTGACACACACACCCCCCATGCCTCCTTCGGCCCCACCCCCATTCCAACCCCTTCCCCAAAATCCTCCCCAACTCTGCCCCCTCCCTGTCCCCAGGGGGTGCAGGAGGGGTGAGGGGTGTGACAGGGGGCTCAGGGCAGGGTGTGGGGTGAAGGAGGGATGCGGGGTGCAGGGTGAAGCAGGGGGCTCAGGGAAGGGGGTCAGGACAGAGGATGCAGGGTGCGGCACGGGTCTCAGGGCAGGGGGTCGGGGTGCAGCAGGGGTTTCAGGGCAGGGGATCGGGCCAGGAGGGGTGCGGGGTGTGGCAGGAGGTCAGGGTGCAGCAGGGGGGTCAGGGCAGGGGGTTGGGGTGCAGGAGGGGTGTGGAGTGCAGCAGGGGATCGGGTCAGGAAGGGTGTGGGGTGCGGCAGGAGGTTGCAGGGTGCGGCAGGGGTTTCAGGGAAGGGGGTCAGGCCAGGAGGGGTTCGGACAGACTGCGATCTAGAAACACACACCATTGTGCCAGTACTCACTTCTTATTTACAGACCCGGCGCCCTCTCCTCGCATCACGGGCAGGCATTTTTTCAGGGCTTGGGGAGGTGTTGTTTGACTAAATGGAAAAAGAGAGAGAAGAAAGGCCCAGACCCAGGATGGGTTTGCTGCTGCTGTGCTCAGATTCCGCGCGGAGCGGAGCCTGGCGTTCTCCCTGTCCCTGGAGAGGTGTGTACGATCGTGTGTGTGTGTGATCACCCTGTAAGAGAGAGATCGCTCTGTGTGTGTGTGATCGCTGTGTGTGTGTGATTGCCGTGTGTGTGATCAGCCTGTCTCTTGTGTGTGATCATGACCCTGGCTGCGTGTGTAAGATCACCCTATCTGTGTGAGATCAGTGTGTGTGTGTGTGTGTGTGTGTGTGTGTGTGTGTGTATCTGCGTCCCGCTCTCGGTCAGTGTGGGCGGGGGCCTGTCTTCTCTCGGCCCCTCTGTCTTTCTCCCATGTGCATCTCAGCCCCGGTGCCTGCTTCTCACGCGGTGTCTGTGCCCCCTGCTCTGTCACTTTGTCTCAGGCACTGGGCATGGGGTGCCTGACTCTGGGTGCAACTGTGTGTGTGTGTGTCCTTGCTCTCCGCCTCTCTCTGTGTGTGTGGGCACCCGCTCCTCTCCTCATTCTCTTTCCCCCGGTGTACCCCAGCTGCTGGGCGCGTCTCCCCCTCCCTCCATCCTGCTCCAGCGCCAGGGGCAGCTGCACCCTCATCTCGGTGAGCTGCTCGGCATTTCTACCCGGCCCCTTCGCTCGGCCGCGCAAGGCCCAGGCTGAGGCAGATGCTGCAGGGATGAAGCGGGGAGAAGGAGGTTAAGGGAAGAGGTCCGCCTAGGAAAGATAAATCCCAAACTGGTGGGCGCTGACTTGGGAGCCCCTGGGAGCGCAATGGGGTGGAGGAAAAGCCAACAGCCACCCCACCACCGAGACACAAGACCTGCTCCTGGTCTTCGCCACGGCCCCTAGGGGATCTTCCTCCCACAGCTTCCCCAAGGGAACTTTTGAAGGGGACGAAATATCACTGTAGCGAGCAGAGAGCCCTCAGGCCAGGCTTGGGAAAGTTTGAGTGTAGTGAGCTCCCACATCCCGGGGACCCCGTCTATTTCTTCCTCCTCCGCAGCTCTGCGTTGTAGCCTCCAGTCGGTACTTTGCTGGGAGGAGTTTATCACCTGGGATCAGAGAGTCACCGCTTGGTACCTCTCCCATACCATGAACAAGCTTCAGCTTGCTTCCCCTTTAAATCGGCACTATAAAGGAGAGACTCCGCTTCCACTGAGCTTTTAGCCCTTGAGACGCACGAGATTATTGTTATGTTTGTCACAGACTGATCTGAGGTCTCCTGGTTATCTGTCACCTGTGACATTACCCTTGGGTCCCTTTCACAAGTGGTTAATTGGTGGATGCCCCTGCAGGGTAAAATGTATGGCTACAGTACCATCCATCTGCCACCCTTCCTCCCCTGGCCAAAAATACATTAATAAGAACAAATACAAATATTCAAGAAGCAGGAATAATAAATTGGTTTGGGTCACAAACATTTGAAGCCAAAGGCTGTCTCCTTAAAACTGCAGAAGTACGGCATTCCTCCCATAGTTCATAGGCCATAATCCTCCTTGAATCAGAAACACTGTCCCTGAACTGACTTATTTTAATGCCTCTCCCTATTAAAGTGACATCATACAATTGGACAACTGGATACATTGCTGAGTTCCCCAGAACTCTGATTGCAGCAGTATCCATCATGCCAGTCTTCTCTAGGGCATTTGTGTCTCTACAAGACTCAGTGTATAACTGTAAATCTCATCTGCTGTTTCAGTCTGAGCTTTGCAGCTCACTGGCCACCACTGTGGCCTAGCAAAACAGTTGTTGAGTAATAAGAGACATTGGGCCAAATCCTAAAAAATCCAGTTGCAAGTTGTGCTTAAATCACACAGTACCGTTTCCTTGCCTTAAGAGCCCAATCCTGAAACAATACAAAACAGGGAAGTAACTTCATTCATGCAAGTATTTTACTCAGACTTGTCACCTGCGTAAACTGACCCATTAGCTTAAACAATTGCAGGATTGGGCTCTAATACTACTGAGGAAAGCAAGGGTTTGCAGGGTCAGGTCCCCTTTTAGTAGAGAATCCAGAGAGCCTGGGGGGTCACTGCTTATTTACATGACCCAGCTCTCTTCCTTTAGCGCGTGGAACATTTCATACATAAAACAGCACCATCTTTTCCCCACTCCCCTAAGCCTGTACAAATGCTTTCTGTTCTTCTCATGTGGCAAATAATCATTTCATAGGATTCCTTCCAATCCCTGTGGGATAAAGAGCATGAACACTTTCTTCCACACAGTGCTGAGACAGTAAGGAATAATATGGAAAATAGTACCACATGCCTTTCTTTAGTTATCTAACTATTTTGAATGGGATTCTTTTTCCTGAGTCCTTACAAAGTGCTCAAATGGGGCCAGATCCACTGCCCATAATTTGAAATCGGTGGGAACCTTCCAACGACTTCAGTGGGTTTGGATCAGGCCCTAAATCAATACGTTTTGTGAAACAGGTAGAACCTATTTTGATTACCCAAGAAACTCCACTCCAGGAATGACTGTATTGTACCCACAAATCTGATACCTGAGAAGCAGTCTCTAGGAAATTAATATCAATCTGTCAACTGCATACACTTTTTAGCTATCACTTTCCACCTGAGGCAATCGCTGGTAACATTCTTGACTGACGTCTATTGCTTTCTTAGAAAGGAGTCTAGCTGTGCCGTGGCACCCGCTTTCTCTGCACTCAGCGCTAATGCTACCAGATGTGTCATTTTTATGAGAGGCTTTTTAAAATCCAGAAAGAACAACATTTCCATTGGTGGGGTACAACAAAAATTGTTGTGTAGAGGAACTCCTTTTCTTGAGGCCTTCTAGAGCTCCTGCATCTATTCTGTAGAGTCATGACCTCCTATGCATTTGTTGTAACCTGCACCGCACACTGTTTGAATATTGTGTGTGATCATTTTTCCCTCAGAATTGAAGCTGACATTTGAACAGTTTGAAGTGTCAGGATTGTAGCAGTTCTGAACTTTACTGAACAAACACACTCGAATGCAGCTCACTTCTGACAAAACATACCACCACCCAGCATGGACAGGATTAAATAATAGGAGGGGTTACAACAGGAGAATCTAAAAGGAGAATCTGCACAAACTCAGAAGTTCTAAAGTGTGCAACACAGGGAAGTAAAACAGTACAGGAAAGTGTTGTCAAAACTTGTCTATTACATGTTAATTACAGAGAGAGTGAGGGGACATATTACTGGCAGAATGGCAAAATCAATCATATACAGTGTCTGCTGAAAGCTGCTCAAAAGGTGGGATATGCTAAAAGTAGGTTCAGCAGGGATGGATGGTTGGGAAGAGTGCAGGTGAAGGAGTCAAAGTTACATGATAAACAAACAAACATATTCCTACTACAAAGAGCTTTAGCCAATCTAAATATAGATAGACCAAAAACATACTTGTGGGGAAATTTGGTTGTTTCACAAAAATACATCACCATCGACAGAGTTGTTTCAGTGTAACAGGAAAAGGCCTGACTGCCAAAATAGCCCCATCTCTTGGGGGGGCACTTCCTTTATTCCCCTTCAAGTGCAGGGGCACTTCCTGTCTGAAAGGCTAGTCCTTCACCCTTAATGAAAAGCAGTTGCATGAAGTCTGGAGTTAGTGACTCCCCCTTAGTCCTCTCATGGCTCACTTGTGGCAACTTCTCCTCCCTTTCTGTCTCTGCTCAGCCTGATAACAGTTTTAATACTTATTTGGTCATTTGGTGATAATTTCTGTTCCCAAAGGATTACCACAGTGGGATTTCGCTATGGGGGAAAATTCTACTGCCCTCCCCGTGCAAGACAGTTTGGGGACCCCTGTCAGAAACACAGCATCCCAGACCTAACCACACAGGAGGCGGGATGCTTGGCAGAGCAAGGCAGGACAAGAAGCTGGGCATCTTTTCCTACCTGCAGTCATATCTATGCACCATCTTCCTGCCAGTGAACAGGAGTGCAGCTCTGGTACTGAAGTAGTGGTTGTGAAGTGGGTTTTTTTGCAACTTGGAAGAGGATTTGCACTTGAAGTGCCATGTTTTTCCTTACAAATTCCTTGACTTTGATGGGACTATTCACACACTTAGAGCTCCACATATGCTTAAATGCGTTATGGTATAGGATTCAGGCTGTGTGTTGGGGGGTATGCCATCTGGCCCTATAAACATAGAGTAGCTTCTGTGTAGCAGGAGTGCAAATTCACTAAAATGCATAGAGGCAATTTGAGACTTTGGAAAAAGGTCAGACCCTAGATCCTTTTGACGTCAATGGCAAAACTTACATGAAGTTTCATTACAGCTGAGTTCAATATAAGCAAGTTCTACTGTATTTGGTTTACAAAGTTAATTTTAAACCTCATTTTATTCATTCAGCAGGTCTTTTTTTAAAATAGTCTGTCTCTAAGTTTCTTTGGAGACATTAAGACGTACCTGTCGGGTCTAAGGATGGCTAATGAGAATGTTGGGGCCATATTCTGCCATTAAAGTATTAGTCATATCCTTCCATGGAAATCTGCATTAATAACAAATTAATGACCTAGGGCCAAGGTTATCTTTTGTTTATTCTGCTTTCTCGTAGCTGATCACTATTTGCTAGGCCTCTGGCCTCTTGACCAGACTCTGGACTTTGGGCCTCTAAAAGCGGACGCAATCCATATACACCTCTACCCCGATATAATGCTGTCCTCGGGAGTCAAAAAATCTCACCGCGTTAGAGGTGAAAGCGCGTTCTATCCAACTTGCTTTGATCCGCCAGAGCGCGCAGCCCCGCCCCCCCAGAGCGCTGCTTCACCACGTTCTAACCAAATTCCTGTTATATCGGGTCGTATTATATCGGGGTAGAGGTGTACCAAGTTGTTATGCAAACAGCACGTGGATTTTAACCCTTCAGAGCTGAAGCTGCAGACTCAAAGGATCCAGTGAGTGGGGTGGGCCCAGAACACTGAGGGCTGTGGGCTTTGCAGTGCACAGATCAATCTCAGAAGCATTCGCATAAAGATCTGACAGCTTGTCAGGCATGCAAAGAAGACAAAACAATGCAAACACATTTGAGGACACTGAATTGTTTTAAAGTTACCACGCTAGCTTTTCAAAATGCTGTTCAGTTTCTGAGCACATTATACATTGAAAAGTTTTATATAGAACTGTACCATCTTTGGAACCGCAGTCTTACCAGTTCCATTATGCTGCAAATCCAGGAATTTACCTAGGGTTTATAAAATCAATTTCAGTACTATCATGGTTGAGATTATAATATAATCCACATTTTATAGAAGACAACCAAATACTCATCAGCATCACCAGAAAATTTAAAAACTTGTTTTGAACAACTGAACTCTCCACAGAGGATTGAAAGCCTCAGCAGATCTTGCTTAATAAGGCTGTTGCTAGGTAGGCCATGTTTTCCTTCATAGTAGTGAAGGGAATTAAAGCCATTACAAGGGTCAAGTTGGCCTAAGTCCTAATGAACGGGAACACGAAGCAGGCAGGCAAAACCAGTCACAGAGGCAAATCTATAGAGATGGTGCCAAGAAGGGCTGTAATCTACACCGAGAGGCAATAAGAAGATTTTCTTCAGGACAGGGCACATTTACCTTGTTCTGACAAGTTTTCGGACCCTTCTGCGTGGATAACATTGAAGGAAGAGTGAGAATATTCCCAGGTTACCCATTCATCCCAATCCTTATGGCTAGTTTCAATCAGGAGAGCACATGCAGGTGCAATGTGAGAGCTATTCATGCCCTTTAAGTGGATTTGACCCTCCTTCAGAGAAGTCTGAGGTGGAAGAACCAAATGTTCTTGTTGATCCAATTTTAACACCTGGGGTCCTGAAACTGGGGCTCTTAAATGTCAGAAGGGAGCACAGTTTGAGATCAGAGGGTTGGAATTTAAAGCTGTTTTTTGTTGTTGGCCCAAATCCACTCTGTACAAACCGGGCTCATGAAATCTCTCTGAAATGGCAATGTGCCTATAGAATTTACACCAAATTGCTGGCATGAGCTTGTCACAATGTGTGTCCTTTAATGGAACTGTCCAGTCTGGGGGACCTTGCTGAATCAAGTCATGTGCAGCTAAAGTCCAGTTCAGCAGTTTACGAGGAACCATGTGATATTCTTGCCTGCTGGTGTGATCAGAGACAGCTGCAGTTCCTCTCCAGGTAACGGAGGTGTCTGAGTTCCAATGACAATGATGACACGTAGGAGCATGGTTGTTCCCAAACAGCAGAGGAAACCAGGGCTACCCTGCACCTTTCACCACCCAGGAGGCTGTCACTGAGTGTGTTTGTCTCCTTCGAACTGATAGTGACGCTGCAGGGCCAGGGGGTTGCTCCCATTCCCACAGAATCCATGCATGTGGCACAGCAATTTAGCTTCCTGGGCTCCAGCTGGCAAGCACCTCCAGAGGCTCAGAGGTCACAGGTACAGCATAGAGCCTGGACAGCATCAGACTCCAGACACTTATGAACAGCAGGGTGCTGGCACACCAGTGGGATGTCATGGCTCATGGACGGGCCCTGTGAGGGAGCAGAGAAGAGAGAAAAACTTCCCACGCTCCCCCCGTATATATTGGGAGAATCTGGGATCAATATTACAGAGTGATCATGAAGCGGTGACCTACGTGAGGGTGGGCATAATAAGTCAAGGATTTTTCTGGCCTTTTCCTGTCTTAACATCGGGGTAGGCACTGACCAGCCCACTTGATGCTTATTTTCCAATGGCCCAAAGCCGTTCCTTCTTGCTGGCCAAGATGGGTGGCCAACAGGATGGAGAAGACAGGGTCAGGTGGTTTATCCTTCCATACTTTGAGCTGTGAAGAATGAAACCATTTTCGCCAGGGTTTCCCATATTTTTCATTCAGGATTTCTACCTGACACACACTGGGGCTGGCCCGATTCACCAAAGAGCAGCGGCCATCCCAGGTGCATGTAAAGAACTGCTTAGCAGTGACAGAGGCGGTGTGGGTTTTAATAGGGATGGCTTCCACCCTGGATCTTTCTCAAACAAAGTCAGTGGATTTATACACAGTTGAGGAACTGTGACAGCTAGAAAACAGGGCCGCCCAGAGGATTCAGGGAGCCTGGGGCAGGGCCGGGTCTTCGGCGGCAATTCAGCAGCGGGTCTCTCTCGGAGGGAAGGACCTGCCGCCAAATGCGGACGAAGAATGAAGTGGTGGCAGTAGAGCAGCCTAAGTACAGCCGATCGCGGCTTTTTTCTTTTTCTTTTTCTTTTTGGCCCCCGCCGCTTGTGGCGCTCGTACTCACCGGCTGGCGCTCCGAGGCTTTGGCAGCACTTCAGCAGCAGGTCCTTCACTCGCTCCGAGGCTCCCGCGTCACTGAAGGACCCGCTGCCGAAGACCCGGAGCGAGTAAAGGGCCCACTGCTGAAAACCCAGAGCAGCTCGCGGGGCCCCTGCAGGGCCCGGGGCCTGGGGCAAATTGCCCCACTTGCCCCCACTCTGGGTGTTCGTGGCTAGAAACTGAACCAAATTTCTCAGCACCTACACTCTTGCTTGCTACAGGCAATGATTCATTCTGAGCTAACTCAGTCAACTCACTTCCACACTCTTCAGTTGCAGCAAACTGCTTGCAAAAGCTACATGAGGTTTTAGTCCTTCAGGAGCAATTTTAGGCAACAATTCATTTCCCCCAGAAATGTTGTCCTTTCCCTTTTCAGCTAGGGGTTGCTCTAGAGAAACATCTTCCTGAGCATCTTTCTGGGTTTCAGCTGAATCCAGAACAACTTCTGAGACAACGGACATATCCTCCATCAGCATAAGCTGAGAGCATGGGTGGCAAGTTTGTAGAAATTTTGGTGGTGCCCAGAACCCGCCGCGCAACTCTGCCCCCCCCAAACTCTGCCTCCCACCTGCCTAAGGCTTTGGGAGGAGGTTTGGGGGGAGGTGTGGGGTGCAGATCCAGGGCTGGGGATTAGGGTGCAGAAGGGGTGCAGGGTGCAGGCTTTGGGATGGAGTTTGGGTGCTGGGTGCAGGCTCTGGGCTGGGGCAGGGAGTGGGTGTGCAGGAGGGAGTGAGGGGTGCAGGCTTTGGGATGCAGTTTGGGTGCAGGCTGGGGGTGGGGGCATAGGAAGGGGTGAGGGATGCAGGCTCTGGGAGGGAGTTTGGGGATAGGAGGGAGTGCAGGGGTGAGGGCTGTGGGGCTGAGGATGAGGGATTCATGATGCAGGAGGGGGCTCAGGGCTGGGGCTGAGGATTAGGGTGCGGGGGGATGAGGGCTCTGGCTGGGGATGAGAATTAGGGTGTGGGGGGCTGAGGGCTCTGGCGGGGGATGAGGATTTGTGTGTGTGTGTGTGTGTGTGTGTCTATCTATCTAGTTTCTTGTCTGGTGAAAAAAAATTTCCCTGGAACCTAACCCCACCCATTTATATTAATTCTTCTGGGGAAATTGGATTTGCTTAACAACGTTTCACTTCAAGTCATATTTTTCAGGAATGTAACTACAATGTTAAGCGAGGAATTACTGTACTGCAATGTTGCACGGTAGCGAAACATGGGTGCTGACAGAGGAGCAGGAACTGTCTGGAGAGGGTGATGGAAAGAAGAATTCTGGGAATTTCAATCCACAACAAAGTCCCCAATGAAGAGATCAGACAGCAGAGTGGAGTGCTGGGCATTGTTGTTGAGAGCATGCATAGTAGAATGCGATAGGCCTGGCATATAGTGAGGCTCACTGACAATCGATGGACTGCAGCTGCACTCGGCCAAACTCCAAAGAGATGGGAAGATGTTATCATGAAAAGACATGGCCACACATGGAGAAGGAAGGCCATGATACGAGAAGAATGGAAGACGTGTTGTGATCGGCGCAAATGAGACGACGGCTGAAGGACTGATCGATCAAGATGAATTTCTAGTAATAAATAGTCTCAAAAATGTGTTTTGGAAATTTAATGAAACATTGATATACAGAAGGAATACTGCTAATGTAATGTGTGGTTTGGTACTTAACTGAATTTCTATTAAATTTTATTTCAAATAAGTTTCTACACAATTATTTACAGAACATTGTACAACAATCACCTATATTAACAACATGTTGAGAAATAAAAATGGATCTGTCCATTCATTCAACACAGCTTTACTGACATAGTTATCAGTAAATGTTTAACAACAAGATGTGTAAAAATGATTTCGTGTTGAAAGTATTATACAAATTATTTTGACAAAAAATAGTGAGCATATAGTTTTCATACATAGTCATGAAAACTATTCATCTTCCAATGGTTATTTTGATCTGAAGTGATATAACTGCAGGCTAGTAGTATAAGGGCCCTTCTTCTTCTTCTTATTCACTCCCTGTGGAGCATAAGGTGCCAACCACTCTCCACTTCCGATTAATTGCAATGTGATCAATTTGATTCCTGGTTTTCCCATCCGGTGATATCCACGTCAGCGTGTGTATTGTCTTATGTTGGAAGATTGTTCCACCTATCACCAGTCCATTCTCAAGACATAAGTCTACAAATCGTTGACCGTTGTCACTTCTCTCTCCAACTCCTTCCCGCCCCATGCATGCTTCATACCCGGCATTGCTGGAACTGACTTTAGCATTGAAGTCGCCCATCAAAATCAGGATGTCGTGGCATGGGGTCTTAAGTATCTCTTCCTGAAGTCTGATATAGAACAAGTCTTTTTCCTCCTCCTCAGCTTGTTCAGTAGGTGCATAACATTGCATGATAGTAGTCTTCGCATATCTGGAGAAGAATCTCGCTCTTATTATTCTGGAGGTAACAGGACTCCATCCTAACAAACTCTTTCTCGTCTCTTTGTCGACAATGATGCCCACCCCTTCATGGTGATATCCATCTATGCGTCCTGAATAAAAAATTGTCTCACCAGAGTCCAGTATTAACATACCAGTGTCCGTCCACCTCATCTCACTGATCGCAAGAATGTTAATGCCATATTTTCTCATTTCCTTTGGTACTGATGCTGTTCTCCCTGTTTCATACATTGTTCGTAAGGGCCCTACCATCAATCAAACCCTAACCCCACTCCTTGACCCCTTAACCTGTCCCTTGACCTCTTAAACACCGCCCTCCTGTCACCAGAAGTCCCGCCCCAGAGGATATTACTTCTGGGGTCAAGGTAGCCACATGACCAGAAGCAAGTATGCCATGTGACCCCTCTAAGAATTCCTTCCACTGCCCTCTACCCATCAGGATGGGTTTTGTCCCATTAGCAGTGCCCTGAGAGGAGATTTGACCAATCAGGGTGAGTTGCGGGGTGGGGTGAGCCGTCCGTAAGTGGGTCGTGTGACCCCTCTAAGAACTTCTCCCACCATCCTCTACCAATCAGGAAGGGTTTCAGCTGCTGGGGACCACCCCAAGAGGAGATTAGACCAATCAAGGCAAGTTCTGGGGTGGAGTGAGCCATCTAGAAGTGAGTTGTGTGACCCCTCTAAGAACTCCACCTACTTCCCTCTACCAATCAGGATGGGGTTCGCCCCGATAGGACCACCCTGAGAGGAGATTTGACCCATCAGAGTGAGTGCTGGGGCGGGGTGACCTGTTCGGAAGTGGGTCGTGTGACCCCTCTAAGAACTCCTCCCAACGCCCTCTGCCAATCAGAGAGCAGCACCATTGCCCCATAAGTCCCAGCTTTGGGCAGAGGAGGCCATCTCTGACCAAGGACACGTGTTTTAGAAGTTGTGGAAAGGCTGCTGAAAGGAAACATGGACTCCTTTACCATCCCTTTGAGAACTTTGGACTTTGTTTTAGCTCCGAACACCTTTGGAATTGTGTGGAGAAAGCGCTACCTCGGTGACAGTTCCAAGGAGGACCCTTTGACTCAACGTTGATGGATACATTGGAATCCGACCCCAAAAACTTTGTTAGGCATCCCAATTAGTGTGAAGGCCTCTCATTGTCCACCCCCCTCGAGGTGGAAGGCGATCATGGCTTGGGGGAGTCACCGGCAGACAAGGTGAATGGAAAAAACATCGCTCAGTTAAATGAATGATTAAGAAGCAACGGTCGAGGATGGGCTGTAATGGGGCTAGGAAAAGACGGTTACTCACCGTTGTAACTGTTGTTCTTTGAGATGTGTTGCTCATATCCATTCCATGTAGGTGTGTGCGTGCTGCGTGCATGTTCGTCGGAAGACTTTTACCCTAGCAACTCAGTGGGTCGGCTGGGCGCCCACTGGAGTGGCGCCACCATGGCGCCGGATATATACACCAGCCGACCCACCCACTCTTCAGTTCCTTCTTGCAGGCCACTCCGACAGTGGGGAAGGAGGGTGGGTGTGGAATGGATATGAGCAACACATCTCGAAGAACAACAGTTACAACGGTGAGTAACCATCTTTTCTTCTTCGAGTGATTGCTCATATCCATTCCATGTAGGTGATTCCCAAGCCTTATGTAGGCGGTGGGGTCGGAGTGAGATGTTGCAGAATGCAAACTGCTGAGCCAAAGGCTGCATGATCTCTGGACAGTTAGACCAAAGAGGCAAAGGTCCGGTTCGAGGACCAGGTAGTAGCACAACATAGCCCCTGGAAGGGTATGTGAGTCAGGAAGGCAGCAGAAGAAGCCTGAGCCCTTTCCAAACGAGCAGTAAGGTGGCTCGATGGAACATGGGCCAAGTCACAGGAGGTGCAAATGCATGACGTCATCCAAGATGAAAACCTCTGGGAGGAGACAGGTAGGCCCTTCATCCGGTCTGCCAAGACAACGAAGAGTTGGGGCGTACAAAAGGGCTTGTCCGCTTGACATAAAAAGCGAGCGCCCTACGGCGTCTAGGGAGGGCAAATGTGCTCCCTTCGCGATGAATGTGGCTTCGGAAAGAAGACCGGAAGGAAGATATCCTGGATGATAGGAAAGGTCAACAGCACCTTAGGGAGGAAGGCCGGACGTGGTCACAACCGCACCTTGTCCTTGCGAAACATAGTGCACTGTGGGTCCACTGTGAGAGCCTGAAGCTTAGAGACTTGTCTGGCCGATGCAAAGGCTACAAGGAAAAAACTCTCTCTCAGGACAGGTATCTCAGCGAGCATGTTGTCAGTGGCTCGAATGGGGCAGGCATAAGACTGCTTATAACCAGGTTGAAGACCCAGGTTTGGCGGGGCGGCAAAACTGGGGGTATAAATGCCCCAAGCCCTTGAGGCCCTTAATGATGAATCACGCCAGGCGCTGATGTTTGAAAGATCAGAGGTAATCCAAAGGTCCAGGGAGTCCATTTGCCTAGCCTCCTTGAATTTAGGGGCTGGTACCTGTCGGCCATGGCATTGCATGTTATTGACGGACAAAGGGGCAGGGGAAAGACGTACCTACAGGTACCCGTCACCCCTGGAGGATACCATGCACACGCATTCGACTCCCGAGCCCACGGGTGGGATAGTGACCACTTGGAGATTCATAGTGAACGCCACTCATCTTGGGAGGTCCTGATGGGCCCCCAAGCCGATTAGGGGGAGGCCGAAGGAGTACGCTCCTGCCAGCGCCTCATGTGGGGAGGAGGGAGAAGAAAGGCCAGGGACAAGTGGGTCCTGTGTGGGCTCACGCTCCTGGATGACCTCCTGATCTGGTGGGATGTGGGAATCCGGTGGCTGAACTGGGCTTCCTCCGTACCAGTCGGAGGGGGACGGCCAACCGTCGCCTCTGGCGCCCAGTGCTCTGACAGAACAGAGCGAGATCGGATCACAGGTAGGCCCTTGGCCTGACGGCACGCCCGAGACGTACAGGGTAGCCACTGATGGGGGTTAGGGTCCTGGCCCTGGGGCACGTGGGAGACTCTGGTGTGCACACCCGAATGGATGGCCATGGAGGAGCTAAAAGCCCTGGGCATAGTCTACCTCTCTAGCTGATGTCGTCTCAACGCGGTACTGGGGATCGGTACCGGGAGGCATACCGGTATCGGGAGCGAAAATGGGACCTGTGACCGGAGCGGTGCCGGGAGGTTGACCGAAATCTCGAGGCTGGACGCCGGGAGTGGCTACGGGAGTCCAGAGCCTGGAGCGGTGCCGGGAGCTGGATCGGCACCGAGTGTGCCAGGTCGGCGAACGGGACGCTGATCGGTGCCGCGAGTACGACCGGTACCGAAATGGAGAACGGTGCCAGGACCGTGAGCGGTGCCGACACCTGGCTTGGCGACGGGACTGAGAACATCTGCGGGACCGCGATCGTGAATGCTGCTGCTCTGAGGTGCCGACGCAGGGTGGTCTGAGCAAGGCAGGCTTGCCGATCGACAATATAACCCGCACCGGCGGTGCTGGACTCGACGGCTCTTGCGTGGCCGGAGTCGACGGTGCCGATAATGTCGGTGCCGCAGCAGGTATCAGAACCGGGCAGACCGAGTTGGTATAGCGTTCAGGCTGCGGAGCAGGCGGCTCCGACGCAGCTGGAGAGTAAGCTCAACCATGGCTCGTACCGGGGAGCTTTCCGGTACCGGACTTGACAGCTCTTGCATGGCCGGAGTTAACGGTGCGGATATTGTCGGTGCCACGGCAGACACCAGGGATTGCATAAATTAACAACAAGCAGTAGGGTGCTTACACTGTTTCTTTACTGAAAATCTCTCAACAGCTTGACGATGCCTTTCTAGAGGCCTCTGAGAACTTACACATCGGTAGCCCTGTGGGAAAAAATATATCGTGCATCAGCTGTTTTTGCTCATGCCTGAGACACAGATCTCAAGAGGAAAATCTGGAAAAGGACAAAATGGAAGAATGAATTGTAGTGAGATGAGGCCTGAGGCCTGATCTGAAGTAAGGGTCAAGATGTTGCTAAGCAAATTTAGGCTGTGAGCCAGAGGCAGGCCCTGCTCACAGAAATTGGCAAAAAGAGGGCTGCTAGAAGAGGAAGGGTTTCAGCTGCTGTGTACAGATGTGATCTCCTCACCTCAAAAAAGATATTCTAGCACTAGAAAAGGTTCAGAAAAGGGCAACTAAAATGATCAGGGGTTTGGAGAGGGTCCCATAGGAGGAGAGATTAAAGAGGCTAGGACTCTTCAGCTTGGAAAAGAGGAGACTAAGGTGGGATATGATAGAGGTATATAAAATCATGAGTGATGTTGAGAAAGTGGATAAGGAAAAGTTATTTACTTAGTCCCTTAATACAAGAACTAGGGGGTCACCAAATGAAATTAATAGGCAGCAGGTTTAAAACAAATAAAAGGAAGTTCTTCTTCACGCAGCGCACAGTCAACTTGTGGAACTCCTTACTTGGGGAGGTTGTGAAGGCTAAGACTATAACAGCGTTTAAAAGAGAACTGGATGAATTCATGGAGGTTAAGTCCAGTAATGGCTATTAGCCAGGATGGAGTAAGGAATGGTGTCCCTAGCCTCTGTTCGTCAGAGGATGGAGATGGATGGCAGGAGAGAGATCACTTGATCATTGCCTGTTAGGTTCACTCCCTCTGGGGCACCTGGCATTGGCCACTGTTGGTAGACAGATACTGGGCTAGATAGACCTTTGGTCTGACCCGGGACGGCCGTTCTTATGTTCTTAGGAACGTATGCCAAGACAGCACCAGAACAGCTGGGTATGAACACATCCCACACAGATAACAAGGAACAGGCAGACCCAGCCTAATGACAGTATAAAAGCACAATATGATGAATAGACAATAGGAAAGGATAATATGATGGACAGACTGTATGATGGACAGCTTTGTTCGAAATGACCTGTGCCAGGAGAAAGGCAGTAATGTGCAAAGGGGCTGCACCTCAATGCATCAGGAGTGATGAGTAATCTGTTCTGCACCTGTGTATAAGAATACGTACCAGAGAGCACATCTTTGTCCGGCCTAGGGTGCAGTGGAAAGCCCCACCACTGACTGAGCTGTGTCCATTGCAGGGCACCACACCAGTAGCTACTGACAACAGGAACCAGCTCAGACTCCCTTATGGTAGGGGTCATGGCGTCCATTTTTACAGGCGGCTCTAAAAGGTTGTGTTAAAGCAGGCGATTAATAAAACTTATTTAAATGTGTCAATACGAATGTGTCCCCTGCTCCATACTTGTGTGAGTAAAACACGGTACATGACATGTCTCCACAGACGGCTCTGTTTAACTATATTACACCCCCCCGGAAGTTGGGAGCTTTAGTGGGGTGACCCCTACCATAAGGAAGTCCATTTTGTCCTTTTCCAGATTTTCCTCTTGAGATCTGTGTCTCAGACATGAGCAAAAACAGCTGATGCATGATAGACTTACTCCCACAGGGCTACCGATGTGTAAGTTCTCAGAGGCCTCTAGAAAGGCATCTGGGACAGGTGGGATCACAGAAACCCCCTGGGAGCTGCCACCTGATGTGCCCAGACTACTGCTACCACTGCTTTCCCTGCCAGCTCAGGACCCCAGCACCCTGTCTTGCTGAGCCAGACACTCCCGTCTGCTCCAACACAGACCCAGGGTCTGAATTACTTGCCCCAAGCTGCAGGTTTACCTGAAAGCAGCTAACAGAAGTGTTCCTGTCTTTAACACTCAGATGCCCAGCTCCCAATGGGGTCTAAATCCATTTTACCCTGTATGCAGCTTAAAATGCGCAAATCTATATCTAATCAAACTGAATACAGATAAGATCCCCACCAGTTCCACAATGCTCCTTTGACAGACTAATCTCCTTTTAGCCTGGGTCCAGCAATCACTCACACCTCCTGCAGTCACTGTCCTTTGTTCCCATTTCTTTCGGGTATCCTGGGGTGGGGGTGGAGGCTCTCTCTTTAGCCAGCTGAAGACAAAATGGAGGGCTCTCCCAGGGGTTTAAACAGACTTTCTCTTGGGGGTGGAGATCCACGCCTCACTCCTGTGCCAAGTCCAGCTCCAAGATGGAGATTTGGAGTCACCTGGGCAAATCACATGTCCATGCATGACTCACAGTTTTTACAGGGAGCATCCATTGTTTACATGCTACCTTGAACTTCCTCAGGTAGACTTCTTATGTGGATTGGAGCATTCCAAGATCCATTGTCCTTTCAGTGTTTCTTGATTAGGTACTTAATTTCCCCAGGAACTGACCAAATGCTCTACTAAGGTTATTTAGAAATCAAGCCGGTACACAGCCAACATTCATAACTTTGAATACAAAAATGATACATGCATACAAATAGGATTAATACATTCAGTAGATCATAACCTTTATGGAGATATGTTACATGGCATATGTAGCATAAAACACATTCTAAGCATATTTCCATAGAGCCTTATGGGAGGTACCGTCACACCCTCCCCCTGAGCTTACTGCCAGAGACTTGGACACTGTCCATGGCGGAGGCAGTACATGTAAAATCCCTGTTTGTCTTTCCTTTCAAGTACCTTTAAACCATAGGTCATTCCTAAGGGTCCTAGCCAGTTTTGGGGGTCCTGGTCCTCAGATGCCAGAAAACAGGTTGGGGTGTAGTATTGTTAACAGAACGCAGACAGTGATATCTGTTACAGTGGAGGCGTTTTGGCATTTAGCCACCAATGCCATGAGGCGGTGTGCCTCAGTTTCCCCTCCTACACAGCAGCATGGGGCTGTTATGCTTTTGCTGCTGTTCCAAGCTTCCAGACTGTTTACAGGTGTAGGCTGAAAAGTAACATGTTTGTGGGGCTCTCCTGTCACCATCCCTAGCATGTACAACAGTTTCTTCCACAAAGCAGGTATGTCCCACATCTTTAAAGGGTTTAACACTACTACGAATTCCTTTGTTTTATCCCATAGGTGAATTAGCAAAAGACACAAGGTTAACAGCAAATCTACGGTGGACAGGCTTCGTTCACTCTTTCAAAACCAGATCCTTAAATTTACCATAGTTTGAAGCATCATCAATAGGCATCTTACTGAATATGTCCAGAGCTCTACCAGTCCATTTTGCTATCAATGTGGTCATCTTTTGATCTTCAGGGATGGCATGCAGGGTGCCCAGGCTCTTGAAGGTGATGAAATATTCGGTGGTCTCGCTGGATTCCTCATACTGTGGACACAGTTGCTCCCATTTATGAATTTTTGGGGAAGTGGAGCCAGCAGGTGGAGGGTTTTGTCTCTTTGACTCCGTTACAGCCAGTTCATGCTTATGGGCCTTTCTCTGGGTCTGCATAGCTCTCTCGTGGGCAGCCTCTTCCCTGGCTTTTTCTGCCTCCACCCTTGCTGTCTCTGCCTCCATAGCTCTCTTGTGGAAAGCTGCTTCTGCCTCCACCCTTGCTCTCTCTGCCTCCATAGCTCTCTCGTGGGCAGCCTCCTCCCTCTCCATTAGTCTTTTATGTTCATTTTCTTTCTCTTTTGCTTCCAGTCTAGCCAACCCTAGTTTGTTAGCTGCTTCACTGCTAGTCATTTTCCTGCTTTCTTCTTCTGGGCCACATCCCCTCTGCAGTTCACTGAAAGTGGGATGCACTCAGCTCAGGGGATTCTTCGTTAACAGAGACTTTCACAGTGCCCAGGTTTCTGGGCAATTTGCACCCTGTGCAGTTTTAGCATCTTCAGATCTTGTCTCTTACTTATTTTGCTTCCTTTTCTGTCCCTACTTCCCTTACCCAAAATAAGCAAACAGAAAATAACAAACCAGTAACCACTTGGTCTGTTCTCCAGCCACCGACCACACTCAAAACTCACTTAAAATCACTACCACTACCTCAAAGCAATCAGATGTGCACAGATTCTGCTGACTATGCCACTGTGACAGGCTGGATCACAGAAACCTCCTGGGAGCTGTCACCTGATGTTCCCAAACTACTTCAAGCCCTGCTTTCCCTGCCAGCTCCCTGTCTTGCTGAACCAGACACTCCCGTCTGCTCCAACACAGACCCAGGGTCTGAATTACTTGCCCCAAAGCTGCAGGTTTACCTGAAAGCAGCTAACAGAAGTGTTCCTATCTTTAAACTCAGATGCCCAACTCCCAATGGGGTCTAAACCCAAATAAATCCTTTTTACCCTGTATAAAGCTTATACAGGGTAAACTCATCAATTGTTCGCCCTCTATAACACTGATAGAGACATAGGCACAGTTGTTTGCTCCCCCAGGTATTAATACATACTCTGAGTTAATTAATAAGTAAATAGTGATTTTATTAAAGACAGAAAGTAGGATTTAAGTGGATCCATGTAGTAAAAGACAGAACAAAGTAAGTCACCAAGCAAAATAAAATAAAATGTGCAAATCTATATCTAATCAAACTGAATACAGATAAGATCCTCACCAGTTCCAAAATGCTCCCTTTTACAGACTAATCTCCTTTTAGCCTGGGTCCAGCAATCACTCACACCCCCTGCAGCCACTGTCCTTTGTTCCAATTTCTTTCAGGTATCCTGGGGTGGGGGTGGGGGTGGGGGCTCTCTCTTTAGCCAGCTGAACGCAAAATGGAGGGCTCTCCCAGGGGTTTAAATAGACTTTCTCTTGTGGGTGGAGACCCCCTCCTCACTCCTGTGCCAAGTCCAGCTCCAAGATGGAGTTTTGCAGTCACTTGGGCAAGTCACATGTCCATGCATGACTCACAGTTTTTACAGGGAGCATCCATTGTTTACATGCTACCTTGAACTTCCTCAAGTAGACTTCTTATGTGGATTGGAGCATTCCAAGATCCATTGTCCTTTCAGTGTTTCTTGATTAGGTACTTAATTTCAACATTCCTTTCCCCAGGAACTGACCAAATGCTCTACTAAGGTTATTTAGAAATCAAGCCAGTACACAGCCAACATTCATAACTTTGAATACAAAAATGATACATGCATACAAATAGGATTAATACATTCAGCAGATCATAACCTTTATGGAGATGTGTTAACATGGCATATGTAGCATAAAACACATTCTAAGCATTATTTCCATAAAGCTTTATGGGAGGTACTGTCAAAAGCCTTATGGGAGGTACTGTCACAGCATCGTCAAGCTGTTGAGAGATTTTCAGAAAACAAACAGTGTAAGAACCCCATTGCTTGTTTTTAATTTATGCAATCCCTGGTTCTTAGCCCCATTACACCCTATCCTTGACCATCGCTTTTTAATCATTCATTTACCTGAGCAACCTCTTTTCTGCCTCTTTTCAGACCTCACCTTGTCTGCCTGTGACTCCCCCAAGCCATGAGCACTTTCCACCTCTAGGAAGGTGAATAATGAGAAGCCGTCACACTCATCGGGGTGCCTAATAAGGGTTTCGGGGTCGGATTCCAACATATCCATCAACGGTCTAAAGGTGCTCGGGGTTAAAACAAAGTCCGAAGTTCTCATGGGGGTGGTAAAGGAGTCCACGTTTCCTCTCAGTAGCCTTTCCACAATTTCTAAAACACGTGTCCTTGGTAAGAGATGGCCTCCTCTGCCCGGAGCTGGGACTTATGGGGTAATGGTGCTGCTCTCTGATTGGCAGAGGGCATTGGGAGGAGTTCTTAGAGGGGTCACACGACCCACTTCCGAACAGGTCACCCCACCCCAGAACTCACTCTGACTGGTCAAATCTCCTCTGAGGGAGGTCCTATCAGGGTGAACCCCATCCTGATTGGTAGAGGGAAGTAGGCGGAGTTCTTAGAGGGGTCACATGACCCACATCCAGATGGGTCACTCCACTCCAGAACTTGCCTTGATTGGTCAAATCTCCTCTCGGGGTGGTCCCGAGTGGCTGAAACCCTTCCTGAGTGGTAGAGGATGGTCACGTGACACACCTTGCTTGCGGTCATGTGGCATCTTGACCCTGGGAGTAATACTCCCCGGAGCGGACTTCTTGTGACAGGTGGGTGGGGTTTAAGGGGTGAAGGGGCAGAGTTTAAGGGGTCAAGGGGTGCGGTTAGGGTTTGTTTCATGGTATACTACTCAGGTTTACTGTACCATACAGTTTTTGTCTTGTTCATTTTGATCAGGTAGTTTTTGTGTGCTCAAGGAACATCTGCCTTGGTGTGTGTGGAGATTCTCCCTTGAGTTCTCAGCAACAGCTTGTGTGTGTTGCTTCTTCATGCAAAGAGGAGATCTTGATTCCATAGGTTCAATAGCTGTTTCTGCTTGGCGCTGCTGAGTATCATCTACCTGCAATACAAACAAAAAAATTCTCATGCTTTAGCGGTATGGGAGAACCTTGTTAATTACCAGCAGGAAGTGAAAGACCCATTCCAAGCGACTGAATAATATGAATTAGCAGACACACGCTCAAAGCAAGAATCTTTAATGTTTATAGTTATCACTCTGAAAATACAACAGCGCTATGCAGAATGCTTTACAGCAACTACCTACTCCTCACCATGTTCAAGTTTAGAATGGACATTATCATCCATGCTTTACAAATCACAAGTCACATAATTTAACAAGGTATAGGCAAAGCTAAGGAGTAGTACACAGGAGTTCCTTGTCTAGTCTCTTCTTGCTCAATCACTAATCTGCAGAACTGTATTTTGAGATATGTAATTTAAGTTTAATTACTGATATTTCATAATGAATTTGTAAATGTCCTATAGTTTATTCTGTAAATATGATAGCACTTGAAAAAGTTGTTTAGTCCTGAAGCATTTATACTGGCCTGCTGAGGATATCTGGATAGCTCAGTGGTTTGAGCATTGGCCTGCTAAACCTAAGGTTGTGAGCTCAATCATTGAGGAGGCCACTTAGGGATCTGGGGCAAAAATTAGTCCTGCTAGTGAAGGCAGGGGGCTGGACTTGATGACCTTTCGAGGTCCCTTCCTCTTCTAGGAGACTGGTATATCTCCAATTATTACCTTACCTTATATCCTGTCCAGACGTATTATGAAATAGTCAGGAGAATGTCATGTCATTCTAAATGTTTAACATAATCTTCACAATATGTTTGTTGTGATGGTCAACACTAGCTTTGTAAAACTGCTGAAAAATTTCACAATGTGTACACCTTTGGGGTTATCTCAAATTCCAGTCCCCACCGCTATTACAATCGTCCTTGTCTCTCCTGCACTCCCCACCAAATTCTGACATGATTTTAGCATCAGTTAGCTAAAACTTCAGTAGTTATAAATGTGTGCTTCATGACAATTGAAATCCTGAATGACAAAGCTTCTGATAGTCTAGGTAATTGGCCCCAATTCTCATCCCACTGACACTGATGTGGGTCCTGTGTGCCAGGTGAGCATCAGGGCTTATCCTTCTAGTGCCAATACTTATCAAAATAAAAGCTGTTAAAATGTTGATGTCGAGTGGAAAAAGGGAAGACAGTCCTTACACTTCTGTCATTGTAATGGTAGCTTGAGAAATAGAAGGCTAAATCTAAAACTAAATGATTTTTACCACTGAAAGCAGAGAATGTGGAAGCATTCCTTGTTAGACCCAAGAGTTGTGGGGATAGTGTGCCGCCTCTCTAATTGTTCCTTCACTCTAACAGTGTTTTTCTAGCAATGGACAAAATCTCAGATTGCAGACATGCAGTGACAAGTGTCTGGTTGCGGCTATCACAATACGAGCATTAAGACAATGTTCAGTACCAGAACTTCTAAAGAAAGAAATCAATTTTCATTCCATTGTCCTCACTAATAAAAAGCAAAGGATAAAAATCAGATCAAGTTTGCATAAGGACTGAGAAAAGACTTCAGGGTCTGGCCCTAAAAATGAAAACTCTGGGAACAGAATAGCTCTTTAAACAGTTTGTTGAAGTATGATTGTTTTTGTAGAGATTGTTATTTAAAGAATAATCTTGTGTGTTGTTTAAATTGGCTAAGTTTGCTGTTGCATTGCTGTGAAAACAGAATTGTTACCAACATATATTACTGGCAAAGCTAATAGGACCATTTATTATTAAGGGTACCTGACTCCTCCCATTACAAGACCACCCTGTTTTCTGCTGCTTCTAACTTTACAAACTTTAATTGCTTGGGCTGAAATTTTCAGGGGTTGGGGACAGAGGCAGAATTTCAGCCAAAATGGTTAAGCTATTCCCAAGATCAAGGCTAGGGAAATCTACATTTTTCTCATATTAAAATATTCTGGCAACTTTTCTTTGAAAAACTCCATGTGTTGGGGCGGGGACTTGTAATTTGGCAGGGAGTGGCCTTTGTGCAGAGAATGTGCTTTTTGCCATCCCCACAAAAACCTGCCCACATTTGGCCAAATTATAAGCCTTTGAAAAAAACCACAGATACTCAGAGAGAATTCTTAGACCTGTAGCAGCTAAAATCTCTGAAGATTTCATCCTCGCTGAGTATACTTGAATCTCGCACAGCTCTTAGTGCTAACCAAACTGTGCATGAGCTATTCCCCCCAGAGTGACTGCACATGTGCCATTTCCTCACAGCTCCTGGATGTGAAAACACGGCACACTGTGCCATCCCCGCAGAGCAATTGATATGCTCCAGCCCAGGCCTCTAATGATCAAAGCCAGAGTTTCCCTGCAACGGTTCTTCCCAGCTGCTTTGGTCCAGGCACCAGAACTGAGAGCAGGAACTTTTCTCTTAATAAACTCCCAATGATCCCTCCAAGCTGCTGCACAAGCACGCTGGTGGAGGAAGATACTGGACTCAAATGCAGAGGGGACAAAAGCCCAATGGAGGCGGGCGGGAGGGCAGACTGGGACAAGGAGTATGCCAAGATTGGGACTGGAATGGGGGTGCGGGGAGGGGGCCAAGGCAGGGAGCTGGTAGGCAATGCTAGGACTGGAAAACTATGAGAGAAGGCTGAGGAAGGGGGAAAGGAATGTAGAGGAGACACTGAGAGAAGACACAGAGCTAAGAGGAGGAGGAGGAGGAGGAGGAGGGAGTTTGCAGGGGGAATTTGCAGAGGACACTAAGAGACTTAGGCAGAGGAATTGACAGGCTAGTGAAGGGAGTGGGTGGTGTTCTGCTGGTGTTCTGGTGCCTGTTGGGGTTTGTTTTGCTGTAGGTGGTGGTGGTTTGCTTCAGTTTGTGTTTCCTGGACTTACAGGTTTTAGGTGGGAAGGCTATGACCGATACAGAGGCAGCAGTGAAAGACAGAATGAGGCTGACTGGATATGGAAGCTGCTGCATGTACATGATCCTGGAGGGGGTACCTGAAAAGAGTTTCGTCTGCCTGACGTGCCGACTGATAGAGCTGATGGAAGAAAAGGTCTGAGGACTGGAGTTGCAGGTGGAAACTCTGGTCGAGTTTAGAAGGGGATTCGAGCGGATGATGGAGCAAAGACATGAGGAGGCTGAAGGGAAAAGCTCAGTCTTGCAGATGGAAGCAGGACCAAAGAATTCTGAGGAGAGACTGCTGGGTGAAGAAAGTGGACGGTGGAAGCACGTGACTAAGAGAACCAGGCAGAGAAAAAGATGGGCCAGTGAAGGAGAAATAGAGCTCAGGAACAGGTTTGCAGAGTTGAAAAATGAAGAAGACGCTTAATGAAATTGAGGCTCAGGTGATCTTCAGTGGGATCCTGCCTGTTCCTAGAGAAGGGCAACAAAGGTATGAAAAGATTATGGCGATCAACAGATGGCTCAGGCAGTGGTGCTATGAGGAGGGCTTTGGGATGTATGGCCACTGAGAAGCATTCATGGACAGAGGACTGTTCTCTCGGGATGGACTTCACCTGAGTAAGGAGGGAAATAGACTTCTAGGATAGAGGCTGGCACAACTCATTAAGAGAGCTTTAAACTAGGAATTTGGGGAAGATGGTTGGGAGATGTCCAGGTAATCTCCAAAATTCCCATAAAGGGTAATCTCCTTCTTAGCATTGAGAGGAAGAAAACAAAGTAAGAAAGGATACAGCCATGGGTCGGAGAATGGAAATAAGGAGGAAGGGTAGTGTAGATACCAGTCTAATAGGTGATACTGGGAGTAGAATGTCTGTGCCTAACCGGGTAAAGAATGTCAGTGAAGCCAAATGGCAAAAATTAAGATGTTTGTACACTAATGCGAGGAGCCTAGGTAATAAAATGGAGGAAGTAGAGCTACTGGTGCAGGAAGTGAAACCGGATATTATAGGGATAACAGAAACATGGTGGAATAGTAGTCATGACTGGAGTACAGGTATTGAAGGCTATGTGCTGTTTAGGAAAGACAGAAATTAAGGCAAAGGTGGTGGAGTAGCATTGTATATCAATGATGAGGTTAACTGTAAAGAAATAAGAAGTCATGGAATGGATAAGACAGAGTCTATGTGGGCAAAAATCACAATGGGAAAGAAAGCTACTAGAACCTCCCCTGAGGTGCTTGGGGCTAGCTAGAGACCGCCGGGAGCTGATTTGGATATGGATAGAGACCTTTTTCATGTTTTTAATGAAGTAAACATTAATGGGAATTGTGTGATTATGGGAGACTTTAACTTCCCAGATATAGACTGGAGGACAAGTGCTAGTAATAATAGTAGGGCTCAGATTTTTCTGGATGTGATAGCTGATGGATTCCTTTATCAAGTAGTTGAAGAACCAACAAGAGGGGATGCATTTTAGATTTGGTTTGGGTGAGTAGTGAGAACCTCATAGAAGAAATGATTGTAGGGGACAACCTTGGTTCGAGTGATCGTGAGCTAACTCAGTTCAAGCTAGATGGAAGGATAAACAAAAATAGATCTGGGACTAGGGTTTTTGATTTCAAAAGGGCTAACTTTAAAGAATGAAGGAAATTCATTAGGGAAGTGGATTGGACTGAAGAACTTGTGGATCTAAAGGTGGAGGAGGCCTGGAACTACTTCAAGTCAAAGTTGCAGAAACTATCAGAAGCCTGCATTCCAAGAAAGGGGAAAAAATTCATAGGCAGGAGTTGATGACCAAGCTGCATGAGCAAGCATCTCAGAGAGATGATTAAGAAAAAGCAGAAAGCCTACAAGGAGTGGAAGACGGGAATGATCAGCAAGGAAAGCTACCTTATTGAGGTCAGAACATGTAGGAATAACGTTAGAAAGGCAAAGGCCAAAAGCCATGTAGAGTTGGCCCTTGCAAAGGGAATTAAAACCAATAGTAAAAGGTTCAATAGCTGTATAAATAAGAAGAAAACAAAGACAGAAGAAGTGGGACCGCTAAACACTGAGGATGGAGTGGAGGTTAAGGATAATCTAGGCATGGCCCAATATCTAAACAAATACTTTGCCTCAGTCTTTAATGAGGCTAATGAGGAGCTTAGGGATAATGGTAGGATGACAAATGGGAATGAGGATATGGAGGTAGATATTACCACATCCGAGGTAGAAGCCAAACTCAAACACCTTAATGGGACTAAATTGGAAGGCCCAGATAATCTTCACCCAAGAATATTAAAGGAACTGTCACATGAAATTGCAAGCCCATTAGCAAGAATTTTTAATGAATCAGTAAACTCAGGGGTTCTACTGGACAACTGGAGAACTGCTAACATAGTTCCTATTTTTAAGAAAGGGAAAAAAAGTGATCCAAGTAACTATAGGCCTGTTAGTTTGACATCTGTAGTATGCAAGGTCTTGGAAAAAATTGTGAAGGAGAAAGTAGTTAAGGACATTGAGGTCAGTGGTAATTGGGACAAAATACGACATGGTTTTACAAAAGGTAGATCGTGCCAAACCAACCTGATCTCCTTCTTTGAGAAGGTAACAGATTTTTTAGACAAAGGAAAGGCAGTGGATCTAATTTACCTCGATTTCAGTAAGGCACTTGATACAGTTCCACAGGGGAAATTATTAGTTAAATTGGAAAAGATGGGGATCAAGATGAAAATTGAAAGGTGGATAAGGGACTGGTTAAAGGGGAGACTACAACAGGTCATACTGAAAGGTGAACTGTCAGGCTGGAAGGAGGTTACTAGTGGAGTTCCTCAGGGATCAGTTTTGGGACCAATCTTATTTAATCTTTTTATTACTGACCTTGGCACAAAAAGTGGGACTGTGCTAATAAAGATGGGAGGTATTGCTAACACAGAGAAGGACCGGGATATCACACAGGAAGATCTGGATGACCCTGTAAACTGGAGTAATAGTAACAGGATGAAATTTAACAGTGAAAAGTGCAAGGTCATGGATTTAGGGATTAAGAACAAGAATTTTGGTTATAAATTGGGGACGCATCATTCGGAAGTAACAGAGGAGGAGAAGGACCTTGGGGTATTGGTTGATCACAAGATGACTATGAGCCGCCAATGTGATCTGGCCATGAAAAAAGCTAATGCGGTTTTAGGATGCATCAGGCGAGATATTTCCAGTAAAGATAAGGAGGGTTAGTACCGTTATACAAGGCACTGGTGAGATCTCATCTGGAATATTTTGTGCAGTTCTGGTCTCCCATGTTTAAGAAGGATGAATTCAAACTAGAACAGGTACAGAGAAGGGCTACTAGGATGATCCAAGAAATGGAAAACCTATCTTATGTAAGGAGACTCAAAGAGCTTGGCTTGTTTAGCCTAATCAAAAGAAGGCTGAGGGGAGATCTGATTGCTCTTTATAAATATATCAGAAGGATAAATATCAGGGAGGAGAGGAATTATTTAAGCTTCATACCAATGTGGACACAAGAACAAATGGATATAAACTGGACACTAGGACGTTTAGAGTTGAAATTAGACGAAGGTTTCTAACCATTAGAGGAGTGAAATTCTGGAACAGCCTTCCAAGGGGAGTAGCGGGGGCAAAAGACATATCTGGCTTCAAGACTAAGCTTGATAAGTTTATGGAGGGAACGGTATGATGGGATAGCCTAATTTTGGCAATTAATTTGGCAATTGACCTTTGATTATTAGCAGGTAAATATGCCCAGTGGTCTGTGATGTGATGTTAGATGGGGTGGGATCTGAGTTACTACAGAGAATTCTTTCCTGGGTGTCTGGCTTGTGAGTCTGGCCCACATGCTCAGGGTTTATTTGATTGCCATATTTGGGGTCGGGAAGGATTTTTCCTCCAGGGCAGATTGGCAGAGGCCCTGGAGGTTTTTCACCTTCCTCTGCAGCATGGGGCACGGGTCACTTGCTGGAGGATTCTCTCACCTGGAGGTCTTTAAACCACGATACGAGGACTTCAGTAACTCAAACACAGGTTAGGGGTTTGTTACAGGAGTGGGTGGGTGACATTCTGTGGCCTGCGTTGTGCAGGAGGTCAGACTAGATTATCAGAATGGCCCCTTCTGACCTTAAAGTCTATGAGTCTAAGAGAACTGGGGCTGGCTGAGCAGGGAGATTGGGCCAAGGAACCTTAATTCCAGCATATACGAATTTTTGAGTGCTTTTGCGTGTAATCCATATATGCACGCGCACCCCCCGCCCTGCTCTAGGCATCCAGGCCTTTCAAGAAATAATCAAATATTTGGGATGAGCATTAAAGTGGGAAGATTGACCTCATTCCCATTTACCAAGTTAATGAGCACTTGGCATGAGATCACAGATTTGATCATACCAACAATTTTAAGTTTACCATTATGCCCAGATCTTTGTTATGTGCCAAGCTTTATTCATTTTATGTACATTGATGACCTTGTCTTCACTATATTCATGGCAGATATAAAGGAGGTATGAATAACATGGCATATCTTCAAACTCACTTGGAGAGATAAATACATTATGTGGATTTCCCATGCCCTGCACATTCAGATACATTTTGATGATCAGTTACCTTTGGTGATTTGCTGCCACCAGCTGTCGGTTTAGAGATCTTGGCAAAATTAGCTGACCTGCCTTTTTGTAAACATTGGCCATATGGTGACAAATTTTGGCTTTGAGCAGCAAGACGGGGACTGGTCTTTAGGTTTAGCGCTGTTCTGCGCAAAACACAGGGGTTGGTTTTCCCAGTAGGAATATCAGCAAAGCCTGAAAAATAAACAACAGCCATTAACCACAGTTGATTAAATTACTTTATTGTTCCAATCAATCTGATCTTGCTCAATTCAAGATGGAGATGACAACGGGTAATAATTTAAGAAAGTAAAATGGCATTTACTCACTGAATAACATAGAATGGGGGAATTATTAGGACTATCTTGCATTCCTAGAATTTTATAGGTGAACTCAGGCAAGGGTGTGGATCTGTGCAACAGCAACTCTACTAAAATGGCAAAAAGAGTTTTCCCCAAGCAAATGTTCTCTTTTTCCTTTAAAGGGACACCATTAACTGGAAAATCATTTCCATCTGAAAACGATGTCTCTTCTATTGTTCTACATAGAGCCAGCCAGAGGGAGACAATTCTGTTTTGCAACCCCTTTCGAGGTTTCAGAATTTGTTTTTATTCTAGATTGGAATGAAAACATAAGCCCTTCAAATGCTTTCATAAAATGAAATTGAATCAAAAAAATCAGGCTTTCAATTTGGGGGCCTTCCTCCCTGCTCAGCAAAAACTTTGTCCGAATCAATACATCTCCGTAATACATTTCGGCTTTGACAATGCAGCACATTTAAATGAAAAAACATTTAGCTAAAAATGTTTAAGCAAAAATTTCCCCCCTTCCTATCAACCAGAAGAAAAAGGTGTTTTATATTGGGAATGGCTGGGCCTAGAATCCCTCTCTTGCAACCTATACGAGGGCTGAATTTGGCCAATGATGTCCAAGATTTTACAATGCTTCCAAGTCACACCTATGACAACACGATTATTTAGATAAGCGTGCGTGCGCACTCTCCCCCCAGTGTGGACCGTTCTCCTCTAAAGAAGTAACAATTACCTTTTCTGACCACCTCCGGGAGTCCGTCTGGCTCATACTCTTGCTCGTTGTCCTGGGTCAGTGAATGTGCCATCTCATCAGCACCTGACCAAAGGAAAGAGTCATTACCTGTACAAATAACTTTAAGGAGACTCTGGAAAGATGCGTTTAGAATGCAATGATCTCAGTCATTCATTTGTTAATTAAGTACATAAGATGTGTGCTTGTGCAACCACAGTCAACTATACCAGAGCTTCAGAAGCTATACTGATTTATGAGGATCTGGCCCCTCATCTGAATCAAATGTAATAATGGAGGTTTTGAAAACATGTGTTCTAAATAAATGCATTAAGGTTAGAAACAGGATCATGATTAAGGCTATGTTTTAGTCATGGGTATTTTTAGTAAAAGTCATGGACAGGTCACGGGCAATAAACAAAAAGTCAGGGCCCCGTGACCCCTCCATGACTTTTACTGAAAATACCTGGGACTAAATCTTACCGCCTGGGAGAGGGGACGCTCCTGAAGACTGCTGGGGAGTGGAGAGAGAGAGCAGGGCAATGCTGGTGCCGGGGGGGGAAGGGGTGGCTCAGAGCCCCACTACCACTAGTCCCAGACTGCTGCTCCAGGGACCGTGCCTGGGGCTGACTGAGCAACGGCCAGCGCGGCTGGCTCCTGGGCTTCCCCAGCTGCTGGGATCCTGGGATCAGCTGCACCAGCACTGCAAAATTCACAGAGGTCACAGAAACCGTGACTTCCAGGAATGATTTGCAGCCTTACAATCATTCTAGTATAGCATTTCCTTCTTCAACTACCCCATACTTGGCTTGTGCTCCTTTAATAGAGCATTATGGTCAGCAATTTGTTTCGGCAACATTTCTTTTTCCTTCCCCAGCTGCTTACAGGATTGCATCCATGTCTTCAGTTTACTGTGAGCGAATCCATTTTGCTTCTTCTGTTGAACCTTCAGATTGTCTAGCTATAAAATAAAAAAAATTTTTAGTTGCTAATAGGAAAATTCATTCTTCTGTCTAAGCATTATACTCTCACTAATGGCATCTCACCTGCCATTAAAAGTTCAGTGCAACTAAAAATCCAAACAAAAGTTATAATATGAATTTGTACAGTAGAGTTCACTTAGTAATGTACAATTGAATTCTAGCAGCTTCTAATTCCAACAGAGAAACATTAAAGTCATGTTTATTGGAAAGCTACGTGTGTGTAGATTTCCTTGATAGAGAAATCATAATCTAAATATAATATTCAAAATAACCAAATGACAGAACCCAGCCGAAAAGCATGTGGTCCAGGCATGTTTGTCCACCTTATGTGCATTGGGGTGCCAAAATAAATGGATGGTAGATATCTGGCAGCCTTATAAAACGCACTTCAGGATAATGTAAATATCAAGCACAGTGCTCCATCAGCTGGGCATGGAGTGAGTACTGTAACTCAATGCCTGCTTGCCACAATACCGGCTCCACACTGTGCTACATGAGTGCTTTTTGATGTGTTTATTTCTGAAGCGAGAGCATAGAACTACAGTCCCTCATTCACCATAAATGGAAGTAGAAACAGATTGCAGACTAGAAAATGCAGAGGGAATTGATAAGAAAAAATTCACCTAGATGGACAGGTTTAAAAACTTTTCCCCTTCTGCTTGGCAGTAAACACCCAACCTATGCGTGTTACAAATAAAACTTCATATAGTCATTACCAGAATTTCTCTTTGCAGTGGCACATGGAATTGTTCACACGCCTATCTAAATTATTAGCAAGAATAGTGCTGTCATAAGAAGAATCACTTCATTAATAATTTAGATGGAAATTCTGCATACATCAGAACTGATATGCTCTCCCAAGTCGAGTGTGACATAATGAGGTAGTAGAAGCAGTTTAAAGATAATAGGGGCATGTCTGCCCTGGGAAGTTTCAGAAGATATTAATTAATGTGTTCATTAACACGATGTTACAACATGCAGTGTAGACACTGCCCTGTTATGTTTAATATCACATCAGTCAGTTACGGTCAACCTTAGGGGCAGAGTGAAAAGACATGTTTGAACACGGTCTCATTTTGAAGTAGAGACCCTGGCAAGTAAGGTATTGTTTCCTTTGCACCATAAGTGAAACTTTACCAGAACAATGAATGAAAGTTCCTGACTGAATTCTGCCTGGATACCAAAATGTATCAGTCAGGCTAAAAAAGTGTTTTTAATTTATAAGGAGGTGGGGGCGCACTCAGAGGCTTGCTATGTGAAAGGGGTCAACAGGACAAAAGTTTGAGAATCACTGGGCTAAAGGATAATCTCTGCTGAACTACACTTTCCTTTTGATATCCAGGCTGTCAAACTGTAGGCAGCTCAGGTACAGATGAAATAGGGGCCCATGCATCAAGAGATCTGTTTTTTCTGCTGGTATAGTGGAGATTCCTTAGCTATCAATCAATCATGTCCAAAAATTCCCAGAACTTCTGGCTAGTGAAGAACTAGAAGGATGATTTCAGCTCTTTCCTCTTCCCTTTATGGGAATTGTCTTGTAAAGCAGCGGATTCTTCTCGACATCTGACATTATTTCCATGGCCTCTGAGAGAAGTTCTGACCTCTGGTTACTCACTTATGTTGAAAGGGATATAAACATTCATATTTCAGAGCACAAGCCAACCTCTAACAGGAGATAGGAAGAAATTTCCCTTGTGGGTTAGTTATTCCATAACTGCCCTCTACAGGTTTCTTGAACCTTCCTCTGAAGCAACTGATACTGGCCACCGTCAGATGACATACAGGAGACTCAATGGACCACTAGTTTGAACCCATCTGTCCATTCCTATGTTTTTGTTCCAACACTACTGAATTCTGTAAAAGTAAACTAAAAGGAAGGGTACCCTGACATACTGAAAAACGGTACAGCACAAGGTGTGCGGTTCAGAAAGCTGGATGCTCTTTTTTTCTGAGTGACCCACCATAACCCTGGGGGCATCTTGTCTTCCAGGTATGCTCTTCACCAGGTGAGGTGTGTTCCTGTAGCAATCATACAAGGGCCAAAGTGAAAACTGGGTTGGCTTAAAGTATGTTCCTTGTACTTACCTGCCCCAAAAGAGACATTTGGACAGGATCTGAGAATGACGTGTCCACAAATGGAATTTCTGGAGACACATTGAGAAATCCCACTCAGAGGACATTACCAATGCATGGCATCAGCAAACCTGGTCACTGGGGAAAACTAGCTCCGGGGTGACTGCTGCCAGGATACAATTGATGAGATGAAGTTTTGGGTCTTTGTAAATCTTTACCATAGTGGTAAATTTAGAGTCCAGGCCATGCCTATTTTAACCTGGTTGAACAATGTCCTGCACTGGATTCAGAATATTCTGATTTTGAACTCCAGGGGGGTTGGAATCCTTTCTAGCAGCTGGCAAGTTGGGAATAGATCTGTTTCGCTGGTCAGGGCACAAACAGTGATGTTGTCTGTAAATGGACAGGGTTGTGCAACTTGAGACCTCAGCCTTGCTGTGATACTACCAGCCATTTAAACCTCTCAACACAGAGGATAGGTCAAAACGAAGAGTCTTGTATAGGAATTATAAACTCTTCACACACAAATGCTCATATTGTCTTTGTGATGCTGAAGATTTAATTGTTTGGGAAGAAAAAGATTTAGGTCTTCCATGTGAGCTTCTGCTTCATACTCTCCCCTCTGCATGCTAAAATAAATTTGTTAGTCTTTAAGGTGCCACAAGTACTCCTGTTCTTTTTGCGGATACAGACTAACACGGCTGCTACTCTGAAACCATTCCCTTCATGAATACCTTTGGTGTTGGCAGTGACCAATGGATTACTATGCCGGCTTTGACAAGGAGGGTTCAGGCTTCTGTTGTCTCAGCTACTAATTTCACTGCTTCCCCAAATAGCCTTGCACTTATGAAAGTGGATGCACGGGGTATGGATGGCCATGCCCTTCTGAAGGCATGGCCATGTCTCTCTCAGGTAGGACTACTGCTGCACTTAGGTTCCCCAAACTTACACATATTCCTTATCTTTTTATATAACATTTTAGTTTAACATCTAGATTTAACCGGAAATGAATGGAATTCTTATGTGCCTCTCTTCTGGGCACACACTGGCTAAAGTGCTCTTTAATCCTTCAATGCTGAGCAAGCCTATGGAGAGGGAGAGGAGACTCCAAACTCCTTTCCTTGGTAAAGCCTGAGTCCTTGACCTGATAAACAGACAGGGACAATTCCCACTCCATTGTGACCTAAAATTTGGTTCCCCTTCCCTGCTTGAAAGAGGGTCCCAGGCTGAAAAGCAGAGATGAACAAACTACATTACCCTGCCACCTGAGAATGGGCTTCACAGAAGTAACACATCTCTCTGCACACCCAGATATACTCGGGGGGGAGAGAAGGGAGGCAGTGAGTCTGATACAGAGCACTCCAGGAGACCCGTATATAGGAGAAAACCACAGCAAACACATCCTAAAGTGCGTCCAGACTACCCGCCCTATCGGCGATGTAGCGATCGATTTATCGAGGATTGATATATCGCGGCTCATCTAGACACGATATATCGATCCTGAGCGCTCCCCATCAATTCCAGAACTCCACCGGAGCGAGCGGCGGTAGCGGAGTCGACGGGGGAGCCGTGGACATCGATCCCGTGCCGTGAGGACAGAAGGTAAATAGATCTAAGATACTTCGACTTCAGCTACGCTATTCACGTAGCTGAAGTTGCGTATCTTAGATCGACGCTCCCCCCCACAGTGTAGACCAGCCCTAAGAGTGGGAAGGCAAGAGAAAAGATTTAAAGACTGATGTTTATACAACCTACTCATCAATTGTACGTATTACTTCCTTACAAAGGGGACAATTCCTTTTGCCTTTTTGGGACCCAGCGCATACGGAGTTTCCAAGTATTATTCCTGAGCAGATTATGTGGGGTTCTCATCTCCTTGAGAATCCTCATGCTCCTGATCAAGCCTTCTCACAATGGAGTCAGGGCTTCAAATGGGTGTGTTTATGGACGCATGCATGGCACTAGTGCGCTGGTCCAACAAAGCCCCGTCCCCTCACAGAGCAAGGGTTGGTGGCTTGTAGCAGCAAGACATAGGTTACCATCTAAGCCCCCTAAAAAGCTGCCCACTGAACTACTTGGACTTAGCATGATCTTGCAGGGCTTTTCTAGCACTGCAATAGCGGTCAAAGGGAGTTACTGAGAGGTGCTGTGTTTGCAGATCCACTGAACTTACTTGAGCAAAGGGAAAGACGAGCAAGAAGTTGAAATGAAATCAATATAGCAGAAAAATGAACAATAATTAATTAGAAAACAAAGTTGTTGGGAGAAACTGAACCGCCAATTTGTTCTGTTGGTGGACACACTTTCTGGTGGCCTGAGGTGAAGGGTGGAGCTTAGTCCGGGGGCCTTCAGCAACAACACTGGTCCACCTCCCAGTTCTACAGGGGAGAGGAATCACCTCTTTGTTACCAATGAGGAGAAAACCTGGGCCACAGAATAGACAAAACGTGAACATTTTATCATGTTTTCAGGTGTCCCGCTACAGACCTCCTGTATCTTTGATAGCCAGAAGTTGATAAGATAACAGATTTAATCACATTTCCATGCTACTAATGGAGAAGTTATAGCAAATGTTATCTTAGAATAGAGAATAGATATTAAAAAGGACACAATTTAATATTTGGGCTCTTAAAAGCTAAATGCCTTATTAACTGTCAGCAAAGGATATTGATATTGCTCTTATCTGGCATTGATAACAGAGACTGAAAATAACATGGCTTTGTTAGTTTCCGTATTGTACCATTTCAACCAAGATATAGGACAAATCATTTTAAATAGTTTCCATTTTCCCTGTCATGAACTAAGTAACGTGCTACTGATTCATTCTTTCTTTTTATTACCTTGCTCAGTTGCTCATTTTCTTGAAGCGAGTTGTTAAGTTGCTCTTGAAGTTTCTTTTGCTCTGCCTTGATGTTTACTATTTCCTTTTTTAAACAAGCCAACTCGGCTGCAGATAGATTTTGGAGATGAGTGATCTCAGCTTGTTTAAGTTGCAACTCTGACTGCACTTTCTCAAGTTCCTCAGTCAAATCTTGATTTTTCCCCTCTAAATCCCGAATCTCAGCTTCTTTCTTTTCTAATTGTATTTCCTGAGACAAACTCTTCTCTATAGTAATAAAAAAAATGTGCTTAATTTGTGAAAGCAAACTATGTCAAATATGCAATATTAGCTTTTATGGATAACACTATAAAATGGCAATATTGCCAATTTTCAATTTTTCACCTAGCAATACATTTTCTTAGTATTTCAGAATATAATTACTTATGTGTTCTAAAACTGCCTTTATACCCAAACCATGACATTGGATAGCTGAGACAATTTTAGCATTGCCAGAATTCAGTTTTGCAGAAAGAACATATTGCTAGTCAAATCGCTCTATGCTTCACAATTGTAACTGTTTCTACAGCCCATCCTCCCTGAGGTCCGATGGCTTGTACTCTGAAACTCATGGTTGACAGATAACAGTACCAATGGCTAGATAAAGAAAGTTGGTGCCCTATTTGTCCGTTTTCCTCTCTTCAAAATCCAGCATATATAAAAATGTTCAAGGTGTTTGATGAACTGATGTATGGAGTAAATTAAGAGACACGGGCAATACAAGAGATTTCCTGTATTGCAAAGAGAATTCTATTGAATAACACCAACTTACCATATGAAACAAGACTATGCATTCCCTTCCTACAGGACAAGGAAAATTCAATGTCTCCAAGACCCAGAACTTGGTGAGAAAGAGGAGCAGACAAAGGGAAAGGGAAATGATAGCAATCAACAGTTATTTGAAATATATCAACACCTAGGGTGGAGAAGGATTATTTAGGGTGGTGATTCAAAGGGGGGTGTGGCGGGCCGGTTGCCCGCTCTAGCCCTGAAGGGGTTGGAACAGCCCTGCAGAGGGCTGTGGCTGGGGAAAGCAGCAAGCCTGGGCTGATTGGGGAAGCAGCTGCAGCTGGGCCAGTCCCCAATCAGGCTACAGCTGGCCCTTATAAAAGGGCTGTGAGCCAGGCACTCAGTCAGTCTCCCTCTAGCTCTGAAGGGAGAGGGACCTGGCTGCTGGGGAAGCTAAGGGTACTAGAGTGAAGCAGGGCTAGGGAAAGGCCTGGAGAGCTCCAGACTGGCAACTCCCCAGGCCGCAGGGCCTTGTCCAAGTCCCACAGAGGTACTGAGTTGCAGGGAAAGGCAGCAGGTCCAAATCCCCCAGCCAATGATGAGTGGCCATTACAGACTGCAGTCAGCCTCAGTGAAAGGGGCTAGATGGTACTGGCAGTAGCCACTGAGACAAGGTGGAGAATAGGGGGTGGGGATTCCCTGGGGTGGGGAGACCCAGATAGTGGATTTCTGCTGGGAGCAGGAGCCTGACGGGGAGGGCACCGGGGTCTGGGAGGGACATGGGGGCCAGTGAGGAGAGGGATAGTGACCAGCAGAGGATGCTCCAGCTAGAAATGAGCTCAGTCCCTGGATGACCAGAAGGAGGCACCGCAGGGGTGAGAGGATCATCAGAGACTTGTTAGAGAGGAAGAACTGTCCGGGGGTTAAGGGTGACAGCCTAGGACTCTGAGCACCCACATTCAGTTATGTTTCAATTAAGACAAGGTATTGTTGGTTGCAGTGCACAGCTACAGCACAAACATCTTCTGACTTATTTTTTGTTCATAATTATTCCCTTCAGAAAATGGAGATAATGCTACCATTTGACACCTTAAGAACCACAGCTAGAAGATAGCGAAAGCAAGAAAATGGACTTAGAAGGCGTTATATTTTATTAGCTAGCCGAAAGTGCTGCCACTTGCCAAGAATAAGATCAAAACACAAAGCACTTCTTTGGATGGCCTCATGGATTGGAGAGTGCAAAATACTGATTAAAATGGGAGCAGGACTGGGTCCATACATTTAATTTTGAAATCTCATTAAGTAAGGTTAGACTTCTACAGGGATAAGTGGGAGCAGTCTCCTTCTTTACAATGGCTATTTAGCAGAATTACCTGTTCTCTTAAACCTCAAGCTGCAAATTGCATTTTCCCAACCAAATAGACAAATGTAGGGAAAAGTCAAATTAGGGCTCGGCAGGTAACATTTCATCACGTTTAAGCTTGATGGCATCCATACACAAGCTAAAAGGATAATAGTTTGAGGTATATTTGTTTGCTTGGGATTTTAAAACACAGGAGCACATTGTAGTATTTAATATGCTGACCATATAGTTCTCTTTGGGACATATTTATTCCTCATTTTAAATTGCTTTAAAACCATATAATTTTATGAGTTAGTACTATATATTTGTATAAAGAAGTTCCATCTCAGTTTGGAAAGAGAATTGCGTGTATTAGCTGAAAGTTAATTTAACTATATTACACAATGGGAACTTTTTTTTCTTGGGTATTCTTCAAATCACCATTGATAATGAGGTTTAAAGAACCTCCACACTGAAGTAATAGTTTGTAACAGGATTTAAATAGGTAGAAATGTGTATCTCACTTTTCATCTCTTCTGCATAATTCTGGGTCTCCTTCAGAAACTGTTTAGCTGTTTTCAGTTCTTCTTGCAGCTGATGGATTTCTTCAGATTTTTGATCACACTGGCAGCGAAGAAGGTTTTTTTCCTCCATTTCCTACAACAAAACATTAGTTACAAAACAGTTGATTAAGTCAATAAACTGAGAGTAGTGTGATGTGGAATACTACCCATCTGAGTCCCATGAAGACTCTGGAAACATATACATGAGTTAGGAACACAAACGGCACTCTTGGCAGTCCTCAGAGGGCAGACAATCCTTTTGGGACGTCTCCCAGCTGGCACAGATCACAGCAGTACTTAGGTGGCTCAGGATATGGAACCAGGGAGCTGCAACCAGTTCTCTGGTGCCTGCCTATAGCAGATCTTGACACAGGATAGAATCCAGCCCACAAAAACTGAGCGTCAGTGAAGTTAAGTGACTTGCCCAAAGCCACAGAGGGGAGTCAGTATCAGAACACAGGAGAACTTTCCAGTTCTAGCTCCTGTTCTCAGACCACCCATCTCTCAGTGTGGATGAGTCAAATATATGAAGTTGCTCTTGGTAGCAAGATAGCATTAGATGTAAAGTATTATTAGTCAGTAATACCTGGGGGCTCGGGATAGTACATTTTCTAAGCATCTTTTTTTCCAAATATTTTAAGAAAAGTTAAAATACCCCATACAACTATGTCCTACCTGGGAACTGAAATAAAAGTTATTTCTAAGAAACTAACTCCTTCCACCCATCTGTTCCTGCATTGCTGGGTAACAGATGGCATGGCACTGGTGGGACTCTACTGGAAGCAAGCCATCATTTCTTCATCTACTTACTACGAGCAGATGGGCACCAGTGCGCAGAAGCCAAATTCAAGAAAAGGGAGGGTCTGGATGGAAAACAAATTAAAACCTTGCCGACACAGCAAGTCTGTATTCTCAGCTATTTAAACAAGTCACCCAAAGAACATAACTAAAACCGTTGATGCTTCTAGTTATTTTCCTTTTGTCTCACAACCTCCTAGTCCAAACTGTCCAACTGCTATACCGTAACAAACACACACACACACACACACACACACACACACACACACACACTCTATCAATCATTCTAAAAGACACAGGTGTCAAGAGACAACATTTTCAGACAATGCTGATGTATGACAAATGTTTCAAAGCTGTATGAATTCTCAGCTTCCTGTGTTCAAAATATCAACAAAATTCAAGGGGTTTAAATGGCTGAAACGCCCAGCCCTCTTGCTGTGACTCAGCACAAGTGGCTCTGATTAAGAAGCATTCAACAAAAAGCTGGAACCAACAACCTAACATAGCTGCAAAAAAAAATCCCATGCTCTGATGCAGGACGTTCACAAAACCATTTACAAGAAATGCATTCTCCTACCTTAATCTGGTAAGGCTACATCCCATCATTTGTATTTACAATTTGGCCTCAATCACATAGGCCATCATTAACTCTTGCTTGAATCATCGCAATCCAATGTATTTAGACTTGAATGCTTCTGCCCTGCAAAATCTGCAAGAGTTACAGAACACAGCAGCACACCTCCTCAGTAATACAGGTTCACTTGAGTACATCAGTCCTATGTTTCACTCACTCCGCTGATTCCCCAACAGAACACTGAATCAAATCTCGGTCTTTATTTTCAAAGCTGTAAAGGAAATGGGCCCAATATACCATCTTACTCTCGCAGACTTCAGTAGCTGTGTTCCTCAGGAACAACTGTCTACACATCAGAAGTAAAACTAGCAGATGCAGCAGACAGGGCTTTTTCAGGAGCTGGCCCAATACTATGAAATTCACTCCTGCAAAAACTTAGAATGACAACTAACATCACCATTTTTCGTATTTACACTCCCCGCGCCCGCTCCCCCCCTCCACACTTTGCCCTCTGGGACAGTGGTTTTCAACCTCTTTTCCATTTGCAGACCCTAGAAAATTTCAAATGGAGGTGCAGACCTCTTTGGAAATCTTAGATATAGTCTGTGGACTCCCACAGGCCACGGCTTGAAAACCACTGTTCCGTTGTAACGACAACCTTTCGAGAACCCCTTAGACAGTCTGCAAACTCCCAGAGGTCTGTGCACCACAGGTTGAAAACTGCTCTGGGGGATATGGGAGAAATAGAAACCTCAAATAACAGATGCTAGTCACCTTAATTATTCTTAACTCTGGAAAGCATTCAGATACAACAGCAATTGGCACAATAGAAGAACTTAAAAAAACCCAGTCGCTGATGTTGCTTCTACGACTATTCTGAGTTCTCTTCCCTTTCATTTTCCTTCTAACGCCAAATTAAAGGAAAAATCTTTTAATCTACAATCAAGGTTTTTTAAAAATCAAAAGTTACAGCCAGATGCTTTTTGTGTAAATTGGAATAACTTTACTGATTTCAATGGAGCTATGCTGATATATGCCAGAGCAGGATCTGGCTTCATAGTTAGAATTTTGTTGATAATGCTAGTCTATAGTCCTTGAAAAAGTTAAAATGTACAAATCATTTGGGGGATTTTCTCTTGCTTTAAATTGATTGTATGACCAAAAAAGTACCCATTCCTCCATGAAATCTTAGAATTAGGCAAAACACACTTATACTTAGGAAGCAGCTACTGATTCTAGAAGTTCCAAATGAACTCAGATATTTAATATATTCTATTTTTTAGGACTAAACAAAGAGTCTCTTGAACCATACTACATAATTAGATTAAACAAATAATTCCATATGAACTGTAACCCTATCTGTAGTATGCTGGTGCAAAATCATTTTTTTAAACTCTGACCATACAACCAATTTTTGGCCTGGGGTCAGTCCACATGGAATCAATTGCAAAAACTGCAAGATCGGGGCCTTATCTTGTATCACAGCTATAGGTCTTGTGACAGGGTCGGGCCAGAGGGCTACAGGAGAGTGATCCTATTGGGATGCAGGAAGTGGGGAGCCCACTGCTAAAAGATCCCCCCAGCCTTAAGGGGGGGGATCAACAAGACCTGGAAACCAAGTGGTTTCAGGGGACAACTAATGAAATAACAGGGACAGACATGCTGTCAAAGGCTCAAACGAAGGGAACCAGATGGGGACACCGAGCAGAGAACCCCGGACAGCGCCCACTGCTCCTCGAAGGCATGAAGGGAGTCAGTGGACGCCTCCCAGAGGATTTCTGCCCGGTTGCGTGAATGGATGGAGGACGGGAAAGAGGCCCCACAGTTACAGGAGACTCCATCGGCCAACCTCCTCTCCCTGGTTTTATAGATGGCCATTTTAGCCAGGGCCAGGAGGAGGTTGACCAGGAGGTCCCATGACTTTGTGAGGCCACCGATAAGCAGTGCATAAATAAGGAAATGAGGGGGAAAGTGCAGCCAGAAATGCAACAGGATATCTGTGAGGAGACAGAATAGAGGCTGCAGCTTGGCGTACTCCAGGTAAACGTGCACCAGAGTCTCCCTCACGCAGCAGAAAGGGCAGGTGTCCAGGATGGGGGTGAACTGCACCAATTACACGCTCGTGCTCAGACCCCTGTGAAGAAGCGACCAACTGACATCCCCGGCGGGCCTTGGGAGCAGGGTGGAATATAGGCTGGCCCACCGGGGCTCCTCACCCTCTAGAGGTGGCAGGAGGTCCCTCCACTTTGTGTCAGGGTGGGACGCAAAGGTGAGGAAGTGCAGAGTGTGGAGCACGAGCGCGTATAGATGTTTCCTTGGCGTGGTCTGGAAATGAACCAGCTTTAAGTCGTGCAGATGGCTTATGGTGAAGGGGCAGGGAGGCCAGTTGGGTCCATGGGGCAGGGGCCCGCTACAGGAGAATGAGAGAAGGCAAATATATTAGCCCCCGATTAAGCAGGTCCCTTTTCCCTGGGTAAGATAACAGGGGCAGTTCCAGAAAAATCAGGAATTTGCTGGAACCAATGAAGGCAGGCAGGCTAATTAGGACACCTGGTTTAAAAAGGACCTCACTTCAGTCAGTGAAGGGTGCGCAAGGTGCTGAGAGTGAGAGGGCCTGCGGCTGGAGAACTGAGGAGTACAAACGCTATCTGGCATCACGAGGAAGGTCCTGTAGTGAGGATAAAGAAGATGTTGGGAGGAGGCTATGGGGAAGTAGCCCAGGGAGTTGTAGCTGTCACACAGGTGTTACACGTAACACTGTAGACAGCTGCGATCCACAGGGCCCTGGGCTGAAACCCAGAGTAGAGGGAGGGCCTGGGTTCCCCTCATTCCCCTCCCTCCTACTGGATATAAGAGGAGTTGACTTGGACTGTGGGTCCCACCAGAGGCGAAGATCCCTGGCCTGTCTCCCTGGCCCACTAGGTGGGTCAGCAGAGACTTTAGGGATTGTTCTCCTTCCTTTTCCCCATGCTGGCAAGTGATGTGGTTAGCGGAGTGAATGGCAGGTTTGAGCCAGAAAACTGGCCAAACTGAGGGCTGCCCTGAATATCTGAGGTGAGCAAATCTGCCAATAAGTGCAGGACCCACCAAGGCAGAGGAGGAACTTTGTCACAGTCTTTTAAGATGCTCCAAAAAAGGACAGCCAGAATAAGACAGTATCAAAACACAACTTCTGGTGGAAATACACTATTCTCCAACACAGAGCTTGCAGAGTTCCCCTGGGAGTCAGTAAGGCATAAATGGCACCAGTTCTTACTGATTTCCAGTTTAAATTATTAATTATTCCAGTTCCTTTGACTGGTTTGCTAGTAAAGCCTGTTCTGCTCTGCACAGCTTCTGTGTTAAGCTCACTGGAGTCCTTTTCCAAACGGTGTTTCACTGCTAATGCCTATGAGGAAAAACACATCACATTTTATTTGTAGTCATATTTAATCTATTTTAAAAAATTAAAAATTCCTGATGTCCCTTTAAATGATGAGCTCCAGAGATACCTTAGAAAACAAAGCCAAAAGAATAAGCTACGTTCTGCTTCCTCCTACAGAAAGAGAAGTTTGGAGTAACTGTTGACTTCTGTGTTGTATAACTAAGAGCAGAATTTGGCCCTAAACCTTGAAACTCAGCATGATGGCTTTAAAAAAGTGCAATTAAAAATAGCCCAAATATCTGAAAAATCCATCCTCCTTTCACTGTCCAGTCCTGGGTTCTAGATTCTGTATCATACCAAAACCAGAACAAGTTAAGGTAACACAAATCTTTAACTCAAGACTGGGCAAGGTTATGAAAAATATTTTCAGGCACATTTTCAAGTATATAGTTGTAATGTATAAATATATTCATAATTTAAGCAATAGTCATAGTACAGTCTGGTAATCATTGGGAATCCTAACCAGTGCTTTCTTTTAAGCTCAATCATAAGGGCAGCAGATTTAACACTTGCTCTCCATTTTTTTTAACATAACATATTTTGTCAAAGCGAGCACCTATTGGGTTTAGAAGATCCTTCCCCATTCCCACTCAGTCCTCAGCTGCTCATTTGAGAGGTAACATTTAGGTGTTGGACTGACGATCAGCTATCACCAAATATGCCATTGAACAGCCAACAAACAGAAAGGATCAATACCAAACTAGACTCAATTCGGTACAATCCAAATACCAAGAGATTGACAAATTACTCTACCTTTTCCACTTACTATATACTCAAGGAATAGGTTACATGTTGTGAAAAACCAGTATTTGTACATCTTAATTCCCCATATTTATGGACCAACAAAGACATTCAGCTTGCACCTCTGTCTCCATAACCACATTCTTCAGGGGCAAGGGAAATTAGTGTCGTGCTATCCTCTATCTTAAATTTATCACCTGACTTTATATCGCAAGGATAGGCAACTTATGGCATGCGTGCCACAGACGGCACACGAGCTGATTTTCAGTGGCACTCACACTGCCTGGGTCCTGGCCACTGGTCCAGAGGCCTCTGCATTTTAATTTAATTTTAAATGAAGCTTCTTAAACATTTTAAAAATCTTTTTTACTTTACATACACCAATAGTTTAGTTACATATTATAGACTTATAGAAAGAGACCTTCTAAAAACGTTAAATTGTATTACTGGCATGCGAAACCTTAAATTAGAGTGAATAAATGAAGACTCGGCACACCACTTCTGAAAGGTTGCCGACCCCTGTTATGTCGCTATCTAAACCAGGAAGTTAACAAGATCATAACTGTACCACCACCAAATTCTAACTGGTTTTCAACCTTTTTAATCTGTTTTATATCAGTCATAATAACTCCATAGTACTCCAAATTAAAAAGGAAGTAAAAAATGAGAATGAAATAACCTAGTTCCATTCTAGAAAGGAGTAGGCTTTTCTGGATAAAAACCTATAGACGTCCAAGTTTGAGTATGAATCGAGTGTTTCAAGAGTAAACCTGGAAAGAAGAGTATGTGTAGAGAAAATACTAACCACCTCTGTAGAAAAGGTTTGATTAATGTGCTCACACAGCTAGGATGACACATAGCTATGCCGGACAGCTATCGTGGACAAATTTAGAACCTCTGTATGAAGTCAGTGTAGACCATGTCTATCATAAATAAAAAAGCAGTTTTCTATTAGAGAGTGTGGATAGAAAAGAAGCAGTGCTCATATCAGAACAAGGCTAAAGGGAACGGTTGTAGGGCATTACCCCCTGATTGCCTTTGGGCCCATCTGCTACCTCAGTTTACCTTTAATCTTGCATCAAACCAGATATCACATGTGGTGATTTTACAGTAGTGCTCTCTTCCAGGTTGGTTTATTATCATAACACAAGACTCAAACATACCCTTACCAGCCTCAGTTATTCTTTTCCGCATATAATGCATAAGTTTTTCCAGGTCTTGAGCAGAGCAGGCCCATCCTTGTAGTCCCACCCCTCTCCCAGCTGGGACTTCTGCATCCTGCAAGTCCATCAATGGAGGCTTATCCCTGCACAGTTTCCAGTTCCTTGTAATTCTCTTCCCCCAAAAGGCTTCTGCCTTGGAGTTCTGGAAAATTGTCACCTGTCCTCTTCACAGGCTCTCTGCCTGGGCACTAATGAGAGAGAGTCTCTCTCTGATCTTTTGGGGCGGAGGGGGGGTCTCTCTCCCTTGAATGACCACAGGCTGCCCTTTTACCTGCCAGCAGGCCCGGTTTAGATGCATGCTTCTGTCACATGACCCTTGTATTTATTCCCGATCATACAGGGAGATGGGCTAAACCTGACAAAAGATGCAGCTGTGCCCCAGTCTTTTAATGGACCAGCTCACCCTATGACAGGAACATACTGCAGCTTGCTCTGACCTGTGATATATTTAGTTGCACTTAAATATTAGTCATGTATAGATCTTCAAACACAATAAAGAGGACAGTTAAATTTTACATACAATAAAAATTCAGCATCACCACTTCCATTTGAATAGTTCAGATATTAAAAATCCTACTTTGTCGAGTTCTGCTTGTAGAGCGTCGTTGGCTTGCTGCAAGTCCTGGTTTATCTGGTCGCACGGCAGATCCCCTCTCAGTAAGTCATGTAACTGATGAAACACTTCCTAGAAATGTAGAAGATTGGGGGGGAGGGGTAGGAGAGAGAAACACACTCCTGTTACATGTTTCTTGTCAAGTTACTATAACTATTAACACTGGAAAACGCGGGGGAGGGACTGTAAATCGCCTCTTTAAAAAGTTACTAATTACACTAAAGCGCTCTCTGACAGAAGCAAAAAGAGTTTAAAACCCATTTTTAAGTAAAGCATAAATTCTGTTATGGCCACTAATGGCCATGACTCACTTTGGCCAATCAGAGTAGCCTACTTCATCTGCTACACCAATACAGGTGGATCAAAAAAATACTAGCAAATAATGGAATGAAGCTTATATATCGATTCAAAAGTAGATCTCCATAACAACATTGAGCATTACAACTAAGCAACCAGACTAATCCCCAATAATCATGATCCTTTGGGGTGCGGGGAATTCCCTTCTTTGCTATGATTACGTTTAGCTTATTGCTGTCAAAATGTTTTTCATGAGGAAAATGCCTTAGTTATTTTCAATTTGACTTAACACATGACTGGGCAGCAACAGAAGTTTGGTAGAGGGCATTGACTCCTCCCGCCTCAGGTCTGGGGAAGCAGAACTTCACTAATGCACACCTCCTAAGATCCTTAGGAATCTAGCCCATCTCCTGCAATCATTAGGAGATGCAAAGTAGATATCCATCTGGGTATAATTCATTTTTGAGGCTTCTTCCCAGCCCCACAGTCCTTATGGTTGGGGCTCTACATGAATTTGAGAGGGGATTTATGTGGGGGAATAGGGCTATGAGGGGCATGGGACTTTTAGTAGGGGGTGTTTGGGTTGGTAAGGAAAAGAGAGGGCTGAGTGGGGGAGCAGAAAGCGGAGGAAGATAGGGAGGGAAAGCACTAGTGGCGTCTCCTGGCAACAAACCTCTCTGCCAAACTTCTCTTGGCAGCAGCTGCAGGACTCCCCTCTAACAAATCATAGCAGGTTTGTCAGCTGGAGAAGGTAGTGAAGTGCTAGTGCTTCCCCTCAGCTTTCTCCTAAGCACCCTCCTATCCTCCAGCAAGACACCTGCTCCATCCCATGTCCTCAAGCACCCCCACAGCCTGTTCTCACTCTCATTGCCAGCCAGAGACCCATCCTATGAAGTCCCCACCCTCTTGGATCCCAGTGATCCATTTCCCCAAATCTTTATGTCTCCCCACCCCCTTATTATATTCAGCCTCTCTGCCCTCAGACCCTTTCCAAAGACCCACTCCTACCCTGGGTTGGCCTGCCAGGAGCAGAAGAATGCAGGCGGGGAGGGTCAAACTCAGGAAGAAGTGAGCAAATTATTAGCAAAATGTTCAAACTTTTTTCTGATTTTATTTTTGTCATCGAACTATAAATTAGAGGTGAACAAATTGGTAGCCTGCCTGCCCAGCCTACCTTGAAGAAATACGGATTCACTTCCTCTTACCAAGTTATAACCACTAGACTACTATTATCAACAGCTAGGGAACATGGCTTTAGTCAACTTAATTCGTGGTAGGCCAGTAAATTGTTTCACTAACAAATACAGATCCATTCAAGGAACTGAGAGGGCGTGGGACCAGCAGGGCCCCATGTACCGGCGCATAAGCACAGGGCTCCAGAGGTTGCCAAAGCTGGCCCTAGGGGTACCATTACGGGGAAAAAATTCTGACAGCGTGCATGTGGGCGCGTACACATCAAATATGGAATCGTCAGCGTTTTTTCTTCTACATGGACAAATACTCAATGAACAACTTGTTCACTCTGGTAATAGCAGTCTGGAGGCAACTTTAAACTTGTGAAAAAATGGGTCTCGTCTTACCTTTTCCTTTTCTTTTATTTTCTGTTCTAAGGACCGACGATTATTTTCGACAAATTGTCTCTGATGACTCAGTAGGTCGTCCATTTTTTGCTCCAACATTTCACGCTATACAAAGTTTAATCATAAATCACAGTGATGCAAGGGTAATATTTATTATTTGTACTACAATAGCAATCCCGCCCCCGCAATCAGGATTGAAATCCCACTTTAGTAGGCACTGTTTAAAAAAAATAACAACAAAAAAAAACGACATACATACGAGGAAGTCATGGTCTCTGCCCCAAAACTGCTTACGGTGTTCCATGACTTAGTGAACACTCACACAGGTATCCCATACCAAACTGAGAACAGATTACACTTGGCTAGAAGACAAGTGTGTGCTAAAGTTTTAATAAGTGTTTAGGCCCAGGAGATAAATTCAATGCAACTTTAAATTTACAGAGAATCGGCACATTGATTGATCAGAAAAAGATTACTGAACTATTTTGAACATATTTACTAATATAATCTGCAATTCAATCGGATTTCAAACTCATGTAAAGAAGCTAGACTATAATAAGAAAAGCTCTCAACAGTCACATCTAGAGGTTATGGTGACAGAGCTATGCCAGTAACTCAGGGAATTTACAAGTAGCATCATTGTGACATCAGAAGCAGCAACCAATCAATCTTTCCTCTGCACTTTGCTATCAGTCAGTGAAGTGGAGAGGGCCTCGTCACAGGTCAAAAGTTCTCATTGTTAAATTACTTGAACATCTGTATACAAACATGGTAATAACCCTGGATTGACTCATTGTCCCTGGCCTCAACCTACTCCCAGCCAAGACCTTCTCTCAATGGGGTCCTCACAGAGGTAGCAAAGAACAGCCATTACCATACCTCTGCAGAGGCAAATTCTTAACCCCCATTCATATGATGGTATAATCTTCAGCATCCTGTATATAGGATGTAGGAAGCAGCAGAATTTTCTAACAAGCAGCAGCATTTTCTAACATTCTTAAGTAGGCAGCAGAATCTGCATGCATAGATAAAATCCCTGACAGCAAAGAGTAGGTGACAACCATCACACTTACAGAAGACATATGTGGTGGTGCCTTTCCCCACGGCAACATAACTTCTTTAATCTAAGTGTGTATGGAAGGGCAGAAAGGGGATGGGAAAAGAGTTAAGCTAAAGAGAAATATGAAGAATCGTGGAATCCATGGACTTGCATGAGCTACAATGTTCTACCCAATGCACACGGAAATTGTGGAGCTGCAACAATTGGCAGAGGCCAAAACATTCAGCTGGACTAACTTCCCCATGTTAAATAGGGTGAAAAGCCAATGATTTTCAAAGAAGGAGACAGTGGTGCTGTTAAAACGTCTTTTTATGACACTTTCAAATGGCTTTAGGATATATAAAATATCTGTGTTTCTTAGATATTTGTTATCGTTATTCACTCTACCGCAATAACAATACTACATTGCTGGCTGCCTCATTAGAGAGCTGGCCTGCTATTTGTTCAGTCTATCCGAGCAACTTATCCATAAAGGAAAACTTTTCAAGGTGCAGATCTTCCCCACAGCACACACCCACGTAACTGGTATTAAAAAAAAAAAAATGAAAAAAAATGAAAAGGTAGGGGAAAAAAAGGAACCAATCACTAATCCCAAAAGTCATAGAGCAGCAGATGATCCACTAGTTTCCATGGTTCTCCTGCTACGTTGTCCAGTATATCAATGCAGTGGCTGACCAACTAAACCAAACAACCACTTCATGCAGTGGCAAGGAAGCTCCTGCAGAGAAAGGAAGTGCTGTGCAGGCTGCTGAAATCTTGCTTACCCTATCCCATATAGCAAAGTGTAGGCCTCTTCATGGATATGGAAAGATGGGGCCAAATAAGGATTTGCCTCTTAATGAAAGGCTGGGTTTGACTGGCTTTATTTCTTTACTCTTATCAGTGTACACCTGTTTGGCATCTGTTTTAGCTAGCAAAAAAAAAATCCATTTTATATGATTAACACACGTTTGCTCCACTAATGCAAATTATTTCAACGTTTCAATTATATCAATACTATAGCCACAGAAATTTCTTGGCTTCCTTGCACTGAATACAAGAGGGCCTTTTCCCCCTTGATTCTTCTGCAGCAAAACAGAGAGGTCTTGGAAGGACCCAAGATCTTGCATTCTGAGCACTTTAAAACTCTTCAGTAAGGTGTGTGAATTCTTTCCTGTCATGGAAGGGATCCAGAGGTACCACCCGAATTTAGAGGGTCCAAAGGATAGAGAAAAAATCTGTCCTGGATCATGCAGGTCTGTGACTCTAAGTGGACAGCACTGTTCTGTTTTCTTGTTTATGTACCAGCCTCACAGACTGCAATACAGTTCTACTAATAGGCTTTATTAACTTCTGCCTGTGCTGGTGCTGCATAAGCAAAAGTATGAGATGTTTTAGCTCATATAAAGCTATTTAAATCTTTTAAGGGCATAGGGAAATGGTGGACTTAAATATACAATAGAACCTCAGAGTTACCAACTCGGGAATGGATGTTGTTCGTAACTCTGAACAAAACATGATGGTTGTTCTTTCAAAAGTTTACAACTGAACATTGTCTTAACATAGCTTTCAAACTTAACTATGCAGAAGAAAAAATGCTGCTTTCCCTTCATTTTTTAGTAATTTAACACAGTACAGTGCTGTATTTGCCGATTTTGCGGGGGGTGGGGTGGGGTAGAAGGGATGTGTCTCTGCTGCTGCCTAATTATGTTCTTCCAGTTCCAAACGAGATTTGTGTGGTTGTCTGATCAGTTTGTATCTCTGGTGCTTGTAACTCTAAAGCTCAACTGTAAATTATGGAGCCACCATTAGCAAGCACATACATAGTTAAGCTTTGTTGGAGAACTGTGTAATGAATTGTGTTAGTGAAATGTGTACTAAGTAATGTTAGAGAAATTATTATATACAATTCTGGAAGAAAATAGGAATGTTTGCTTTTTGTATGTAGTTCTGCTGCTTGAGATTGTCAGATTTTGCTGAAACAGTCTGTAAATCAGAAAACTGGTTTTGTGTCTCATCTATAAAGTTCTTGACCAAGCAGATAGCAGGGTAGAGAAGAGAGCTGTTAGCTTTCAGTAAGTCAGGTACAATCCCTCATCCCCCCACCCATCCATTCAACCAGCTAACAAGTTTTGTTTTTAATCACAATATTAATAAAATTCACTGCTTGTTCTCTCACCTTATTCTTGGCTTTGATTATTTCAATGACAGAAGACCCCAAACTCTTCATATATTCCATAGTTACTAATATAATTTGCAATTCAATCGGATTTCAAACTCATGTAAAGAAGCTAGACTATAATAAGAAAAGCTCTCAACAGTCACATCTAGAGGTTATGGTGACAGAGCTATGCCAGTAACTCAGGTGATTTACAAATAGCATCATTGTGACATCAGAAGTACCAACCAATCAATCTTTCCTGTGCAATTTGCTCAGTAACTCAGGTGATTCATAAGTAGCATCATTGTGACATCAGAAGTGGCATCCAATCAATCTTTCCTCTGCACTTTGCTATCAGTCAGTGAAGTGGAGAGGGCCTATTCACAGGTCAAAAGTTCTCATTGTTAAATTACTTGAACGTTTGTATACAAACATGGTAATAACCCTGGATTGACTCAATGTCCCTGGCCTCAACCTACTCCCAGCCAAGACCTTCTCTCAAACAACCGCCATTACTGTACCTCTCCAGAGGCAAATTCTTAACCCCCATTCACATGATGGTATAACCTTCAGCATCCTGTATATAGGATGTAGAAAGCAGCAGAATTTTCTAACAAGCAGCAAAATTGTACAAGTCAGGTACAATCCCTCATCCCCCACCTGCCCATTCAGCCAGCTAACAAGTAAAAACTCAAGGCCACAGAAACAGATGAGTACGAAGAATAAAAATTGCAGTTGTAATATAAGTACAACTGCATGCAGCCAGGGAGCGTGACAGCAAGGAATAGCTGTGTTGGGAACCACACAGATATAACTAAGTTTTAGCAGGATAAGCAAAAAATATATTAATCTGGGTTAGTTATTGTGATTTATGCAGGCGAATCTTTTAATCAGGGCCGGCTCTAGACCCCAGTGCGCCACGCACGTGCGTGGGGCGGCATTTTCCCAGGAGGGCGGCAGGCGGGTCCGGCAGACCTTCCGCAGTCATGCCTGTGGGAGGTCCACCGGAGCCGCCGGACCAGCAGACCTCCCGCAGGCATGACGGCGGAGGGGGCGCTCGTCCCGCGGCTCGGGTGGACCTCCCGCAGGCATGACTGCGGAGGGTCTGCTGGTCCCGCGGCTCGGGTAGACCTCCCGAAGGCATGACTGCGGACGGTTCCCTGGTCCCGCGGCTCGGCTGGACCTCCCGCAGGCATGCCTACAGAAGCTCCACTGGAGCCGCGGGACCAGCGCACCCTCCGCAGGCACGTCCCCCGGAGCCGCGGGACCGGTGCCCGGCAGCGCGCCCCCTGCGGCATGCCGCCCTGCTTGGGGCTGCCGGATTACTAGAGCCGCCCCTGCTTTTAATTAGGGGGTTAGAGTAGAATATATAAGGATAAAGACACAGATGAGGTAGCTTCCTCTACTGAGTCCGCGCAAAGTTACAGAACAGAGGATTAAAAAAGTAGATAATTGACATAATAGTGGAGAAGAGACAGAGGAAAAATAGCCAAGCATAGCAGAGTCACCCTGTCCCCAAGAAAGATAACTTGAGCACTTCCTTGTCTTGCCTTATCTTTTTTTGCATGTTTATGTAATTCATACATGATAGTAGCATTGTCTAAAAACATATATAATAAAGGCTAAAATAAATTGTTTAAGCCTAAATTGAAGTGGATTTGGTTTTCACCCAACAGGTTGACATTTGCATTTAAAGTGGAACTAAAAATCCCTGTTTCACAGTATAATAAATGAATCTACTTTCCAAGTTTAGCAGAGTTACACTTTAGATTACATTAATTTTTTGCATAAAATAGTTTCTTACTTTGCCAGAGAAATTTAAAAAAAAATCACAATATTAATAAAATTCACTGCTTGTTCTCTCACCTTATTCTTGGCTTTGATTATTTCAATGACAGAAGACCCCAAACTCTTCATATATTCCATAGTTACTAATATAATTTGCAATTCAATAGGATTTCAAACTCATGTAACGAAGCTAGACTATAATAAGAAAAGCTCTCAACAGTCACATCTAGAGGTTATGGTGACAGAGCTATGCCAGTAACTCAGGTGATTTACAAGTAGCATCATTGTGACATCAGAAGAACCAACCAATCAATCTTTCCTGTGCAATTTGCTCAGTAACTCAGGTGATTCATAAGTAGCATCATTGTGACATCAGAAGTGGCAACCAATCAATCTTTCCTCTGCACTTTGCTATCAGTCAGTGAAGTGGAGAGGGCCTATTCACAGGTCAAAAGTTCTCATCGTTAACTTACTTGAACATCTGTATACAAACATGTTAATAACCCTGGATTGAGTCATTTTCCCTGGCCTCAACCTACTCCCAGCCAAGACCTTCTCTCAATGGGGTCCTTACAGAGGCAGCAAAGAACAGCCATTACCGTACCTCTGCAGAGGCAAATTCTTCACCCCCATTCATATGATGGTATAATCTTCAGCATCCTGTATATAGGATGTAGGAAGCAGCAGAATTTTCTAACAAGCAGCAGCATTTTCTAACATTCTTAAGTAGGCAGCAGAATCTGCATGCATAGATAAAATCCCTGACTGCAAAGAGTAGGTGACAACCATCACACTTACAGAAGACGTATGTGGTGGTGCCTTTCCCCACGGCAACATAACTTCTTTAATCTAAGTGTGTATGGAGGGGCAGAAAGGGGATGGGAAAAGAGTTAAGCTAAAGAGAAATATGAAGAATCGTGGAATCCATTACTTGCATGAGTTACAATGTTCTACCCAATACACACGGAAATTGTGGAGCTGCAGCAATTGGCAGAGGCCAAAACATTCAGCTGGACTAACTTCCCCATGTTCTCAGGCATTCCTGCACCCCTCAGAGTTTCTCCACTAATCTCAATTCAGAGTGCCTGCAAAGTTCAGTAGCTCCACCAGAACCTCCAGTTCTCCTGGTACCCACAGAACCTGAGGGACCCCTATCATACTTCTAAGTACTACAATGTTCCCTGTTTCTTAGCTCCCCCATTGTTCTCTGCATAACACCGGGAGCTCTCTGCCAGCTTTCTTTCTTTGCATGGGAAAGATTTCAAAATGTCTTAAAGAAATTATCAAGAAAATCCCCAGGCAGAAACCAAACAAAACAAATCATTAAACTCTGTGAGTAAAGTTGACTGTACATGTAAGTGTTGTTTTTTTAAAAATTCATAATGCTGCAGTTATGAAAAACAAACAAAATGAAGCATTAGAAACCAAGGTAATTCAGAGTTAAGATCAAAATAAAAGACAGCCTAACATTTGAAAAGTAGGCAAGGTCAGGGCCGGCTCCAGGCACCAGTGTAGCAAGCAGGTGCCTGGGACAGCCAATGAAGAGAGGGGTGGCACGTGCAGCAGTTCGGTAGCAATTCAGCAGTGGGGCCGTCACTCCCTCTCGGAGCGAAGGACCTGCCGCCGAATTGCCGCCGTAGAAGAAGCGGCGGTAGAGCTGCCACCAATCGCGAACGCGGCTTCTTTTTATTATTATTTTTTGCTGCTTGGGGCGGCAAAAATGCTAGAGACGGCCTTGGTTCAGATGCAAGTCTGTGACAACTGTCAGTAGGAACACAGCATGTGTCCAAAAGACACTTTGTCCGGACATAAGATAAGCATAAGCATAAGCTGGGTCTGCATAAAAGCTTGGAGTTCTCCATCCTTCTCTTTGAGGAGATCTTAGTCTGGAATCATCTCTGGACTCTTCCGCGCCCTGTACCTTTTTCACAGAAAGCTTCTTGTCCAACATGCCAGACTTTGAAAGAGGATGTTGCTGATGAGGCCCAGGAAGCGAGGGACCCAGTACTAGCACTCTAAGGAGCAGAGAAGGCATTTACAGGATGGTTATCTGACCCAGGGCCTGAAGCTACTCTCATTGCTTTACCCATTAAGTACATCTGGAGCAGGGCTTCTCTAGATTTGCAGGTCCTGCAAGTGAAGGACTTGCAAATATGTATTTTGTCTGGGGGAATGTTCCTGGAAAATGCCAAACATTACAGGGTATAGTGCCCGTGTTTGATGGGCAGTATGTAAATCCAGGGGACTTAAAAGAAGCCATCCTGACACCAGAAAGAAATAGCTATTCTGGTTAAAAAACCAAAATGCCAATGAGCAACAACTAGCTATCTCTATCTACACGCTGCACAGATTTAAAAAGAGCCAGGTATTTTGTTAGCACTGCTCACTGCCCATGTTCATCTCAAAGCCAGGAGGCATGAGAGGAACTGAGTGGTGGCTGGCCTGCTCCACCCTTTTATGCCCTGGGTGCAGGATATGAGGACGCTCAAGGTGCATGAGACTCTGAACATGGGTGAGTGGGGTGCATTGCACACCGTCAGCAAACTGTGGAAATGGATAACCACTCGAAGGGAAAAAAGTTGCAAAGGGATAGCAGTGGTCTGTTCATTAAACCAATAATACACTGGCTTTTACAAATTGTCCTGGAGCCAGTACAAAAAGCCCTTGATCAAAACACCAGTTCAGTATGGAGATCTTATCTCGCAAACTCTTATGTGAAGGACTTGAAAACGGCACATTTTCCAGGAAGAAAGATTAGAGGCTAGAGTCACTGAAAAGGCAGAGTTGAGGTTGTTTGAGAGCCTGAATTATACATTTCCAAATTGATAAATGTTGGGTTGCAATTTACATTTAACTTAACTTTGAATTTCCCGTATTTTTAATATTTGTTATTTTTAATTACTACAAATTTATTGTAAGGCACTCTCATCCTTGACTCGAGTTTACCCAAGTATTGAGCCTGCGATAGTTTAGAATCCAAGTAACTTTCCCCTGAATTTATGGCAGTTTAGGCTGAAAATATTAAACTATATGACAGTGTCCCTTTAAGGTCACAATTGGCCACCAGGTGTCAATCTTCCTCTATGGAATATTATTGGTAGGGGCCTACGGTCCATTTTGGTCAATTTTAGGGTCATAGGCTTTTAAAAACCATAAATGTCATGATTTCAGCTATTTAAATCTGAAATGCCACAGTGTTGTAATTGTAGGGGTCCTGATCCAAAAAGGTATTGTGTGTGTGGGTGGGGGGGTGTCACAAAGTTACTGTGGAGGGGTTGTGGTGCTGCTACCCTTACCACTGTGCTGCTGGTGTTGACGGTGCTGCCTTTAAGCTGGGAGGCCGGAGAGTGGCAGCTGCTAGCTGGAAGCCCAGCTCTGAAGGCAGCACAGAAGTAACGACCCTCAATTTGAGAAACACTGGTCTCCCCCATGAAATCTGTATAGAATAGGATAAAAGTACACAAAAGACCTGATTTCATGGTCCGTTTGGACAGAAGCCGTGACCCGCGCCTGCTGGGGATAGAGAACTCCAGGGCTGTGGGCGCGGTGCTCTCTGTCCCGGTAGGCACGGGGCCGCGGCTTCTCTCCCTGCTCAGGCACTAGGCACTAGGGGCAGTAGGCACTAGGCGGCACATCAATGCACCGCTTTGGGGACCACTGACTTAAACTGACCAGCTTGAAACCCGCTATACGCGACCCTGCATTTATCGCCATGGAATTTTTGGACCCCAAACATCGCGTTTATAACGGGGTTTCACTGTACTTACAGTATTAGTACTTTAAAGCAGCCTACACATTCTAATTAGACACTTGATAAGATGCAAATTAGAAAAAAACTATTTAAAAACTGCTTATCAGGTTAAATATGTAGCAATATAAAAACATTTTAAAAATCTATTATCAAATTGGAAAAATTGAAAGGCCTTTAAAAGTCTGGTTGGCACAATTTATATTTAATTTTTGAACTTGGATAGTGGCTGTAGATCAGTTTCACTTTGTTTTTTACTAGCTTCATTTTCTTATTCTTATGCATTGGCACAACACTGCAGTGTTTAGGCCACAAATTTTGCAGAGGTTCTTTGTCAGGGTTCTCAAACTGGGGTTGCAACCCCTTAGGAGTCGTGAGGCTATGATGTGGGGAGTCTCAAGCTGTCAGCCTTCACATAAACCCTGCTGTGCCTCCAGCATTTATAATGGTGTTAAATATATTTTAAAGTGTTTTTAATTTATATGGGGGTGGGGGACTTGCTATGTGAAAGGGGTCACCAGTACCAAAGCTTGAGAATCACTGCTCTTTGTTTATAAGAACTACCTCCACTGGAATTTTCTAAAACATTATTAAAACATTTCTATTTGGTCTTAAGTTTTGAAAAAGCTGCTTCTGAAGAAAAGCTATTAGAAACCTATATTTGGGGCCAAATTTAACTTAATAGTGTTCATTTAACTTATTCAATGCATGTCTCCCTTTTGGAAGGGGCCTTTTGTAAATATCATATAGGGTCTTTTTTTCACATCACTAAAACCACTTATCTAAAAATCAAAACTGTTTTTTTCATGATATACGTGTGTGTGTTTGGGGAGGCTCAGAATCTATAGTTTCTTTTCCACAGACTTCAATGGAATTTTGCACATGAAGAACAGTAGTCATCAATTTCAGATTATTAGCATGTGAAATGAATGATCTGATCATTCTTTTATGAGGACCTATTCCACTGGTACTCTATCTGCGAACAAACAGATGGCAGCCAATGGCAGTTGAGAATTTTCCTTTTTTCGGTCACTGACCCTTCTCCCTGCCCCATCCCCTTCCTCCCCCCCCAACACCCCCCCAAAAACCCCAAACAAACTAACAAACAAACAAACAAACAAACCAACCCTTCAGGCTTCCAAAGCTGAAACTTCATCTTAGGTTTGCAATTAACTTTACAATGTGACCGTGCACATAAACTAAGCCTTGAATGAAAACTCTTCCCATTTCAACTAACAGTAAGCAAAGGGTGAGTGTTTGAATTGAGATAACTGTCCTGCAGAACAGCATTACCATTTAAAAAATGATCTTTTTCAAAGACCACTTGCCAATGATTTTGGCTTAATTGGATTAAAGCAGAAATCTAAGAAAGGAGACCCATCCATTCACTGAAAAAAAAATGGAGGATACAGACACTGTCCCAAACACTTCCAACAAGGTAACAAAATTTACTGACAGAAAATCTGAAGACCAAAGACAGAATGGCAGAGCAGAAGACATGAAATGGCCTTAAGTCACCTGTCACCTTATCTGCTGAAGATAAGGTTCTTCCTATAGTGTTTATTAAATGTTTACAAAGACTTCCAAGTGGGTATCCTGCACAGCTGCACTGACACTAGGGCTACACTACAGCTTAAGTCGACATAAGGTTTGTTGCTCAGTCGTGTGAAATTAGTCACCCACCTGAGCGACATAACTTACACAGAGTTAAGCGTCGGTGTGGACAGCACTGTGTCGACAGGAGACATAGCTGCCACCGCTTGCGGGGCCCGGAGGAATTAAGCCAACGGGAGACCTCTAGACCTCTATCCCATCGGCTTAGAGTGGCTACACTAGAGAGCTTAAGCTCAGAAGACTTCTCAGTTGAAGAAGCTCCAGATGCTCATTCTACTATGGTTCTAGTTTAAGCAGGCAAGGATCTCCCTGAAAAATGACTTCTTGATAGAACAGATTACTCTACAGAACCTTCCAAAGAATTAAATTCAAAAACACAATAAAACAAGTCAGTTTCTGAGCTCAGTTAATTTTTTCATACTGGAAAAACTTTATAAACCAAGAAAATAATTAATAAACATGTATATAGGGTTTTTTACCCAGAGATCTCCAAAAGTCTTACACATTGAGTAGGTATTTTACTCCCCTTTTATATATAAAACAGTCTTCAATGAAGTCCTTAAACACAGAGGGTTATAATTCTCTTTAAAAAAAATAAGATGTTCTTATTTACAAAGTAGATTTAAAGTTATAACTACACTTGCAAGATACCTTGGTTCTGTGTTTTTAACTGCTCGATGACGGAAGAATTACCACAATTTTCAGGGAACTTGTTGTTGAAATCTGTCTTCTTTGATCTTAAGCCACTGTGACTAGGAATTGCCTCTTATCCCCATGGAAAATGGGATGAAGTAAAACCTCTCTTTAAAGGGTTTCTTGACTGCTGGATGAAGGACAGCTGTGTGTCTTTTCTTGTTGCCACGAGAACACTGATGAAGAAGCCTGATGCCGAGCAATCTCTCTGTGACTCTTAGTACTTTGAGGATGAGAATGATTTATTTTCTATTTAAAAAGAGTGGGGGAAAGCATATCTACCTTTACATAGCTGACAATTCATAAGAGAATTAATTCACTACTGTATGGTGGAAATAAGATAGGGCAATTGGTCAAGCTGTCAGTTGCAATTTTGGATAACAGAGTCCGCGACACAGATCGTCCATCAGCACAAAGTACTATATGATTTACACCAGTCTGCTTTTATACCCCCAGCAGTCAACTGACTGGAATACTTTGCTGATTAACATCACAGGCAGCTGAAGAGGGTTGGGGGAGTACTATCTGCAGTTCAGATATATCTAAGCTGGCCAGCATCTCAATGGCAAGAAGTTTGACCTGTGGTTCCTTATATTTAGTATATCAAGTTTTTTGTTTTGTTTTTTAAGAGAGGCATCCTATCAGTTAACATTGAGGTACCTTCCCTGCACATTCCTCACGATCAGATCGGTTTTGTCAAGCTAGCTGTTGACAGGCATAATATTCATTTTTGTATTTCGTTCTAGACTTACTGTGCATTAGAACGGATCCTCATTTGTGTTCTGTGGACAAATATAGCTACATTTTAGACTGTGGGCTCTAGTCATCTCCAAATGTGTGGTGATCCCATTAGCAAGAATTCTACATGTAAATCATTCCACACACAAGAGAGAGACACTCATTTATTTGCACTTACTTTTACAAAATCCCTGGACTCAAAAAACATGCTTTGGCTCTAATATCAGATATTTTTCTTTCCCTAAACCTCTGACTGCCAGAAGCCGGGACTGGATGACAGGGGAGGGATCACTCAATAAATTGCCCTGTTCTGTTCATTCCCTCTGAAGCATCTGCCACCATCCAGAAGCCAGGATAATGGGCTAGATGGACCATTGGCCCTACTGGATCAGACCATTCTGTTCTAAAAATACAAAAAAGCTGCTATTGGTACTTACTGAACTTGGTTTTCCAATATGTCTAACATTTGAATGGGGTTTTTGACTAAAGCACTAAGGGCCCCAATACTGCTCCCCAAAATTCACAAGAATGTAATCCCTGACATCAGTAGTGGAGCAGCTTCCCCCCTCCAGTAAAGCAGGGCTTCAAAACAGCCAAGCGAAGCTGACTGAGGAAGCAGCCACAGCTGTGGCCAACCCAATCAGGGCCCAGCTGGCCCTGATAAGAGGCCTGTGAGCCAGCACCTGAAGGACTCTCTCTTCAGCCCTGGAGGGAGAAGGTGAGCTGTCTGCAAGCAAGGGACCCGAAGCAGAGCAGAGCTGGGGAAAGGGCAAGGGAGCTGGGAGCTCTAGCCTTGCAACTCCCCAGGCTGCGGGTCTTGATGGAGGTCTATGGAGGTCCTGGTGCTGCAGAGGGGCAGCCCAGGAATAGGCAGAGGCAGCTGGTCCTAACCCCTGGCCAATGATGAGTGGCCATTACAGACCACGGTCTGCCCCAGTGAGTTGGGGCAAGAGGATGACTGGCAGTAGCCACTGAGGCAAGGTGGTTTTAGAGGGTTGGGAGCTCCCCTGGGAGGGGAAACCCAGAGAGAGTGGGGGTATTGCTGGGGCAGAACCCCTAGGAAAAGGGCACCGGGGTCTGGGAGGGACATGGGGCCTGAGGCTGGCGAGACATCCGCCGGCAGAGAGCGCTCCAAAGGCTGGAAAGAGACGAACAGCAGGAGGTGCCACAGCGGTGAGTCTTCGCCTCGCTACAGAGCGCTATCAGTCTTTAAAAGTGCTACAAAGGAAGCACCTACTGAAAAACAGTAATGGGAATATTCCTGGATATTTACACTGAGTTTATCATGTAAATCAACTTCTAAATTTACTAGAAAGTGATTGTACACGTATTTCATTAATTTTGTTTGTAGGTTTTCAGTACACGTTTCCTAAAAAAAGGATGTAAGCATGTTGAAGTAGTATAAATATTCTTAAGGTGGTAAAACAACTGTGCCCAAGTTGAGTAAGTTAGGTTTTTTGTTTGTTTTGCTTTTAAAACAGAAAACATAAGAGATCATTTTCAGATTTTAAATGCAAAAACATATACATTCCATATAAATTCTATCCCTCTTGATAACTAAGTCTTGATAAATTCTCAGTCGTGTGATTATTTACATGAAAACAATATGTTTAAAAAGTCCTTTTTGTGTATTCTAATTAGTACTAACTTTTCAAAAATGCTGTCAGGAAATTAACCATACCCCCTGCTTTCTCTTCTTAAATCTACACTTTAATCCCAATGGTATGAACAATGAGCACATTTAATGTTACCACTTTCCCTGAAAAATCATATGGCTAATTTTGAAGAACTGCACCTTTCTCCATGTCACACATTAAATGAGATTCTAATGCTGAGATACTCTAGCCCCATACTTTAATCTGGATATTTCTCAGCTTTTTTCTTTCTTCAACTTCTTTATTGTATTGTTCTTGGAGTTCTTCAAACTTAAAACCTACAAATTGACAGTGAATATTTGCTAATAATCTGCCTCATTTCATACATAATCTTTCCCTTTCCATTTCTTATGCCTAATATTAGACAAGGGTGATAAAAGCAACAGCCCTCATTAATCTCTAGTGATATATTAAGACAACAACTCAACGGGAGTTCTTCTAAAACCGAACCGTTCAGAGACTGAAAACTGAGATCTGGAACTCAGTGCCACAATGAAATTGCAACCACTAGACTGAGGGACCAATACCTGGGGTACAAATGTATATTGTAATATCTCCTGAATGAAGAATTTTTTCCCATCGCTCCCCTGGCATTAACATTCATTTGTAGCATGAATTAAAAATCAGGCATTAAGGTTCAAAGGAGCTCAAAAGAAAAATCAGTGGGAGTTGGACACCTAACTTCTTGCTAATGGGACTCACCACACATTTGAAAATCTCAGCCTAAAGTCACATCTTGCTTCTCTCCACTTTAACTCCTACATAACTGTAGCAGCCACTTTCTCAAGGAACACCATAGCCAGAATGCTTTGCCTCTTCCAAAAGCATCTGAAATCTCAGCTTTCAAATGAGAACAAGGACTGGGGATCTCCAACTCCAGCTAGGTAGCCAAATGCAAGTTTTTGGCAGTACCTTCTTTTGGTGTCCATGAAATCTGAGTGTTTTTGTTTTATATTGTAGAGTCTGAATTTCACAACCCTAAACTCAAGCAAATTGTGTGATGGTACCTTGTCACTGGTGTTAGGCCTAAATAAAATGTAACCCAAAGCCAGTTGTGTCAACCTGAACAAAGTCAGGCTAACACCCTAACAGAGGTTTATGGGTAATTCATAAGTGGAAAGTCCCAGGGAGTTACAGGTCTGTCTCTCACAAAGTTAAGCAACCATGAGATAAGAAAGGGACTGTATTCCTAGCATGGTTCCAAACGTACTGAGGTAGAAACAATTATTTTGAATGAAAATTTTACCTGAATATTTTGTTATAGAACATAATTAGTTAGGATGTACGTGTGTTCATGGGCGCCAACTTATATGGACTCTTGGAGCTAAAGCCCCAGGAATATTCATAATCAGGGGCTCTGCTCCACCAATATTTGGAGCTAGATTTTTCCCCCTCCCCGGAGCTTCCCTGAATGTAAAGAGAGCGCACAGCGCGTCTCTCTCTCCTTTGCTGCTGCTGCCGTAGCCTAAGGGCTGCAGCATTAGCATAAGAGGAATGCTAACTGCTGCTGAAGCACTCAGGAGGGGGAGGGGAGTGGAGGGGGCCTCCCCTCCCCTCCCCTCCCCTCTCCTCTCCTGCCCCTACCTGGAGGAGACACAAACGGGCCAGGAGACAGACATCACTCACCTTAGCAGCTGTTGGGGCTTCCGTGAGTGTTTGACCCTATGATTTTTTATTATGTTTGAGAGTTTGACCCTATGATTCCCCTGCCCCTGCCCCAGTCCCAGCCCCTACTCCTACCCCCAGTGAGGTGCAGCAGGCTGCACAGGGGAGGCAGGAAGCCACATGTGAAGGCAATGCCCCCTCCCCCAGCACCCACCAACCCACCCGCCACAGGAGGGATGGGAGAGGGAGGCTTCCTAGACCTGAGCAGCTGGGGTTTGGGTGAATTTTATGACACCCTGCTCCCCCGTCCCATAGCCAGCCACCACCCTGCCTACCCCACTTCTGCCCCATGCTGGGCAAGGGGCAGCCCCATCCACAGTGAAGTTATGGTGAGGGGCAGCAACATGGAAGGCCACCTATGCCCCCCCCCCAGTACCCATCATAGGGGAGGGGAGTGAGCTTTCTGGACCTGAGAGGGGCCCTAGGAGCATGTGCAGAGTGTGTGTGCCGTGGGGGGCAGGAGGTCCCTCCTGGAGCTTGCTGCTGCCAGTGGTGGTGATGGGGAGTCCTCTCTGGCCCTAGCCCTGGGGCAGCCTGTCTGCACCCCAAGTTCCTCATCCTCAGCCCTGCCTCACCCCAAAGCCTGCACCCCCAGCACCGAGCACGCTCCTGCACTGTGAACCTTTCATCCCCAGCCCCACCCCAGAACCCTCACCTGAGGGGAAAAACATGCAACTTAAATTTGGTGGTCAGTTTGGAGTATCATTGTATTTAGCACAATATTTGATTATTTTACACCCTTCAAAGTATGTAACTGGTCGTATACAGGTGTTTTCTCTGAATACTGCCTGTGTGCCTCAGTTTCCCCAATGCATTTCTTAAGGCTCTAGATGGTGGGATAAGGGGGTGTGATTGTTGTAAAGCCCTAGAGGGCCAGTGTGATGCTGTCTGCACAGAGAATGGCCGACACCCTGTCTCCAGGCAACTGATGGCCTGGGCCACTCTCCTGCAAGGTGCCAACTGAAGGTGTTTGGAGTATCATTGTATTTAGCACAATATTTGATTATTTTACACCCTTCAAAGTATGTAACTGGTCGTATACAGGTGTTTTCTCTGAATACTGCCTGTGTGCCTCAGTTTCCCCAATGCATTTCTTAAGGCTCTAGATGGTGGGATAAGGGGGTGTGATTGTTGTAAAGCCCTAGAGGGCCAGTGTGATGCCGTCTTCACAGAGAATGGCTGCAACCCTGCCTCCAGGCAACTGATGGCCTGGGCCACTCTCCTGCAAGGTGCCAACTGAAGGTGTTGGAGAACAAAGAGATCAGGTGGCCTCCTAATGCCTGGAAAAGAGACAAAGGCCAGAGGAGGGAGTGTCAGTGCCTGTGCAGACTTCCGGGAAGCGCATGGTGTGGAAGGGGATGCTGGGATGCTTTGGAACAACTCCATACAAAGCCAGTCAGGACTCTGGGGGAGCCTCCTCTCTTAGCATACTGTCTCCAGGGCAAGAAGCTTACACCTTCCTGGGTCTGACCTCAGAGCATTCAGCATGCCCTTCCACACCATGCACTTTCCGCAGCGAGTCTGCCCAGGCAGGTCCTGGGGCAACCAGAGGTCCCTGCACCCCAACTCCGCAGTCAGATGTGACTCTCAGCCAGACAGTAAAACAGAAGGTTTATTAGATGACAGGGATACAGTCTAAAACAGAGCTTGTAGGTACAGAAAACAGGACCCCTCAGTCAGGTCCATCTTGGGGGGTGGGGAGCCCAGACCCAAGTTCTGGGCCTCTCCCGATTTCCCCAGCCAGCTCCAAACTGACACTCCCTCATCTGGCCTCTGTGTCTCTTCCGGACAAGGAGGCCACCTGATCTCTTTGTCCCCAACACCGTCAGTTGGCACTTTGCAGGGGAAACTGAGGCACCCACACAGTATTCAGAGAAAACATTAAGAACATTCCCACTTTGTCACAACAGGTGCAACAAAATATAATACCGTATATTGAAGCAGGCAAGTGCTGCTTCTGACTTTCCACTTTTAATTGACCCTTGTAATCTTGTGGTGCTGACGCATTGTAGCTTCATTTTATATCAGCTTACAGGGTGGGGGGGGACCACCATTTTGGGCCCCACCAAAATTATTATGCGAACCTGCCGCCTATCGTGTGTTACGTCCATATTAGTATCTGCATTTGTACCTCCCCTGAATCAAGACAAAGCATAGTCTTGGACTCACAAAGTATGCTCACTTCAATTCCTACATAGTCACTCATGGGAATTAATTTTCAAATACTGGAAAATTATAGACATTAACAGATTATAAGCCAAACACATGGTCAGCTGTTTTCTTCATTCACCTTTTGTTTTCTTTTATGCTTTCAGGAATGACCTGTACTTTCACAAGAATTTACATTTTATTCAGTTGCATACTAGGGGGGGGAGTGATCATTGTGATTTTGATTTGGTGTTAAAAGAGCAGAAAAATTCTTCTGTGGGGTCCTCCTGAGTGATAAGTCTCCTGTAATCAATGTTTGCTGACTTCTCTCAAGTTCAGATTTGTTCCTGCTTAAAAGAGAATTAGAAGTACAAGGAATTAGTTACAGAAACAAATAGGGCCCAATCCGACATTTTTAAGAGCCCCCAGTGCACATCGAATGGCAATTTTGGTTGCTCAAGGAATATAAAATTAGGCATAATAAAGATATATCACTAAAAATGTGATTCTAGATGACAATACCACACCTTCAAATAAATATTGGAATCTGTACTTTCACTTCTAGTGATATTGGGTTGTTGTTTAAATTCTTTCTTCTATCAAAGAGACAATTAGCTTATATTTTATATATACACTCAAGGTTTAATATTTCAGAAAACTCATAACTTAAAGAATTATACACAAAGGACACAGAGATGAAGAGCAATTACAACCATTATCCCCTCTTAAAATCAGTCACAGCTCTGATAAGGCTCCCTCTGCTGGACATTCACAAGACTGCTGCCTTTGGGTCCCAATATGCTTGATTTGTGCTCTTAAGCTTCCCTTGACCTGAATAGGCTGCAGCAACTGCCTTTTCCCTTGGATTTGCTGGTACACTTCCAGGGCCAGGCTCCTAGTTCCACTTCCCAGTTACAGGACCACACAACCTAATTGTCTTAAGCCCCAGGCCAGCACTGACCCTGCAGACTGAAACACACCCTTTCCCAGAGCTTCTACATTGTGAGCACTCCAGGTACACAGTTCACCTCTTCAGTGATAGGTAGTAGTTGAACACAGACACACAGACTTTACAAGGGTTCCCAAAAAACACTCTGTTAGCAAGCACAAGAAGTATACAGATCTGAACAAAAAAATAATAAAACCCTCTACACAATTCCCTGCCTCAATTTCGTCACCACTCTTAGAGCATTCTTTGGTCTTAGGTCAGAGTCCTCTAGTTCAGGATTCTTCCTCTCTCTGTCCTCATGCACATGGTTTCTCCCCTGAATCATGGAGTATCTGCAGTCTTTTCTCTCCTTGCCTCCCTCCCCAGGATTCGTCAGAAACCCTCTTTTCTTATCTCCCCCTTCTTTGTCAGGTGACTCCCAATCAGCCTCATCAGCTAATGAAAGTACCTGACCACAGATTCTGTTGCTTAGTTACCATCACTCCTAGAATTTAAGTATCAGAGGGGTAGCCGTGTTATCTGGATCTATAAAAGCAGCAAAGAGTCTTGTGGCACCTTATAGACCTACAGACGTTTTGGAGCATGAGCTTTCGTGGGGGCATCCGACGAAGTGGATATTCACCCAGGAAAGCTCATGCTCCAAAACGTCTGTTAGTCTATAAGGTGCCACAAGACTCTTTGCTGCTTTTCCTAGAATTTAGATGGTGAAAAGCTAGTTTAGCCTGGATAGTAGCCCTTTCTTTGTCCCAGGGTGCTCCATTTAAATGACCATCAAAGTTTCACAGCCTATCATTGATAGCCCCAGGCCCTCACCACTTGGAATTTTAGTCCAAGATGGAGGTAAAAAAACAGAAGCTAAAAGACCCACATTCAAAATGGAGTTTGCAATCTGACACAGGGTCCCCAATATCAAACCATTTGTAAACTGTACATAGGCAGATTCTCCAAATGTTCATAATTAAATTGTTTTATTAAGATTCCATTTTATGAAGCTACTGCTATATGTACAACAATCCCCCAAAGAGTCATATAACCTCCAAACTCTTTCACTTTATCACGCTCATTAATATAATATAGAGTGTTAGGTGAAGACTTTCAAGCCTGTCTCTCTAAAAAGTTGCACGAGAAAGTGGCAGTGGTAAAAATTCTGTTGTCATGGTGACACTGCCAAAACTATTTTGGTCAAGTGCATTTTACACTCTGCCACTTCTGCTGGCATGTCGTCTGCATAGCGTTGAGATGTATTGGCAAAAATGTGCTGCACTCTGGCAAGGCATTCTAGTGCTATATTCCCAAAGACTCAGCATTCAAAGAGTCAACTGAGGATAACTGGAAAATAAATGCAGAGGCTATTCATGGAACAACCACATTTGGTGGAGTGGCAGTTTTGAGCCTGTCTAGTGGGTGGTGGGACAATCAGTGGTTCTAGAACTTTTTAGATGCAGAAGTTCATTGCTAGAGTTGCATGGTCAGCTCGGCCCGCTCCCCCAGCACAGGAACAGCAAGGTGAGAGCTGCCCTTACAGTGGGGAAACAAGTGGTGATTGCCCTATGGAATCTTACACCACCAGTTTGCTACCAATTAGTGGGGTAATCAATTTGGTGTTACAAAAAAAATCAATGGTAAGGACAGTTATCACTGAGGTATGCAAGACAATAAAGCACACCCTGCTGTATGGGGTAGTTAGGCTAGATCGTTGTGCAAAAAAAAAAATGGATTCAATAAGCTGGGTTTCTCTTAATGTGCTGGGGTAATAGGTGGGGAATATCCCCATTCTGTGCCCACCCTTCCCAGGTTCTGAGCATATTAAAAAAAGGTACCTTCAAAATGTATGCAGGCCTTGGTAGATCATAAGGGACACGCTACTGACAAACACTGGCTGGTTCAGAGAAATTCAGGACAACCACGGCTTTAGAAACACTGTGCTTTTTGACATATTGAAAGCAGACACCCCACTCCATCCAACTGGAATTAATGACATTTCTGTGCCAATCATAATTGGTGGGAAACTGCCCACCCTTAATTCTCTGGCTTAAGAAACCACATACTATCAAGCTAGACAGAAACAAGGAAAGATCTGACTCTTATCTGTGCAGCTGAAGAAGGAATGTGAAGTGGGCAGAGGTGGAAGACGACAGGATAGGTGGAGGGGTCTCATGCCAAAGCTCCATATCAACAAGTAAAACATTCTCAGTTCTTATGCACTGCACAGCATGCAGCACTCTCTGAGAGACCCTCTTGCCAGGGTGGATGAGTGAGGTGGACGGGCTGGATCTAAAATAGGCTAGCTAACAGTTGCATTGCTAACGCGGTTCAGGTAAAGGAAGTTTTAAAAGCTTACTTCATCAGTAGGTAATAGCCTAACCCTGTTTCTATGAAGCTATTAATAGAACAGGTGTAGAATTTGTGACATTAATGACTTTTCAGGCATTTGTTGTTGAAGTGTGGAAGATAACTGATGGTCATAGAAACGCTGTCACAGTACAGGTGGTGTATTTCTAGACTCAATAAAGGCTAGCACTTCTGTAATATACATGCATTGACTTTCTTTAGAGGTATAGATGCCTTTCTGGTTATATTACTTTCTAGCACTGCAATACCAAAAAGTCACAATAAAGTTGCACCAACTTTCAAGTATGTACTTTATTACCACCACGGCATGCTAGACATACCAAAAAAAAAAAAAGATAACTGATAATTGACTTTACTAGCTATATAACTTGACTAGGTACAAGTACAACATGCAGACTGGATGTCAGCGCATCACAGATGACTGTACATGTAATCAAAGTTCTTCGTTCCCTGACATGTTGTCCATGAGAGTAGAGTACAGCGGGAACTGGCACAAGGGGATGAGGTGTCTATGATCCCTGCCAACACCCCATATTTATCCATGCTTTGGAGTGGGTGAACTAATGCAGTGAGATTCTTAATCAATAATTGATCAACAATTCATTTGAGCAGCTGGATCAGCAGCAGCAGCAGCATTTCTTTTTGCATCTTTGTCCTCCCTCTACTCCTTCAGCAGCTGTTCACACCGCTGCCTTATTGCCCTTGCATTTCACTATTAGACCTGCAGAATCTCACAGAGCATGTCCTTCTCTGTGTGCGTCCTCTTGGCTCTGACAGTGACCAGACAGTTGTGCAGGTGTTAGGGAGAATCTTGAGGAGAGCCCCACTCTCAAGGTTAGTGATAAACACAGAACTGTTAGGTGGAGAGGAAGGGAGGCAGCCTTCCCTGACATAACTGTTGCAGCTACTCGGATTTTCCCACCCTGTACAGCATAACTATGTGGATTGCCTCCAAATTACTAAACCATAATGAGTGCTAGACCTTACATGGAGAGTAGATCAGGGTTTCTTAACCCAATGCCTTGGGGAGGAGGTGGGCTTCTTTCTGATATAGAAAAAGGATAGTATTTCATAAAGACAACTGCACTTGTTTCAGGAAGTCATGCTCCTTGATGATCCCAAAGTGGCAAAGAAAGAGCTGTTTAAGAGGCCTTAGTCTGGCCATGGCAGTATGCAGCCATGCTGCTTTCTGCAAGAATCCCCCTCAGAGGTCCTGGCAAAGGGGCATGGGGATGTGCCATATCACACTGGGCTGAGCAAAGCGTATCTTCAACATAATGTTTGGGCAAGTCTTACATACTACTCACTGAAAATAAGTTCTGTGAAATTGTGCCCACAAACCAGAAAGCTTTGTGTGTAAAAATTAACAGGCTGCTCTGTCTGTACCTCAAAATACTGCAAGATACTAACGGATGGAGCACCAACTGACGTGTGTTTACTTGCTTCTGTTCTCAGCCTCTGCTATTGATGCAGTAAAATCATGTTTTCAAGAGAAGTTTTTAGTACACTGATTATAATGTGGGCACTAGATCTGGATTTGGGTCCAGCGCCTGATAGAAACTAGCTGAGGGGCAGATCAATTTGGGAGGGTTGAGAATGTAAGAACCCAAACCAGAGTGTCTTTTACGGACGACTGACAAGGTGGGGAATGTGGAGTAATGGCTGAGTGTTTGCAGCCATAGTCAGAGGGTATGTGGTGGATATATGGGAAACACCACCTCACTGTCTGGCAAGAACTGACAACGTAAGCACACACATATACATTTGCCAAAAGTTAGGGCCTATCAGCAGACAATAGTTTATTTAAAGGGATATAAATCACTTTCGCCTACCATAATCTCCCGTTACCCAAGGAGGAAACATATTGGTGCATGTCACGGGTAGGTATGAAACAGCTCCTGGCTGGCACCTGCCTTGCTGTAGCCCTCCTTATTGTCTCCTTCCTGGTCAGGGCCAGATACCTCTTGCTCATCCATTGCTCCAGGGAGGGATTTCTTTCTCCTCACCAGGACAGGCAGAGTATCCACAGAGTTAAAGGGAGGAGGTAAGATCCAGAATATAGCACCCAGCTCACTATGAGAGAGGTCATGCAGGTGGCTCCAAACTTTCTCTTTTCTTCGCCTTCTGCCACCACTGCCTCAGCTCCTTTCCCTTTGTGTGGCAGTGAAACTCCTCTCTGAAGAGGCTGAGTTTTGCCACAGCCTTCAGCAAATTGCTGTAAATAGTCTTGTTCATTCAGAGGGCTGTGGCTGTGCCTGCACATGCTCCTTCCCCCACAGTACAAGGAAACTGAGCACCCCTCTCTTGGAATAGACAGCAGCATGAGACAGTGCTAGGTATCTACATTCAGTGAAAATGTAGCAGGGAACAGGAACAGATGTTGCTGTGAAGAAACATGCTGGCATATAAAAGTGAAGTAAGGACAGCTTCCAGGTCGCTGCACCCTGGACAGTGAAGTTCAAGAGTGCTACGAGCAGGGGCGGCTCTAGGTATTTTGCCGCCCCAAGCACGGCAGGCAGGCTGCCTTAGGCGGCTTGCCTGCGGGAGGTCCCCGGTCCCGTGGATTCGGATTCGGCACGCCTGCGGGAGGTCCGCCGAAGCCGTGGGACCAGCGGACCCTCCACAGGCATGCTGCTGAAGGCAACCTACCTGCCGCCCTCGCGACGACTGGCAGAGCACCCCCCGTGGCTTGCCGCCCCAGGCACGCACTTGGTGTGCTGGTGCCTGGAGCCGCCCCTGGCTACCAGACAGTCCCTCTGGAAGGGAAAGTTGCATTGTGGGATTGCAGCTGGGGGATTGCTTATACTGGTACTGGTACATGCGCATCCATGAGAACTCTACTGGCAGCAACTCTGAAAAGAGAACTAATTAATGCTGTAAAAAGCAGAAGGCTTTGTTGGACTAGAGAACATTAAAAGTGGACATACACCAAGCTCTGCTATAAAAAAAATGAAAGTTGTCTTGGCAAAATGTAAGTGTAAGCAAGGGCCTTACCTAAAAGGCCTTATCTTGAGAGGCAAAGAGTCTGTATTTTTTTCAATCCTGTTAAGCTAACAGGTTTGAAACACAACTTTTTTGCCCAGCAAAGAAAGGGCCAAATATTCACATGTGCTGAGTACCTATGAATTCCACTGGGCTTAGTGGGAGTTTCAGGTGCGCATCACATCAGATAATCAAACCACTTTATTTAGAAGCCTCACCCTTGTAGGAGCAGGATTTTATAGAGCACTAGAAGAATTAATGCATGATTTGATTTCATCCTGCTAGCCACCCTTTTTTAATAGCAGAAAGAAATGACCCTCTGGGACTATGAGATTCTGTTTTCCCATATGCATTACAAATTGGGCCTTCTTTAGCTCTTTGTTTTCAGATTTAGTTAGTAAGAGACAGGATTCTGTATTGTGTGTATGTTAAGTAGATTAGAGGAACATTGAAGGCCTGGGTCTCAGTGTAAATTGTCTTGGTTATTGATTGTAAAACTTAGCAAGGTTTAATTTGCAGTGCCTTTTTGCTGGATATAAAATACTACTGTTTGTATTCTCAATCTGTTTGTGTGAGTAAGGAATGTGTGCATCAGGAAAAGATAAGGTGTGAAGGCCATTGTTAACCAGATGGTCAAGAAAGGAGAAGCGAAGACACTTGAGATTTGTTGATGCCAAAGAACCATCAAAGCGTAGCCATGATTGAGGAAGGGCCAATTGACAACCCTGAGGTGAAGGCTGGCAGCCCTAAAGACAACTGGTTAAATGGGAACCAGGACAGGATGACCCTCTCGGAGGTGTATTGGAATGTTTACATCAAAATAAGGAGTACACCAAATAAGAAGTAACCCGGTCACAAACTGACACAGCAAAATCCATAGACTTCAAGAAAAAAACCCCTCTGAGAATAGGGTGCTTGGCCATGAGACTTTGGGGGTTCATCTTGCCACACTCCCGGAGCATCAGAATAAGTACAACAATGTGAGACTCAGGAACCTTGTTTTAGGCACCCAGGTTTGAAAATTTTGGCCACAAACTCAAACGTCTATTTAAATATGGAGTATAGTTAAAGTAAGATAAAGTGGACAAAGACAGTAATTTGAGAGTCATTTACATGTCTAAGCAAAATAATACTTACACAGGATAACAGCCACACTTAAGTTAAAGGAGAACAGTAAGGTCTCACCTTTTAAGTTTCCGATCTAGTCTTGCAATTTGTTTCTTGCTTGAAGTTAGTTGTCCTGCTTAATAATTAACTTGTGATTCTTTTACTTGAAGATCATGTAAAATTTTCTGCTCGTTTTCTCAAGATTATCACACAATTCCATCAAGCTCTGGTTTTCTCTTTTTAGTGTTGCTACTTCATTTTTTTCATTTTCAACCTAATTTGATTAATCAATTATATATAAAAAAATACCTTATTTTAAGATTTTGATCAAGCCTGGGAATACACATCTTTCTTCAGAGTGAAGAGTGGAGAGCACTTATAAAAGAAACAATTTCTGCTTGATAAAGTGGTGGTTGAATATTTTTATTCACTACATTTCAAAGCCCTGACAGCACTGGAAATTTCAGTTACACGCAAAGCTATTTTGCTATTCTACCAGTGTTCGTATCAAGGCTTCCCTGTGTAACATTTAAAATCAAAATACATAGTCCCCACAAGTCATTTAGTTTCCACCTAGGTATTAATATTAAAATGATTTCTCTAATCAGTGGTCCCACACCTGTTCTTGGAAGACTTTATTGGCTATAAAAAGCATCTATCCAGACCAGTAAAGTGCTTACAGCCCTTGCATATCATTAGAAGAGCTAAACTTAAAAGCCATATGGCTCTGATCATCATCTTGCTCCTCTCCCTTCAAATCTGTCAGTGTTAGCAACCAGTATTTCCTGAATGACTAGTGTTAGAGATCAATGCTCAAATTGCGTTTCCTCAAGATAGCAGCTGGAACAGCCATGTCTGATTTGAAGTAGGGATGCAAGATAGTAATCAGAATAATGCAATTTCAAGATCCTCTCTCTCATGATCGGTGTTGCGTTATGTAGCATTGGAAAACAGATTTGATATCCCCAGCCTTTGCAAGGTATACGTAGGGGGGGCTCTAGAAATTTGGCCACCCCAAGCAGTCATGCCTGCGGGAGGTGCTTGTCCCGCAGCTCGGGTAGACCTCCCGCAGGCATGACTGCGGAGGGTCCGCTGGTCCCGCGGCTCCAGTGGACCTCCCGCAGCTGCGGAGGGTTCGCTGGTCCCGCGGCTCCGGTGGAGCATCCGCAGGCATGCCTGCGGGAGGTCCACCCGAGCCGCGGAACCAGCGAACCGTCCGCAGTCATGCCTGCGGGAGGTCTACCCGAGCCGTGGGACCAGCGGACCCTCCGCAGTCACGCCTGCGGGAGGTCCGCTGGACCCGCGGCTCCGTTGGACCTCCTGCAGGCTTGACTGCGGATGGTCCGCCAGACCCGCCTGCCGCCCTGCCAGCAAAATACCGCCCCACGTGCGCGCTTGGCGCGCTGGGGTCTGGAGCCAGCCCTGGGTATACGGCATACATTCCTATCCCTGACAGTTTGAGATATTGGACTTGGAATCATACCAAAAAAGTACTACCAGAGCAAGAGGCCGGTGACAGTTTAAGACTGAATACACAGCAAGGCCTGGATAGTGGGCTAGTGTAATTTTCCTTCACTACTTTACACAGGTGTCAATCACTGCTCACAGAGTGAGTATTAGCATCAAAAAACCGTTAGCGAGTAGTTTACATTTTACTGGCATGTCAATTGTTTGATGGCAGCAATGACGTTATGTAGATATTAATCTTATCAGCTATAAACCTAAGTGTTATGGCTTTTCTGTGACTAAAGCCCTGATTAAATTGGAGGCTCTGTATTGAAGAGTTAGTCCTTTTAGCTCAAGCGATAAACCGTCTGTGCTACAATGACGACGGTTTGGGGTTCAAATTATGCTGATGATGCATAAATGGGGAATTATTACTGTTGTACAGACTATTTTTAAATGTTTAAGTCAAAATTTCTCGAAAAGATCTGCTCTAGGAATTATTTCTGGGAGGGTCTGTGACTTATGTTATATAAAAGATCAGAACCGATGATCACAGTGGTCCCTTCTGGCCTAAGAATCTATGAAAATAAAAGCAGCAATTTTTAATAGGCCATTACAACAGAGCGTACTCCAGTATTTTAAAACCACCACGTTCATATAGACAAGTTGGTGTAAATTCTGAATGAGCCTGTTGTTGGGTACAAAAAAGTTGAGCCAATCCTTCACAAAGTACCAATGAGTATCTGACATGAGAAGCTGGGCGCAAGCTATCAACATGACAATTTCGGTATGTTTATAAAAAATATATTTTATATGAAGTGACGAGTGTTCACAGATATCCATTTGTAGAAATAATTTGTTTTACAAAGCACCTTATACAATCAATTTATCAAAACGATTTACATAAAGGTATTTTTTTAAATTTTTTACTTTTTCCACTGTGCCTCATAAGATTAACCTTTGCACAGCATTCTAGATGCATTTTATAGGTGACTGTTTGCTATTACCGTAGCACCTAGGAGCCCTGGTCATGGACCAGCACCCCACTGTGTTAGGCGCTGTACAAATAGAATAAAAAGACGATCCCTACCCCAAAGAGCTTACAATTTAGATACAAGACAAGGAAAAAGGGGAGAGTACAAGGAAACAATGAGACAACGTTGGTCACTAGGATGGGCAGCTTGTGTACTGAGACCACTGCTTAACTGTTAAGTTTTTTGTAGGCACCACAGCAAAGGAGAGTTGTAAGGAGGGCTTTGAAAGAAGATGAGGGGACTTTGCAGATGGTTAGGGGGGGCTCTTCCCAAGCATATCTTGACAGTCAGCATGGGAGAAAACACAAAGGTACTTGTTTAAAAATTTAACAAATGGATGTGTTATGGGCCAATCAGAGGCGGGAGTTGACATTTCAATAGTGAATGAAAAAAAGGATGCCTGGGTTGGGGTAGGCCATGAAGGAGCTTTTGCAAAGCTGCCTCCAGCAATTCAAGCTGAAACTGTCTTTTCTGTCATTCTTTTTTAAGCTTGTCTAGTTGACTTTCAAGCTCTGGAATCTTCTGAAGGGCCCTTGTGGAAAGGCCTTCTTTCCATTCTTCCACAACCCAGCTCATTTTATATCTGCTTTTTTCCTTAATATAAAGTGTATATCACTGAACCTGAAACACAAGGAGAACATTACTACAACTGATTTTTAAAAGGCTTAGGATTTCAGATTTAGTTAGTAAGAGACAGGATTCTGTATTGTGTGTATGTTAAGTAGATTAGAGGAACATTGAAGGCCTGGGTCTCAGTGTAAATTGTCTTGGTTATTGATTGTAAAACTTAGCAAGGTTTAATTTGCAGTGCCTTTTTGCTGGATATAAAATACTACTGTTTGTATTCTCAATCTGTTTGTGTGAGTAAGGAATGTGTGCATCAGGAAAAGATAAGGTGTGAAGGCCATTGTTAACCAGATGGTCAAGAAAGGAGAAGCGAAGACACTTCGAGATTTGTTGATGCCAAAGAACCATCAAAGCGTAGCCATGATTGAGGAAGGGCCAATTGACAACCCTGAGGTGAAGGCTGGCAGCCCTAAAGACAACTGGTTAAATGGGAACCAGGACAGGATGACCCTCTCGGAGGTGTATTGGAATGTTTACATCAAAATAAGGAGTACACCAAATAAGAAGTAACCCGGTCACAAACTGACACAGCAAAATCCATAGACTTCAAGAAAAAAACCCCTCTGAGAATAGGGTGCTTGGCCATGAGACTTTGGGGGTTCATCTTGCCACACTCCCGGAGCATCAGAATAAGTACAACAATGTGAGACTCAGGAACCTTGTTTTAGGCACCCAGGTTTGAAAATTTTGGCCACAAACTCAAACGTCTATTTAAATATGGAGTATAGTTAAAGTAAGATAAAGTGGACAAAGACAGTAATTTGAGAGTCATTTACATGTCTAAGCAAAATAATACTTACACAGGATAACAGCCACACTTAAGTTAAAGGAGAACAGTAAGGTCTCACCTTTTAAGTTTCCGATCTAGTCTTGCAATTTGTTTCTTGCTTGAAGTTAGTTGTCCTGCTTAATAATTAACTTGTGATTCTTTTACTTGAAGATCATGTAAAATTTTCTGCTCGTTTTCTCAAGATTATCACACAATTCCATCAAGCTCTGGTTTTCTCTTTTTAGTGTTGCTACTTCATTTTTTTCATTTTCAACCTAATTTGATTAATCAATTATATATAAAAAAATACCTTATTTTAAGATTTTGATCAAGCCTGGGAATACACATCTTTCTTCAGAGTGAAGAGTGGAGAGCACTTATAAAAGAAACAATTTCTGCTTGATAAAGTGGTGGTTGAATATTTTTATTCACTACATTTCAAAGCCCTGACAGCACTGGAAATTTCAGTTACACGCAAAGCTATTTTGCTATTCTACCAATGTTCGTATCAAGGCTTCCCTGTGTAACATTTAAAATCAAAATACATAGTCCCCACAAGTCATTTAGTTTCCACCTAGGTATTAATATTAAAATGATTTCTCTAATCAGTGGTCCCACACCTGTTCTTGGAAGACTTTATTGGCTATAAAAAGCATCTATCCAGACCAGTAAAGTGCTTACAGCCCTTGCATATCATTAGAAGAGCTAAACTTAAAAGCCATATGGCTCTGATCATCATCTTGCTCCTCTCCCTTCAAATCTGTCAGTGTTAGCAACCAGTATTTCCTGAATGACTAGTGTTAGAGATCAATGCTCAAATTGCGTTTCCTCAAGATAGCAGCTGGAACAGCCATGTCTGATTTGAAGTAGGGATGCAAGATAGTAATCAGAATAATGCAATTTCAAGATCCTCTCTCTCATGATCGGTGTTGCGTTATGTAGCATTGGAAAACAGATTTGATATCCCCAGCCTTTGCAAGGTATACGTAGGGGGGGCTCTAGAAATTTGGCCACCCCAAGCAGTCATGCCTGCGGGAGGTGCTGGTCCCGCGGCTCGGGTAGACCTCCCGCAGGCATGACTGCGGAGGGTCCACTGGTCCCGCGGCTCCAGTGGACCTCCCGCAGCTGCGGAGGGTTCGCTGGTCCCGCGGCTCCGGTGGAGCATCCGCAGGCATGCCTGCGGGAGGTCCACCCGAGCCGCGGAACCAGCGAACCGTCTGCAGTCATGCCTGCGGGAGGTCTACCCGAGCCGTGGGACCAGCGGACCCTCCGCAGTCACGCCTGCGGGAGGTCCGCTGGACCCGCGGCTCCGTTGGACCTCCTGCAGGCTTGACTGCGGATGGTCCGCCAGACCCGCCTGCCGCCCTGCCAGCAAAATACCGCCCCACGTGCGCGCTTGGCGCGCTGGGGTCTGGAGCCAGCCCTGGGTATACGGCATACATTCCTATCCCTGACAGTTTGAGATATTGGACTTGGAATCATACCAAAAAAGTACTACCAGAGCAAGAGGCCGGTGACAGTTTAAGACTGAATACACAGCAAGGCCTGGATAGTGGGCTAGTGTAATTTTCCTTCACTACTTTACACAGGTGTCAATCACTGCTCACAGAGTGAGTATTAGCATCAAAAAACCGTTAGCGAGTAGTTTACATTTTACTGGCATGTCAATTGTTTGATGGCAGCAATGACGTTATGTAGATATTAATCTTATCAGCTATAAACCTAAGTGTTATGGCTTTTCTGTGACTAAAGCCCTGATTAAATTGGAGGCTCTGTACTGAAGAGTTAGTCCTTTTAGCTCAAGCGATAAACCGTCTGTGCTACAATGACGACGGTTTGGGGTTCAAATTATGCTGATGATGCATAAATGGGGAATTATTACTGTTGTACAGACTATTTTTAAATGTTTAAGTCAAAATTTCTCGAAAAGATCTGCTCTAGGAATTATTTCTGGGAGGGTCTGTGACTTATGTTATATAAAAGATCAGAACCGATGATCACAGTGGTCCCTTCTGGCCTAAGAATCTATGAAAATAAAAGCAGCAATTTTTAATAGGCCATTACAACAGAGCGTACTCCAGTATTTTAAAACCACCACGTTCATATAGACAAGTTGGTGTAAATTCTGAATGAGCCTGTTGTTGGGTACAAAAAAGTTGAGCCAATCCTTCACAAAGTACCAATGAGTATCTGACATGAGAAGCTGGGCGCAAGCTATCAACATGACAATTTCGGTATGTTTATAAAAAATATATTTTATATGAAGTGATGAGTGTTCACAGATATCCATTTGTAGAAATAATTTGTTTTACAAAGCACCTTATACAATCAATTTATCAAAACGATTTACATAAAGGTATTTTTTTTAATTTTTTACTTTTTCCACTGTGCCTCATAAGATTAACCTTTGCACAGCATTCTAGATGCATTTTATAGGTGACTGTTTGCTATTACCGTAGCACCTAGGAGCCCTGGTCATGGACCAGCACCCCACTGTGTTAGGCGCTGTACAAATAGAATAAAAAGACGATCCCTACCCCAAAGAGCTTACAATTTAGGTACAAGACAAGGAAAAAGGGGAGAGTACAAGGAAACAATGAGACAACGTTGGTCACTAGGATGGGCAGCTTGTGTACTGAGACCACTGCTTAACTGTTAAGTTTTTTGTAGGCACCACAGCAAAGGAGAGTTGTAAGGAGGGCTTTGAAAGAAGATGAGGGGACTTTGCAGATGGTTAGGGGGGGCTCTTCCCAAGCATATCTTGACAGTCAGCATGGGAGAAAACACAAAGGTACTTGTTTAAAAATTTAACAAATGGATGTGTTATGGGCCAATCAGAGGCGGGAGTTGACATTTCAATAGTGAATGAAAAAAAGGATGCCTGGGTTGGGGTAGGCCATGAAGGAGCTTTTGCAAAGCTGCCTCCAGCGATTCAAGCTGAAACTGTCTTTTCTGTCATTCTTTTTTAAGCTTGTCTAGTTGACTTTCAAGCTCTGGAATCTTCTGAAGGGCCCTTGTGGAAAGGCCTTCTTTCCATTCTTCCACAACCCAGCTCATTTTATATCTGCTTTTTTCCTTAATATAAAGTGTATATCACTGAACCTGAAACACAAGGAGAACATTACTACAACTGATTTTTAAAAGGCTTAGGATTCAAAATTTTGATTTTTATTAGTTGAATGCACTAAAGACTATGGATTTAAAAATTATTCCTCACTTTCATAATAATTCAGACAGGGCTAGAAAGAATTTTACTCTGTTACAATGTTGGATCACATTCCAGCCTCTGGAACCATGGTTAGCAATTTCTAGCTGGAGCATAACTTCTAATTTGACATTGTGATTCCTTAGGCTGTGTCTATCTCCACCAGAGACCTTACAGCAGCACCGTTGCTGTACTGCAGCGCAATCCACATCGGCAGTTTTGTCAGCAAAACATATGTTGGTCGGGGGGGGGGGTGTTTTCCCTCACACCCCTGACCAACAGAAGTTTTACTGACAAAAGTGCTAGTGTAGACATAGGCAAGTGACTTCCATCTCCTACAGGGATAATTTTTACCCTACTGGTCCCACACTTGAGATGCATTTCAGAAAGATGCCTCCTACTATGTTATTTTTATGATCACTCAAAAACAATTTGTTAAAGATCTTTCCATTGATGTGTTGCTATGCATGCAAAACATTAACACGTGTTCTCTGAACGCCTCGCTTTCTCTGCTGAGAAAAATTATACCTTCATTTTAGGTGTCTGCTGAGCTTTTCTCTTTACAAGTTTTACAGTTTTCAGAAAGCAAAATAGCTGAGTTTGTAAGCACTGTTTATGCCAGCATGGGCAAGCACTCAAATGTAAACATGAATTCAACTACTACGCATATTGACGCAACTGTGGGATGACCTGTTTCTTCAAGCAGAACTATATTTAGATGTAATGGCAAATAAAGTAATCAGATGTTTGAGATTATTAAGAGAGAAAAAGTGTATTAGTTATGAAACACTGCAAATAATTGCCAGGAAATCAAATATAGATTTTTCTTTGTTGAGAAGCTATTGTGTTACCAAATGAAAATGAGCGCTTAGGTCTGGCATACACGAAAAAGTTAGGCTGATGTAAGCTGTCTTGTGTCGACCTAATTGTGCATGTGTTTACACTTAAATGTCTCTCCCACTGATGTAAGCGCCCCATTACAGCAACACAGTAACACCACCTCCCCAAGCGGCGTTGAACCCAGGTCAATGCTGCACAAGTATAGGTGCTGCATTACCTTTGTCAGTCCTAACAATCCTCCAGCAGCTATCCCACCGTGCCTGACGCTGACTGCTCTAGTCACAACTGCAAACTCCATTGTCCAGGGACCACTGAGACCAGAACGCCCCCTTCCCCGTTCAAGTTCCACACATTTTTGAAATGCCTTTTTCTTGACTGTCTCCCTAGCATTTCTCCATTCCAGTGTGCAACTGCCCAGCCAAACATGCTGGCCAGATGTGCTCCAGCTTGGAGTAAACTGGAGATAGTGGATCTCCTGGGCCTCTGGAAAGAAGAGGCTGTGTAAGCACAGCTACGGAGCAGCCACAGAAACGTGGACACCTCTGAGCAGATTGCATGGGGGATGCAGGAGAAGAGGGGTGACAGGGACTAGCAGCAGGGCCATGTGAAAGCAAAGAAACTGCATCAGGCATATCAGAAGGCCAGAGAGGCCAACAGTCAATCTGCCATGACAACCACACTCCCCATTGTGGATAACTCAGGGGAGCCCAAGCCACAGGCCCCTGGTGTGACCAGTGAGGACAAGGAGGTGGAGGGGAAGTGAAGGATATAGAACATGCAACTGGGGGATCCAGCTATGCCCATGAACCAGGACCGGTTTGAGATTCCACCGCAGCCCAGTCAGTCCCAGCAGTTGAGCACAGGCAAGCCCAATGCAGGGTAAGGAACCTTAGGTAAGTGTTTGTTTTTCCTATTACAATGGTGTACTTACGGTGCTCCCAATTTAACAGGTGTGATAGACCCAGGCCAGTTGGGTACAGCAGAATAGCAGAAGGCAGATATACTGGCCACTGGATTAACAGTTTTCTGTTCCCTGACTGACCAGAGCAGGGGCTGCTCCAGGCTAATGAGAACATCTGACTCTAATTAAGGCCCTGCTGATACTATCAAAAGAGCTCACTCCAGTCCAGCAGGGGAGTCAGGGAGCCAGAGGAGAGGAAGTGCGGCTGAAGGGCTGGTTACTGAAGACACCCTAAAACATCGTTAAAGGAGCCCTAAGGTAAGGGTGAAGAAGGGAGAAGCAGGAGAGCTGTGGGGAAGTGGCCCAGGGAAATGTAGCAACTCTGGCAGTGAAAGGTTGGCTGCCAACAACTGCTACCATTAGGGTCCCTGGGCTGGAACCCGGAGTAGAGGGCGGGGCCAGGTTCTCCCCAACCCACCACTACAGGAACAGCTCCTGGAAGGGGAAGTCAGGTCCCTGTCAGGACAGGAGGCTGAACAGAGACTGTGGGAGTTCTCTTACCAACCTCCTTGCAGGCCTATGATGAAAAGGGCTCAGTAGACTGTAACCCTGGCCCTAGAGAGAGAAGGGCTACGTGGAGGGTCACAGTGAGCCACTGAGGCTAGCATAAACCGCCTAGAAGTGCAGGACCCACAGGAGCAAGGTCAGAGCTCTGCCACACAGGGCACAGCTATCAACTTTTCATTAATTCACTTATATTAGAAGAGGAAGCGGTACAACCAAGAGGTAGCATTATCTGCTTTTCATTCCCCTTGCAGAATTAGGCAAGAGGGGCGAGGTGGAGCAGTTTGTTTATGTACACAGGGATGGTTCCGTATCCTCCTGAGACAGCGCAATGAAAGTTTTAATCCTCTGCTGAAGGTTTGGGATGGAAGCCTTATTTCTTCCTCCGCAATAGGATGCTTTCCCATGCCAATCAGCAATAACTATGGCAGGCATCATAGATTCATAGACTCATAGATTCATAGACACTAGGACTGGAAGGGACCTCGAGAGGTCATCGACTCCAGTCCCCTGCCCTCATGGCAGGACCAAATACTGTCTAGACCATCCCGGACAGACATTTATCTAACCTACTCTTAAATATCTCTAGAGATGGAGATTCCACAACCTCCCTGGGCAATTTATTCCAGTGTTTAACTACCCTGACAGTTAGGAACTTTTTCCTAATGTCCAACCTAAATCTCTCTTGCTGAAGTTTAAGCCCATTGCTTCTTGTTCTATCATTAGAGGCTAAGGTGAACAAGTTTTCTCCCTCCTCCTGATGACACCCTTTTAGATACCTGAAAACTACTATCATGTCCCCTCTCTGTCTTCTCTTTTCCAAACTAAACAAACCCAGTTCTTTCAGCCATCCTTCGTAGGTCATGTTCTCAAGACCTTTAATCATTCTTGTTGCTCTTCTCTGGACCCTCTCCAATTTCTCCACATCTTTCTTGAAATGCGGTGCCCAGAACTGGACACAATACTCCAGTTGAGGCCTAACCAGCGCAGAGTAGAGCGGAAGAATGACTTCTCGTGTCTTGCTCACAACACACCTGTTAATGCATCCCAGAATCACGTTTGCTTTTTTTGCAACAGCATCACACTGTTGACTCATATGTAGCTTGTGGTCCACTATAAAAGACGGTTACTCACCTTTGTAACTGTTGTTCTTCGAGATGTGTTGCTCATATCCATTCCAATTAGGTATGCGTGCACCGCATGCAGGGGCGGCTCTACAAATTTGGCCGCCTACGGGCATGACTACGGACGGTTCGCTGGTCGTGTGGCTCAGCTGGACCTCCCGCAGCTGCAGGCGGTTCGCTGGTCGGCGGTTCGCTGCTGCCGCAGTCATGCCTGCGGGAGATCCAGCCGAGCAGTCGGGACCAGCGAACGCGGTCCCGCAGGCATGACTGCGGCAGGTCCACCGGCCCAGCCTGCCGCCCCCCTGGGAAAGGGCCGCCCCAGGCGGGTGCTTGCCCCGCTGGGCTCTAGAGCCGCCCCTGACCGCATGCACGCTCGTCGGAAGATTTTTACCCTAGCAACACTCGATTGGTCAGCTGGGTCGCCCCCTAGAGTGGCGCCGCCATGGTGCCGAATATATACCCCTGCCGACCCAACGGCCCTTCTTCTTTCCAGCTACTCCGATAGAGGGGAAGGAGGGCGGGTTTGGAATGGATATGAGCAACACATCTCGAACAACAGTTAAAAAGGTGAGTAACCTTCTTTTCTTCTTTGAGTGCTTGCTCATATCAATTCCAATTAGGTGATGCCCAAGCCTTACCTAGGCGGTGGGGTTGGAGTGAGATGTTGCAGAATGCAAAACTGCTGAGCCAAAAGCTGCATAATCTCTGGACTGTTGGACCAGTGCATAATATGAGGCAAAGGTGTGGACCGAGGACCAAGTAGCTGCATGACAGATCTCCTGGATGAGTACGTGAGCCAGGAAGGCAGCAGAAGAAGCCTGAGCCCTGGTGGAATGTGCAGCGAGGTGGCTCGATGGAACATGGGCCAAGTCATAGTAGGTACGGACGCATGACGTCACCCAAGATGAAATCCTCTGGGAGGAGACAGGTAGGCCCTTCGTCCGGTCTGCCATTGCGACAAAGAGTTGGGGCATTTTACAAAAGGGCTTTGTCCGCTCAATATAAAATGCGAGCGCCCTACGAACGTCTAGGGAGTGCAATTGTTGCTCCCTTCGTGATGAGTGTGGCTTCAGAAAGAAGACCGGAAGGAAGATATCCTGGTTGATATGAAAGGCTGATACCACCTTAGGGAGGAAGGCCGGATGTGGCCGCAACTGCACCTTGTCCTTGTGAAACACAGTATACGGTGGGTCCACCGTGAGAGTCCAAATCTCGGGGACTCGTCTGGCCGATGTAATGGCTACGAGGAAAACTGTCCTCCAGGACAGGTATAGCAGCAAACAGGTTGCCAGCGGCTCGAATGGGGCAGTCATAAGTCTGGTTGGGGCGGGGCGGCGAACATGGGGGTATAAGTGCTCCAAGCCCTTGAGGAACCTAGAAACCATAGGGTGCGAGAATACGGAGCGGCCACTCTCCCCTGGGTGGAAGGCAGAGATGGCTGCCAAGTGCACCCTCAATGATGATACCGCCAGGCCCTGCTGTTTGAGAGACCAGAGGTAGTCCAAGATGGAATGGATCGGGACCTCGGTGGGAGTAAGATTGTGCGTTTTGCACCAGCAGGAGAAACGCTTCCACTTGGCCAGATATGTTAACCAAGTGGAAGGTTTCCTACTACCCAGGAGTACTTGTTGTACCGAGGCAGAGCAACGTAACTCGGATCGGTTTAACTACCCGGCAGCCATTCTGTGAGTGCAGGGATTGCAGGTCTGGTTGGTGAAGTCTGCTGTGATCCTGCGTTATGAGGTCTGGGCGAAGAGGCAGGAGAATCGGGTTGGCTATCGACAGGTCTAGCAACATGGTGTACCAGTGCTGCCTGGCCATGCTGGAGCGATCATGATCAGGTGCGCTCTGTCCCTGCGGAGATTTAGCAGGACCCTGTGAACCAGCCGGAACGGTGGAAAAGCGTACAGCAGATGGCTCGTCCACGGCATCAGAAAAGCGTCCGAGATCGAGCCTGGGGAGAGGCCTTGGAATGAGCAGAACGTCTGGCACTTCCTGTTCTCGTGAGGAGCGAAGAGGTCTATGGGGGGGAAAGCCCCACTTCCGGAAAACAGAATGGATAACGTCCGGACGATTCGACCGCTCGTGAGACAGGAAGGATCTGCTGAGGCAATCCGCCAGAGTGTTCTGAACCCCTGGGAGAAAGGACGCTACCAGGTCTATCGATTGGGCTATGCAGAAGTCCCAGAACTGGATGGCTTCCTGACAAAGAGGGGAGGACCGTGCTCCTCCCTGCTTGTTTATGTAATACATGGCCGTTGTGTTGTCTGTGAACACTGAGACACAATGGCCCTGTAGGTGCTGCTGAAACGCCTGGCACGCAAGGCGGACTGCTCTCAGCTCTCGGACATTGATGTGCAAGGCCAGCTCTTGAGCTGACCAAAGGCCTTGAGTGCGAAGCTGACCAAGGTGAGCACCCCAGCCGAGAGATGAGGCGTCCGTCATCAGGGACACCGAGGGCTGAGGCAGATGGAACGGCATCGCTGCACACACCAGGGAGGGCATCGACCACCAGTAGAGGGAGCCTAGGATGCTCAGGAGGGGTGGGGGGGATCGTGATGATCATGTCTATGCTGTCTCTGCCCGGGCGGTATACCGAGGTGAGCCACGATTGGAGGGGACGGAGGCGTAGCCTGGCATGTTTGGTCACGAACGTTCAGGCGGCCATGTGACCCAGGAGACCGAGGCAAGTGTGAGCCGAAGTTGTCGGGAAGTTCCGTAGACCTTGTATAATTGTTACCATTGCCTGAAACCGAGGCTGAGGTAAGCAAGCTCTGGTGAGATTGGAGTCCAGGATGGCCCCAATGAATCCTATTCTCTGTGTGGGAATCAGAGTGGATTTCTCTATATTGATCATCAGGCCTAGACGCAGGAATAGGTCCTTGACGATGCCCACATGATGGGTGACTTGGGCCTCGGAGATCCCTCGAATGAGCCAATTGTCTAGATATGGAAAAACGTGTATCCGGCGGCGGAGGGAGGCGGCGACTACGGCCATGCACTTTGTGAATACTCTTGGGGCTGTAGAGAGGCCAAATGAAAGGACCGTAAACTGGAAATGTTGACGGTTGGCCACAAACCAGAGGTACCTTCTGTGTGGAGGATAAATGGCAACATGAAAATATGCGTCCTTCATATCGAGGGCGGCATTCCAGTCTCCGGGATCCAAGGATGGGATGATGGTCCCCAGGGATACCATGAGGAACTTGAGCTTTATCATGAACTTGTTGAGTTCTCGCAGGTCTAGGATAGGTGTGAGACCTCCCTTTGCCTTGGGGATTAGGAAATAGCGGGAGTAGAATCCCTTGCCCCTTTCGTCCTTTGGTACCTCCTCTATAGCTCCTATGGCAAGGAGCATCCGCACCTCTTGCGAGAGGAATTGCTCGTGAGAGGGATCCCTGAAGAGGGATGAGGATGGAGGGTGGCGGGGTGGGGGGTGAAATAAACTGGAGGCGGTACCCAAGTTCCACCATGCGTAGGACCCAACGATCCGAGGTTAGATGGGACCACACAGGGAGGAAAAAGGAGAGGCAGTTGTAAAAGGGAGGAAACGGATCCTGGGTAATAACTGGTACGCCGTCCTCGGGTGTGCCTTCAAAAGTTTGGCTTTGGCCCTGCTGGTGGTTTGGTGGGACCCTGATTTTGGCCCCCTTGGGGTCCTGACTGTCGCCTATGACCGCCTCGGCCACGCCTTCTGCCAAAGTCCTGTCTTTGTCTAGGTGCAGGGTAAGGGCAGTGAGGCTGGGGACGGAAAGGCCTGTGCTGAGTCACCGGCGTGTGCATGCAGAGAGAGCACATAATGACCCTGCTGTAGCTCCGGCAGGAGGCCTGACACCTGAAGCCATGAAATGCGTCTCGTGGCAACACCCGAGGCCAGAATCCCGGCTGCGGAGTCGGCTGCATCCAACGAGGCCTGGAGGGAAGTTCTCGCCACTTTCTTCCCCTCCTCCAAGAGGGCGGCAAACTCTTGACAGGAGTCTTGAGGGACTAACTCCGTAAATTTACCCACTGCTGCCCAGGTGTTATAATTGTAGCGGCTAAGCAGGGCTTGTTGGTTTGCCACCCGGAGTTGTAGGGCCCCTGCCGTGTACACCTTATGGCCCAGTAAGTCCATACGCCTAGCCTCCTTTGATTTTGGAGCCGGCGCTTGCTGGCCATGGCGTTCCTCTCATTGACAGACTGCACTACGAGGGAGGAGGATGCACATACAAGTACGCGTAGCCCTTAGAGGGCACCGGGTACTTGCGCTCAACTCCCCTGGCAGCAGGCGGGATAGAGGCTGGAGACTGCCAGATGGTATCAGCACTGGCCTGGATCGTCCGGATAAACGGTAAAGCCACTCTTGTGGGTGCTTCAGCCGACAGGATATCTACTACCGGGTCCTCTATTTCCAGGACTTCCTCCACCTGGAGGTTCATATTGAGTGCCACCCATCTCAGGAGGTCCTGATGGTCCCTTAGGTCGATTGGAGAAGGGCCCGAGGAGGATGTTCCTGCCACCGCCTCATCTGGAGAGGAGGAAGAGGAAAGGCCGGGGACAAGTGGGTCCTGTGTGGGCTCTTGTTCTTGGATGACCTCCTGCTCCAGGTGGATCTGGGAGTCTGGTGGCTGAACTGGAGCTTCCTCCATACCGGTCGGAGGGGGATGGCTAACAGTAGCCTCTGGCACTCGGTGCTCCGATGGGACAGAGCGAGACGAAACTACCCGGTACACCTTGGGCCTGGTGGTACGCCCAAGGTATCCAGAATGACCACTGATGGGGGCCTTGGTCTTGGGCCTGGGTCTCCTGGAAGACTCGTGGGCACATCGGAATCACGGTCCTGAGCATAGGAACTGTCCGCATGAGACGACCCCGATGTGTGTCGAGATGGCCATGGAGGGGCTGAAAAGCCCTGGGCAGAGTCTCCCTCTCTGACCGATCTCGCTCTACTCGGCACCGGGGATTGGTACCGGGAGCCATACCGGTACCGGGAACGAGATCGGGACCTGCAACTGGAACGGTGCCGGGAGGTCGACCGAGATCTTGAGGCTCGACGACAGGAGCGGCTGCGAGAGTCACGGTGCCTGGAGCAGTGCCGGGAGCTGGATCGGTGCCGAGAGTACCGGGCCGGCGAACGGGACGCTGATTGGTGCTGCGAGTGCGACCGGTACCGAGAAGGAGAACGGTGCCGGGACTGTGAGCAGCGTCCGAGAATGTCTGCGGGACCGCGATCGTGAACGGTGCCACTCTGCTGTGCCGACAGAGGATGGTCTGATCTGCCTCCATCAGGAGCTGCTTGAGACGAAAGCCCCGCTCCTTTTTTGTCCTCGGCTTAAAGGCCTTGCAAATACGGCATTTATCTGCGAGGTGAGATTCCCCGAGGCACTTAAGACAGGAGTCGTGGGGATCTCCTGTTGGCATCGGCTTGGGATCCCCAAACCCCTCTGAACTATATACACTATGTTATGAACTAATAAAATTAACTACAACTATAGAAATTTGAACTATATACACAAGTATTAACGAGATAACTACGAGTAGCTAGGGAAGTGGAGATCAGCTAAGCCGTGCTTCACTGTTCCAATGACCGACACGGGCGGTAAGAAGGAACTGAAGGGCCGTTGGGTCAGCAAGTGTATATATTTGGCGCCATGGCGGCGCCACTCTAGAGGGCGACCCAGCCGACCCCCCGAGGGTTGCTAGGGTAAAAATCTTCCAATGAGCGTGCACGCGGCGCGCGCGCACCTAATGGGAATCAGTATGAGCAAGCACTCGAAGAAGAACCCCTAGATCCCTTTCTGCTGTACTCCTTCCTAGACAGTCTCTTCCCATTCTGTATGTGTGAAACTGATTGTTCCTTCCTAAGTGGAGCACTTTGCATTTGTCTTTATTAATCTTCATCCGGTTTACCTCAGACCATTTCTCCAATTTGTCCAGATCATTTTGAATTATGACCCTGTCCTCCAAAGCAGTTGCAATCCCTCCCACTTTGGTATCATCTGCAAACTTAATAAGCGTACTTTCTATGCCAACATCTAAGTCGTTGATGAAGATATTGAACAGAGCCGGTCCCAAAACAGACCCCTGCAGAACCCCACTTGTTATACCTTTCCAGCAGGATTGGGAACCATTAACAACTACTCCCTGAGTACAGTTATCCAGCCAGTTATGCACCCACCTTATAGTGGCCCCAGTACCCAGGCTAGCAACACGCGGGCAGCTTCACAACGCCAGCAGCAGCTGTGCAATCTCTACCTATGTTACCCTCAGGAGTGAGATATCACCTATAAATCACCACCACCTGTAGAAAACGGTGCCAGTATTCAATAGCATCGCCATAAACTCAGTTTCACGTGTAAGCAGAGTCAGGGTGAGCCCTACCCTGACATCTGGTGGTACATTATGAGGAGTGGGCAAAGGAATTTCAGGAATGCACATTTGCATTGGTAAACCCACTCCACTTAGCATAACACACAGCAGCATGGGATGGTTATTTTCACAGCTGTGGAATCCCCAATTTCTTTGTTATTGGGGCAGGAAGGAAAAAAGGGCTGTTACCTTAATTATGTGAATGAGGAACTATGAGACTGCTTTATGACAGAAATGACTCAACCTACATTAAATAGTACTTGCTAGACAAGGGACATTGGTTCCAAAACCCAGTGAAGGGAGAGAGGTTGGGGACTGGTGTGTGTACCTGATGGTATGGGCCCCTTTGAGGGCCTGGAACACCAATTGCACTTCCTCCTCTCTCCACTGTTAAAGAGCAGAGCTAATTTTGAATCCTTTAGGAGTCCATCTAGAGGTTGCTGACCTGAATTCACGTTGGGCCATGTGGCACTGGGGCTCTCCTACTACAAGTTGAAATCACTAAGAGCTGAAATCACTAAAAGAGCTAAGCTTACTGAGCTGAGATCACTGAGTGCTGTGTTAAGTAGTGGGAGAGCCTGAAGATCTATCACCAAGCAGCTGGCAGAGCGGAGCAGTCTGCAGCACGTTGGAGCAGCCCATGGAACAGTGAGCAGTGTGGAGCGGTTTGCGGGGACGGCTGATGTGGTTCACGGGTCTGCTGAAGGAGCGGCACAGCTGGTGGAGTGGAGCCAGTCGTGGTGAAGGCTGCAGCAGAACTCCACGGAGAAGCGGGGCAGTCGGCCCTGGCCCACGTAAGGTGTCCCTTAGCACCCTGTGTGTGACCCCCATTTCCACCCAGGCTGGGGGGGGGGTAAAACTATGCAGATAAACGTTTGATCTCTGGGGTGACACTGCCCAGAGACTGAGACTTTGGGTTGTTGGACTTTGGGGTTATTGGTCTTTTGCTCCTTAGGACTGTGCCAAATGTATTTGGAGGTGGGTTTTGCTTACGGTTTGTGTATTGTCCTGTTTGTGGTGTGTCTCCAACGTGATGCCGCATTGTTTCCTCCTTTATTAAAAGGATTTTGCTACACTCAGACTTCGTGCTTGCAGTAGTGGAAGTATTGCCTCCTAGAGGCGCCCGGGGGGGTTGGTAGGTAATTGTCCCAGGTCACTGGGTGGGGGCTCGAGCCGGTTTTGCATTGCGTTATTGAAACGGAACCCCTGGATACTGAACCCGGCCCTTGTTGCTGCCAACTTAGAGGGGCAGAAGGGTTACATTTTTGGGGGCTCGTCCGGGATCCCTGGGTCAGTACCCCTCGCAAGCACCTGTTGAGTGTTCCACTGTATTGGGAAACAATTGTGTTTATATTTTGAGGGAATTACTGTTTGTATAATGGCTAATATGTCGGGTTTGTTGGGCCCCAGTCCTGCAGCTGCTAGCTCAGGGGCGGCAGCCTCAGCCAATGATTGGGCACAAGCACTGAGGCATATATTGGAAAAGATTGTGTTGGCCTATGCTACGTCAAACTCTTGTCGTAAGTTAAGGTTATTTGCTGGGAAGAGGAGTTTGAACCCTGGTTGGAGCATACCACTGAAATGCTGCGGAGTGGGCCGTACCTGATGTAGAAAAGCGAAGATGTCTAATAGAGAGCCTTAGTGGCCCAGCATTAGATGTACTTCGCACCCTGAAGCTCATTGACCCTGAGGTCAGTGTGAAGGACTGCCTAGAGGCTCTTGATAATACCTTTGGGAGCGTAGAGAGCCCTGAAGACAGTTACTATAAATTCCTTGATTCCTGACAGGAAAGGGGTGAGAAAATTTCAGCCTATATACAGAGGCTGGAGAGACTACTTCAGAGAGCTGTTATGAGGGGAGCAGTGACTGCTGAGCAGATGGATCAGACCAGACTGGCTCAAGTTGTAAGAGGGACTCAGTATCAGAACCCGATCCTACTTCATCTCCGACTAAGAGAACGGCAGGATCATCCCCCAAGTTACTCCCAACTGATAAAGGAGGTCAGAGAAGAGGAAGAAAGGCAGGCTGCCAGTGAGTGTTGGGAAGCCCAAACATTGGAACCAGCCAGCACAACGCCACTGCAAATGGCCAGTGTACTGATGGTGAGCACCACAGAGGAACTTGCCCAACAAATGCAGGTCCTGACGGAACGGATAGCTGAGCTGCAAAGCACCATTGACCGAGCTAAGATTTCCAGGAATAAGGAGCCTCAGACTGTGACAATGGAGAAGTCAGTATCTAGAGCCACTATCGCACCCTGGCAAAGGGGGAAAGGACAATTCTTTTGCTACCGGTGTGGTCAGGATGGGCACAGTGCTGCTAACTGCCATAAGGAAGAGAACCCCTCCTTAGTGTATGAAAAGCTGAGGAGCAGTTGGGAGAGACCCAGTAGCTGTCAGAAGGTCTGGGGATGGAGACCACCTAGGCCTACAGGATTTGAAGATTCCCCCAGAAGAGACCATCCAGCTGGGATCCCTGCAGGACTGATAGGGCCTCGAGCAGAGGTCATGGTGAGGATTGAAGGGGTGGAGTGTAAAGCCGTGCTTGACACTGGATCTCAAGTGACTATTATATTTCAGTCATTCTACCAACAGAAGCGTAGGCACCTGCCTGTACAGCCACTGACTGGCATTGGTCTGTGTGGCCTCAGCATGGATGAATACCCCTACCAAGGGTATGTCATAGTGCACCTGGAATTCCCAGAGGAGGTTGCTGGGGTAAGGGAAGAGGTAGACACAGCTGCCTTAATATGCCCTGACCCTAAAGGGACCTCTGATGTGTCTGTGCTGATAGGGACCAACTCCAGTCTCTTCAAAGTGCTCGCGGATTACTGCAGACGACGGGCTGGGGACCAGTACCTGAGTACCCTGATGATCCATACGCTTTGTGCTGAAGCCTATAGGAAGATTGAGAGCGCTAAAAAGGAGACATCTGAGCTACCAATTGGGGCACTGAAGTACATGGGCACAACCCCCTTAGTAGTGCCCGCAAGGACGGAGCAAGAGGTGCTTGTCATGAGTACCAGGCTGAAAGGCAGTAAAGGGGCATTAGCAATGATAGAGCAGCCAGTTGAAGGAGAGCTCCCGGAAGGAGTGCTGGTCCCCAGTGGAGTCATAACCCTACCTGCTGAAGCCCAGGAAAAGGTGACTATACTGATTGCTAATGAAACAAGTCGAGATGTTGTTGTGAAGCAAGGACAAAAGATAGCAGACCTCTTCGAGCCTGAATCAATTGTGAAACCCCAGTGCGAGACTCAAGTTCCGACAATAGACCCAGCAAAGTTTGACTTTGGAGATTCACCATTGTCGGAGGAGTGGAAGGATCGCCTGAGGAGGAAACTTTGTGAAAGACCCAAGGTGTTCTCACTGCATGAGTGGGATGTGGGATGTGCAAAAGGAGTAGAGCACAACATCAGACTACATGACTCCCGACCTTTCAGAGAGAGATCTAGGAGGCTTGCTCTCTCCGAGATGGAAGATGTGCGACAACATCTTCAAGAGCTGGCTGCAAATGGCATCATTACAGAGTCCCGCAGCTCATACACCTCACCCATTGTGGTGGTCCGTAAAAAGAATGGGAAAATCCGGATGTGTATTGACTACCGCACCCTAAACCGCCGTACTGTGGTTAACCAGTACACAATGCCTCGAGTCCAAGATGCCTTAGACTGTTTGCTGGGAAGCCAGTGGTTCTCTGTGTTGGATCTTCGGAGTGGATACTACCAGATCCCTCTGGGTGAAGAAGATAAGGAGAAGACAGCCTTCATCTGCCCATTAGGGTTTTATCAGTTCGAACGCATGCCCCAAGGGATTTCTGGAGCACCTGCCACATTTCAACGTCTTATGGAGAAAGTTGTGGGAGACATGAATTTACTGCAAGTGTTAGTTTATTTGGATGACTTGATTGTGTTTGGAAGAACTTTGGAAGAGCATGAAGAAAGACTTCTTAAAGTGCTTGATAGGTTGGAGGATTATGGTTTGAAGATTTCAATTGACAAATGCCAGTTCTGCAGGACCTCGGTGAAGTATGTAGGCCACATCGTGTCCCAAGAGGGTGCGAGTACTGATCCTGATAAAATAGAAGCACTCACTACATGGCCACGTCCAAGCAACTACAGAGAACTCAAGACTTTCCTTGGGTTTAGTGGCTACTACCGTAGATTTGTGAAAAACTATGCTACAATTGTAAAACCGCTCAATGATCTTACCAGGGGATATCAGTCCAGCAAGAACAAATCTAAGACCAAGAATAAAAGGCCTTCCGTGCAGAGACACTATGGCCCCTTCGAACACTTTGGGCCACGGTGGAATGAGAGATGTGAAAGGGCTTTTTGAGAAATCATTACTTGCCTAACTCATGCCCCTGTCCTAGTCTTTGCTGACCCAAGCAAGCCATTCATCCTGCATACTGATGCCAGTTTGGAGGGTCTGGGAGCAGTACTGTACCAGGAGGTGGAAGGCAAGCGTAAACCTGTAGCCTTTGCCAGCCGAGGACTGTCTGATAGTGAAACCCGCTAACCCACCCACAAGCTGGAGTTCTTGGCCTTGAAATGGGCCATCACTGAGAAATTTCGAGACTACTTGTATGGTGCTCAGTTCCAGGTGTGGACAGACAACAACCCACTGACTTATGTGTTAACAAGTGCTAAACTGGATGCTACAGGGCAAAGATGGGTGGCTGCTTTGGCTAGCTATGACTTCAGCATTCAATACCGATCAGGGAGAAGCAATGTAGATGCAGATGCATTGTCCAGGCGTCCACAAGCACCAGGAGTTGCTGTGATACCCACGGATGGAGTGAGAGCTATTTGCAGCGTGAGTCGCCGAGAGCCGGAGACCCATGAGAGCCTTCATGGATGTGTTGCTGAAGCTTTGGGCCTGCCCCCTGAGTGTGTGCCTTCTGCTTCGGTGAACTATATTGCTTTGGACCAATCTCCCTTGCCCGTGCTCAATGCGGCTGACTGGCAGGAAGCCCAGCTGCAAGATATTGACATTCGTGATACACTACTTGCCAAAAGGGAGGGGCGAGGCTCAGCTGCGGTTGTCCCACCTACCCCAGAGGGCAAACTACTATTGAGAGAATGGACCAAGCTAAAACTGATTCAGGGAGTGCTACACCGCGTGACCACAGACCCTCTACAAAAGCAACGGAACCAACTAGTGCTGCCGAAAGAGTACAGAGCCCTGGCCATGAGGGCCCTGCATGATGACTTTGGACATTTAGGGATGGAGAGGACCCTGGAACTTACCCGCAGTAGGTTCTATTGGCCCCGGATGGCTGAAGATGTTCGCAGAAAATGTGAGACCTGCGCTCGATGTGTTCAAAGGAAAACTCTGCCCACGAGGGCTGCATATCTGAAGAACATCACCAGCAACAAACCTCTGGAGCTGGTATGCATTGATTTCTTGTCTTTAGAAGTGGACAAGAGGAATATTGGGAACATTCTAGTAGTGACCAACCATTACACGCGATATGCGCAGGCATATCCCACACGTGATCAGAAGGCCACCACTGTCGCTCGAGTACTATGGGAAAAATATTTCTCAGTTTATGGATTCCCAGCCCGGATACACTCGGATCAGGGACGAGACTTTGAGAGTCACCTTCTGAAGGAGGTGCTGAGGATAGCAGGAATTAAAAAGTCGAGGACAACGCCTTATCACCCGCAGGGTGACCCTCAGCCAGAGAGGTTCAACCAAACCCTGTTAGATATGTTAGGGACTTTGCGGCCAGAGCAAAAGGCAACCTGGAGCCAACATGTTGCATTTCTGGTGCACGCCTACAACGCCACCAAGAACGATGCTACGGGAGTCACCCCATATCTCTTGATGTTTGGGCGAGAACCAAGATTACCCATAGACCTGTGCTTTGGTGTATCAGAGGATGGCGATAGCTATGAAACCCATCAGCAATATGTATCCCGACTACGAGAAAAGCTGCGGGATGCTTATCACTTAGCTACATCTGCAGCTCGGAGGAATGCAGACCGTAACAAACATCGATATGATTCTAGAGTACGTCTGCAAGAGCTCCAGCCAGGGGACAGAGTCCTGCTGCGAAATTTGGGTATTGCTGGCAAACACAAGATAGCTGACAGATGGAAAGCAATACCTTACTTGGTGATGGAAAAGCTAGGAGACCTGCCGGTCTACAAGATCAAACCTGAAGAGGGTCCAGGGCAGACAAAGACCGTGCATAGAAACCTTTTGCTCCCGGTGGGGGAATTGGTAGGCAGCCCTTATGAGATGGGCCACAACAAGGCAACTGGGCAGAACGAAGGTGCTGTACCAAAGCCACCTTCCAACGTGGACAGCCAGCCCCCTGCAGCTAACTTACCCCTACTCAGCACATCTGAGAGTGAGTCTGAGGAGGAAGACACAACCATGGTGTATCCTAGGATGAAGACGAGATTGCAGTCTCGATCAGCTGAATCAAAAGAGAGTACCTCCTCTTCCGCCCTAAACCCTCTGGCAGAAGTATTTAGGCCCATTCCTGACACTCGTGAGCCACTGGTGGAACCCCCGTGTGATGACTTAACATAGATTACTGGACAGTGGCGACATACAGATGGAAGATGTCCCAAGCACCTTCGACCCTCCACTGTTAGAACTAGAAATGCAGGGGCCTATGCCAGTACCTGAGGGGAACTCACAGGAAACCTTCCCACCCGTCACTCAAGAGGATGTCCCCCCTACCACAGCAACAGAGATTCTCAATAGGCGAGACAGGGTAATAAGACCAGTGAAACGGTTAACTTACGATGCACCTGGAGTGACTAGTGAAGAGCCAATACATTTAGCACACAGGTTTGTGAAAGCTAAAGTGGGCTATCTGAGGCCCTTTGGAGGGGACCAGTAAGTTGGTATAGTAGGGAATGTGATTTGTCGGGACGACAAATTCTCGGCTGGGGGGAGGATGTAAGCAGAGTCAGGATGAGCCCTACCCTGACATCTGGTGGTACATTATGAGGAGTGGGCAAAGGAATTTCAGGAATGCACATTTGCATTGGTAAACCCACTCCACTTAGCATAACACACAGCAGCATGGGATGGTTATTTTCACAGCTGTGGAATCCCCAATTTCTTTGTTATTGGGGCAGGAAGGAAAAAAAAGGGCTGTTACCTTAATTATGTGAATGAGGAACTATGAGACTGCTTTATGACAGAAATGACTCAACCTACATTAAATAGTACTTGCTAGACAAGGGACATTGGTTCCAAAACCCAGTGAAGGGAGAGAGGTTGGGGACTGGTGTGTGTACCTGATGGTATGGGCCCCTTTGAGGGCCTGGAACACCAATTGCACTTCCTCCTCTCTCCACTGTTAAAGAGCAGAGCTAATTTTGAATCCTTTAGGAGTCCATCTAGAGGTTGCTGACCTGAATTCACGTTGGGCCATGTGGCACTGGGGCTCTCCTACTACAAGTTGAAATCACTAAGAGCTGAAATCACTAAAAGAGCTAAGCTTACTGAGCTGAGATCACTGAGTGCTGTGTTAAGTAGTGGGAGAGCCTGAAGATCTATCACCAAGCAGCTGGCAGAGCGGAGCAGTCTGCAGCACGTTGGAGCAGCCCATGGAACAGTGAGCAGTGTGGAGCGTTTTGCGGGGACGGCTGATGTGGTTCACGGGTCTGCTGAAGGAGCGGCACAGCTGGTGGAGTGGAGCCAGTCTTGGTGAAGGCTGCAGCAGAACTCCACGGAGAAGCGGGGCAGTCGGCCCTGGCCCACGTACGGTGTCCCTTAGCACCCTGTGCGTGACCCCCATTTCCACCCAGGCTGGGGTAAACTCTGCAGATAAACTTTTGAACTCTGGGGTGGCACTGACCAGAGACTGAGACTTTTGGGTTGTTGGACTTTGGGGTGATTGGACTTAAGATCCTAAGGACAGTGCCAAATGTACTTGGAGGTGGGTTTTGCTTATGGTTTGTGTATAGTCCTGTTTGTGGTGTCTCTCCAACGTGATGCCGCATTGTTTCCCTCCTTTATTAAAAGGATTTTGCTACACTCAGACTTCGTGCTTGCGAGTGGGGAAGTATTGCCTCCTAGAGGCGCCCGGGGGGGTTGGTAGGTAATTGTCCCAGGTCACTGGGTGGGGGCTCGAGCCGGTTTTGCATTGCGTTATTGAAACGGAACCCCTGGATACTGAACCCGTCCCTTGTTGCTGCCAACTTAGAGGGGCAGAAGGGTTACACACGCAACCGAGCAATTCCCTCACCCCTAGCAGGCTATCCTCACCATGGCTGTTGCTCTGAGTGACGCTGTGCACAAGCACTCTGAAGAAGAGTCAGTAAGTCCGTCTTGTTTAAACCTTTAGGGGAGCAAGGGAAGGGAGTTCTGAATTTTAACTTGCACTTTCCAATGTGACTACAGTGAAACCTCAGCGTTATGAACAGCCTCCATTCCCAAGGTGCTCGTAACTCCAAAATGTTTGTAACGCTGAACAAAACATTATGGTTGTTCTTTCAAAAGTTTACAGCTGAATATTGACTTAATACAGCTTTGAAACTTTACTATGTGGAAGAAAAAATGCTGCTTTCCATTTTGGGGGGGAGGGGGAGTTTATGTACGCTTAAGTAGTTTATTTTTATCACAGTACTGTATTGTATTTGCCATTTTTTGTGGTCTCTGCTGCTGCTGGATTGTGTACTTCCGGTTGCTTGGTCAGTTCATAACTCTGGTGTTCATAACTCTGAGGTTCTGGTGTATATCAACCATGGTAACTGTCTGTGTTAGCTGAATCCGCTGCTGTTGCAGCACCCATAGAACACCTGAGTTACCTATTTGTTACTGTACAGCCTGACAACTAATAGGATCGGTGACTGTGTAATATTTATAGATGTACACCAAGCACCACACAATTCCCAACGGGCCCCAGAACAGCAGGACCAGGTAGAGCACAGTATTACTATGGCTCACTGTGATCTTTCAAAGCCTCCCTGTACAGCTCTGGGGCCAGAAGCAGGGCCAGGGGCAGAGGCTGGGGACGGGAGAGGAGCCACAGCCGAGCTGCGGTGGGGGCCGGCAGCCGAGCCCAAAGGACCCATACCCCTGAGGTGAGAAGCCACTCCAAGAAACAAGCAACAGAGAGAAGGGGGAAGGGAGATAGCGGGGGAGGGGCCTGGGCATGCCTCCCCGGCCGGAAGCTCACACAGGCCAGATAGGACGTGGGCAAACTATGGCCCACGGGATCGTCCTGTCCAATCCTCCTCCCCGCGCCCAGCTGTCTACCCTCTCTGGCCCCCTGGAGTATTCACATAGACTAATCAGAACTGAAGAAGAAATGCTATATAAAAATAGTATTAAGAATCAGACACACTCAGAACAGCCAGGTTATTTTCTTCAGTAATTTACTATCTGTTCAAAGGTGCCATCTTGATAGCGGTGGGGACGAAGTCTTCCATTTACCCTAACATGTGCATAGCATTAGCTGCCCACGACTTTTAGGCCAAACATACCTGAGCTGTGTTCTGGAAGGACTATCTCTAGCTATGAGTGACAGTTCAGCACCAAGACACTTCACAACAAGAGCTTGCTCTAAAGTAAAAAAGTATTTTAGGGTGCAGGGAGAAAGGAATAGCTTCAATAAGTTTAAAAGGTCACCATTTTTGGAACCCAACTTGACTAAAAAATAAAATTCCCAAACTATAAAAACTTTCCATGTTTTACCAATTTAACTTAAAAAAATAACACACTCTGAAAACAACTTTGGGAAATCAGACCTCCGCCTTTAAAGATTTGCAGTAAAACAAGTGTCTCATAGACTTTAAAGCCAAAAGGGACCATCATGATCATCTAGTCTGACCTCCAGTACATCACAGGTCACAAAATATCACCCATCCGCTCCTCCCATAAACCCATAACCTTTGGCTGAGTTACTGAATGAAGTCATGATTTAAAGACTTCTTGTTACAGAGCATCCATCATGTATTCTAGTTTGAATCAGCAGATGAACCAGGCCCCATGCTGCAGAGGAAGGGGAAAACCCCAGGGGCTCTGCCAATCTGATACAGGGAAAATTCCTTTCCAAGCCCAAATATAGTGATTGGTTAGGCCCTGAGCATGTGGACAAGACTTACCAGTTAGACCGGGGGTGGGCAACCACGGCCCATGGGACCATCCTGTCCAATCCCTGCTCTCCCCTGCTGTCTCCTCCCCACAGCCACGTCCCTAGCGCTCCGGCCCGCTGCTCCTGTCGGAGAGCATTGCAGCAGCAGCGTGACTGGCTGTGGCAAGCGGGGGGGCATGGGATTAGATAAGGGGCAGGGGGTCAGTCAGGGAACGGAGCAGGGGAGTTGGATTGGGCGGAGACTCCAGGGAAAATGGGGGCCTGTGGGGGCAGGGGTGTGGATGTGGGGCAGGGCAGTCAGAGGACAGGGAGTGGTTGGATAGGGCGTGGGAGTCCCGGGGGGCTTGTCAGGGGCAGGAGTGTGGATAGGGGGCAGGGGAAAGGAAGTAGGGGGGTTAGATAGGGGATGGAGTCCTGGAGGGGCAGTTAGGGTGGGGAGGTCACTAGAGAGGGAGGTCGGGGGACAAAGAGCGGGGTAGGGGGGGTGGATGGGTCGGGGATTCTGAGGGCAGTAGACAGGGGGTGGGATGTGGGAGGGAGTGGATGGGGCAGGGGCCATGCTATTTGGGGAGGCATAGCCTTCCCTACCCGGCCCTCCATACAATTTTGAACCCCAATGTGGCCCTTGGGCCAAAAAGTTTGCCCACCCCTGAGCTAGACACCTGGGAAAGAATTCTCTCTAGTAACTCATAGCCCTCCCCATCTAGTGCTGTTGGAGATATTTGCTAATAGCCATTGCGGAGGGGCCATATGCCATTGTAGGCAATCGCATCATCCCATCTCCTCCATTAATTCAGCAAGCTCAGTCCTGAAACAAATTAGGATTTTTGTCCCCCACTACTCCCCTTGGGAAAGATGTTCCAAAACTTCACTCATCTGATGTAAAGCCCTATGTGCGACTATTTTTTTAAACCCACTCCCATCCTGCCCTGCAATATCTACTCCCACCTACTCCTGCATTGTTTCTTTTATATTTATCCCACTCCCATTCGCAAACAAAGTAGATTCTGCAAATCCCACAAGAGGGACAGATTCCCCTGGGCTACCAAAAAAAACCCCAACAACCACCACCCACCACAGTTGGTTAATATGTTATATACATAAATAGAATTCAGACACAATTTTTACCACCCAAAGAATAAAACAAATCTTGCTTTAACCACGTAAAAAAAACATTTTAACTCCTCTTATAACAGACATTAATCTCTTTCAGTCCCTACGGATCCCAGTCCCACTGCAGGGCTCTACTATGATGGTTATAAACCTTCATCTAATTTCAAGCCTAAACTTATTGATGGCCAGTTTATACTCATTTGTTCTTGTGCCAATATTGCCCTTAACTTAAATAACAGCTCTTCTCCCGGGTGTTTATCCCTCTCATTTATTAATAGAGAGCAATCGGATCTCCCCTCGGCCTTCATTTGGCTCGGTTACACAAGCCAAGCTCCTTAAGTCTCTTCTTGTAAGGTAGCTTCTCCAGGACTCTGGTCATCCTAGTAACTCTTCTCTGCACCTGTGCCACTTTGATTTCATCTTTCTTAAACATGGGAGACCAAAACCGCACACAGGATTCCAGATGTGGTCTCATCAGTGCCTTGTAGAACAGTACTAACACTTCCCTAACTCTACTGGAAATACCTCTCCTGATGCAGCGCAGAATTGCATTAGCCTTTTTTACAGCTGCATCATATTGACAGCACAGAGTCACCACTGTCTTTCTCCTCTTCTCTTGGTTCCAACTGATACGTCCCCAATTTTGAACAAAAATTCTAGCTGTTAGTCCCTAAGTGCATGACCTTACACTTTCTACTATTACATTTCACCCCATGTCTATTACTCCAATTTGCAAAGTCATCCAGATTTTCTTGTATGACATTCCAGTCCCCTCTGTATTGGCAATACATCCCAATTTTGTGTCGTCCACAAATTTTACTAGCTCATTCCCACTTTTTGTGCCAAGGTCATTAACGAAAATGTTAAATAAGATTGGTTCCAAGAATGATTCCTGAGGAACTCAACTAGTAACCTCCTCCAGCCTGACAGTTCACCTTTCAGTATGACCAATTGTCTCCCTTTTACCCGGTTCCTTACCCACTTTTCGATTCTTGTATTAATCCCCATCTTCTCATATTTAACTGTAAGAACATAAGAACAGCCGTACTGGGTCAGACTAAAGGTCCATCTAGCCCAGTATCCTGTCTACCGACAGTGACCAATGCCAGGTGCCCCAGAGGGAGTGAACCTAACAGGTAGTGATCAAGTGCTCTCTCTCCTGCCATCCATCTCCACCCTCTGACAAACAGAGACTAGGGACACCATTCCTTACCCATCCTAGCTAATAGCCATTAATGGACTTAACCTCCATGAATTCATCCAGTTCTCTTTTAAACGCTGTTATAGTCCTAGCCTTCACAACCTCCACAGGTAAGGAGTTCCACAAGTTGACAGTGCACTGGGTGAAGAACTTCCTTTTATTTGTTTTAAACTTGCTGCCTATTAATTTCATTTGGTGACCCCTAGTTCTTGTATTATGGGAATAAGTAAATAATTTTTCCTTGTCTACTTTCTCAACATCACTCATGATTTTATATACCTCTATCATATCCTCCCTTAGTCTCCTCGTTTCCAAGCTGAAAAGTCCTAGCCTCTTTAATCTCTCCTCATATGGGACTGTAGCAGGGTGGACCCCTGCTCTGGCCCTGAAGGGGTTAAAAACAGCCCTGGGAAGGGGCCAAGGCTCAAGAAAACAGCCTTTAGGCTGTGCTGATTGGGGAAGTGGCTGCAGCTGGGGGCCACGCCCCAAACTGAGCAACAGGGCCTTATAAGGCGGCCAGGGAAGCCAGAAGCCAAGACAGTCTCTCTCTGCCTTCAGAGAGAGAAGGGCCTGGCTGCAGGGAGCTAGAGACTGGATACCTGAGTGAAGCAGGGCTGGGGAAAGGCTGAGGAGCTGGGGAGCTCCAGCCTGGAAAGCCCCAGGCTGCGGCCTAGCAGAGGGCTAACAGGTACTAGGGGTTGCAGAGGGCAGCCCAGGGGTAGGCCAAGGCAGCAGGTCCCAACCCAACCTTGCCAGTGATGAGTAGGCTGATACTGCAGTCTGCCCCAGGACGTGGGGCTAGACAATGACTGACAGTAGCCATCTACTGAGGCAGGATGGGGATAGAGGGTGGGGGTTCCCTGAGGAGGGGAGACCCAGAGAGAAAGGGGTTACTGCTAGGGGGCAGCACCCCATGTAAAAGGGCACCGGGTCCAGGGAGGGACATGGGGGGCCAAAGGACAGGCGGATCACCAGCCTGCAGAGGGCGCTCCAGCGCTGGAATAGAGTTAATTCCCGGAGTCACCAGCAGGAGGCGCCGCGGGGGTGAGTGTGGCCCGTTCACAGGACCCATTCCAAACCCCTAATCCTTTTAGTTGCCCTTCTCTGAACCTTTTCTAGTACCAGTATATCTTTTGTGAGGTGAGGTGACCACATCTGTACGCAGTAGTCAAGAAGTGGGCGTACCATCGATTTATACAAGGCAGGGGCGGCTCTAGGCACCAGCAAAACAAGCTGGTGCCTAGGGCGGCAAAATCTAGGGGGCGGCAAAAGGCTGGGGCCCCAGCTCATCCTGCCGCTGCGAGCCGAGGAGCGGCCCGTCCCCTGCTGCCGTGGGGGGCGGCAGGCTGGGCTGGCGGACCTGCCGCAGTCATGCCTGTGGGAGATCCACCGGAGCCCCGGGACGACTGGACCTGCCGCAGGCATGACTGCGGAGGGGCGCCGTCCCGGCTCGGGTGGACCACCCGCAGGCAAGACAGCGGCAGCTCAGCGAGCCGCCGACCCGCGAACCGTCCGCAGCCGCGGGAGGTCCAGCCGAGCCATGCGGGACCAGCGGTCCTCTGCAGTCATGCCCGCGAGGTCCGCTGCCCCGCGGCCCGGGCGCCTCCGCGCAAGATGACTGCTTGGGGCGGCCAAAAGGTAGAGCCGCCCCTGATACAAGGGCAATAATATATTCTCAGTCTGATTCTCTATCTCCTTTTCTATGATTCCTAACCTCCTGTTTGCTTTTTTTAACCACCTCTGCACACTGCGTGGACATCTTCAGAGAACTATCCACGATGACTCCAAGATCTTTTTCCAGAGAAACTAATCATTTCTCCTGTGGAACTGGATCAAATGCCTTACTGAAATCCAGGTAGATTATGTCTAACGCACTTCCTTTGTCTAGAAAACCAGTTATCTTCTCAGCGATCTACTTTTTGTAAAAACATGTATTTTATCCCAATTGCCTTTTTTACCTCTATGTCCTTAACTACTTTCAAAATTTGTTCTAAGACCTTGCATACAACTGAGGCCAAACTAATGGGCCTGTACTTTCCCAGATCACGTTTTCCCCCCCCCGTTTCTAAAAGAGAAGTATTAAATTTGCAATTCTCCAGTCATAAGGTACAGCTGCTGAGTTCACGGTGCCATTTGAAACACCTGAGGATATGGTGAGCCAGATCATCAGGTGCTGTAAGCTGACTCCAGAGAGATGCTGATTTATACCAGCTGAGGATTTAACCTTTTGAGGTTGAATTTAAAAAAAACCCCTCTTCTTCCCCCCCCCCCCCCAAAAAGCAAGATTTGTAATGGAGATAGCTAGCTAATATTATTTTGCTGTATTTAAAACAAACTGTGGAAATAAGTGTCCAGATAAGAGAGAATTGTTTGCCAAAGTAATGATAAATCTGAAACTTTCTTAAGGTAATGGTTGGCCATGCTCTGCTTTCCCAATGTCGTCAAAGCAAGTAAGGCTCAACCAATACACCCATTCCTTTGTGAACTATTAAATTATACATATTGCTAATCAAGAGTCATTTAATTGGCACAGGAGCATTCAATTTAAAAGTTGTCTATAATGCACACTGAACATAAAAAAATTAGCAATGACTTGTCAGCTGAAGCCTCGTTTAAAAAAGCTATTGCCAACCTTTCTGTCTTAAGTTAGCCATCTTGATACATTTGCAGCTCAAATGCTAATACAGTGGTGTCCCAATTATCACAGAAGTATTGCTATAGAAGAATTCATTCTTCTAAAACATAGGAACAAGTAACTTTTTTACATGAATGACCTGAATTACTTCATCGAGCTCCGATACATTCACACAGGAACCCTCAGATACAAACGTCTGCTTCTGAATCACAATGGTGGCTCTTTGAGAAGTTTCATGTGGCTGCTCCAGGGTTTGAAGACAGTATTATTAAATATTAAAATTATTAAATATACAACAACCACCAGAAAAATCATCGAGACTGTCTTCCATTTCATAACATTAGTAGCCGAATCACATTCCTCTCGTGACAAGAGCACTGTGGGTTTTGTAGAAAATGATAGCCGTGGTTTGGAGTTCTGAGTGGCAGATTTGGGATCCAGCAAGTCAGGTGCCGCCACTAATAAAACAGAAAAAGAATGTTAACGCCCACAGTGTTGGATAGAGGTGTATTTAGCTGTACATCCTTCTTGCCAGAAGGTTACAGAGATCCTACTAATTCAAAATAGAGTTCATAGATAGTTGTGTTATAAATGCATTTCACTTGTACACCATGTTATATTACTACAGAATGACTGGTTTCAGTTACTGCTAGGACTATTAACATGCTATTTATACGTACACACATGCATGCACACACTTGCATTGTTTACTAATTATATATCTCCTCTATAAATACTCTGCAAGTGTAGTTCTAACATGCAATGTTTTCCCTATTTTCTTGTGTTCCTTTAAATCAGTATAAAAAGGTATTTTTCTGTAGAGCGTCCTCACATCTTGAACAATCTTAGGCATTGCTAATATGCTTCTCAGACTACATTTTAGTTCAGCATTAAAAAAGTATCAGGAAAACAGGACTCTTTCCTTAAATCTTACATACCCTCAACTCTGCATTCAGACACTCAGAATATTTGCAGTTCACTTTCAAATTCCCCACACAGGTAACTATAAAAATGATTCATTCTTAATCCTAACAGTTTGGAAGTGTTGGCTAAACCCTTTTAGGAAATACCAGGAACACATGCGCATGCGTGTTGGAAAAGTCAATCATTTTGTTATAGGATATTTGATTTTTACTGCTACAAGAAACCCGCTGGGACAGTAATGATCACCTGCGTGTTATCAAGTAGCCCCATAACGCATGTGATTACAAGTAACTACACTAGTAATTATATAAGAATAATCCACATCAAGTACACTTCAAGGTCTCCTGAGGGAAGATTACAACAATACAATATGTAAAATTATTAATGTATTTTGAATGGCTGCAACACCACTTTCAACTGTTGTGGGGAAGGCCTACTTCTAAATGTAGATTCAAACAAGTCTCTTGCCCAGCTCTCTGGAAGCTGGGCATGCCCCAGAGGAAGGAGGCAATGTCATTTTCCACAGGCATAGGATCTTCTCTCGAGTACCCGCTGGAGGTTAACCTACAGGGTTAGAGAGTTCACATTTGAAAAGAATCATGCAATACAGGTCAGAAGAAAGGCAGACCTAGGAAATTAATACACTAGACCTGAACTCCGGGGCATGGGTTAGAGGATGAAAAGGCAGCCCCCAAATGAAAAAGCTCGGCTCGTGTCTCGGTGCACAGCTGTGATATAGTTACTGTTCAGCTACTAGAAAACTAGAAAGTGGTTCTAACTGACCGGGAGCACCAGACCAACATGCAAATACCCTTCGAGTGTAGTGGGCACGGAACACCGTATGAGGGTATTGATGTGCCCCTGGACAAAAATCGGTGTGTGGGGCTAAGTTTGGGAAGGACACCTGATTTAATAACTGCTCCTTCCAGCTGCGCTCTCTCCTCGGGATGACATGATTTGTGATGGGGGGGGGGGGGGGGGAGAAACACATTTTCCTTTCAATCAGCGCTCCCCTTGCCAGTTGGAATTTTTCCTATTATATTATCACAACCTTCTGTCTCCAAACCCAAAACTGGGAGCACCTCAAGCTACACCAAGCCTCATGCTGTAGACTAGGAAACTGCTCCTCTTTCTGCCTGGCTTCGACACTTGCAGACAGACACACACGCATCCTAGCACCATGAAGAAGGGCAGACCTGCCCCCCCAGTTGTCATGCTACACTCCCCCTGCAGCCCACTGAATGCAGCTAGCAAAGGAGAACAGGATGGCTGCGAGGCACGCTAAACTGATCCACCCAGTGGATGCTCCAGCCAGAACGAGCCCTGGCCCCTTTCCTCTACCCCTCTCCCCAGCAGCCAGCTCGCAAAGATGCGCTGGGTTTAAAGCGCTGCAAAGGCATCCTTGCAGAGCGGGGTTTGGTCCGGGTGGGAGCCCGGAGCCCAGCCTCACCCTCCCGGACAGGGGTAGCTACACCCACCTTAGACAAAGGAGAAGTGATAGAAACAAAAGCCAGGCGGGTGTTTAACCGAGCCTGCAAAATCCGGGACAGAGGCGCAGGAAAGAAGGGGGCAAAGAGGGGGACTGAGCAGCCCTGGGTCACTCCTGCAAGGAGGCATTGGGAAAGCAAGGGAGCATGCAGCATTCAGACAGACTGCGATCTAGAAACACACACCATTGTGCCAGTACTCACTTCTTATTTACAGACCCGGCGCCCTCTCCTCGCTTCACGAGCAGGCATTTTTTCAGGGCTTGGGTAGGTGCCGTTTGACCAAATGGAAAAAGAGAGAGAAGGACCAGACCCAGGGTGCGTTTGCTGCTGCTGCGCTCAGATTCCACAGGGAGCCTGGCGTTCTCAGTCACTGGAGGGGTGAGTACAGTCACAGTGTGTGAGAGATCCTGTGAGAGAGAGATGTGTGTGTGTGTGTGAGATCACCATCTGCATGTAATCACCCTGTGTGTGTGAGACTCACTCAGACGCCAGGTGTGTGCATCAGCCGCTTTGGGTGTGTGGCTGCCAGTCCCTGAGGTGTGTCTGTCACAATCTCAGTGCGTCTTTTGGTCTGTGTCTGTGTGGCCGCATCCCACTCTCGGTCAGTGTGGGCGGGGGCCTGTCTCCTCTCAGCCCATCTTTCTCTCATGTGCATCTCAGCCCTGGAAGCTGGACATGCCCCGAGAATGGAGGGAGTGTCATTTTCCACAGGGATAGGATCTTCTCTCGAGTACCGGCTGGAGGTTAACCTACAGGGTTAGAGAGTTCACATTTGAAAAGAATCATGCAATACAGGTCAGAAGAAAGGCAGACCTAGGAAATTAATACACTAGACCTGAACTCGGGGGCATGGGTTAGAGGATGAAAAGGCAGCCCCCAAATGAAAAAGCTCGGCTCGTGTCTCGGTGCACAGCTGTGATATAGTTACTGTTCAGCTACTAGAAAACTAGAATGTGGTTCTAACTGACCGGGATCACCAGACCAACGTGCAAATACCCTTCGAGTGTAGTGGGCATGGAACACACTATGAGGCTAGTGATGTGCCCCTGGACAAAAAAAAATCGGTGTGTGTGGCTAAGTTTGGGAAGGACACCTGATTTAATAACTGCTCCTTCCAGCTGCGCTCTCTCCTCGGGATGACATGATTTGTGATGGGGGGGGCTATCACATTTTCCTTTCAGTCAGAGCTCCCCTTGCCAGTCGGAATTTTTCCTATTATATTATCACAACCTTCTGTCTCCAAACCCAAAACTGGGAGCACCTCAAGCTACACCAAGCCTCATGCTGTAGACTAGGAAACTGCTCCTCTTTCTGCCTGGCTTCGACACTTGCAGACAGACACACGCATCCTAGCACCATGAAGGGCAGACCTGCCCCCCCCCCCCCAGTTGTCCTGCTACACTCCCCCTGCAGCCCACTGAATGCAGCTAGCAAAGGAGAACAGGATGGCTGCGAGGCGTGCTAAACTGATCCACCCAGTGGATGCTCCAGCCAGAACGAGCCCTGGCCCCTTTCCTCTACCCTCTCCCCAGCAGCCAGCTCGCAAAGATGCCCTGGGTTTAAAGCGCTTGCAAAGGCATCCTTGCAGAGCGGGTTTGGCTGGAGAAATGGTCCGGGTGGGAGCCCGGAGCCCAGCCTCACCCTCCTGGACAGGGGGAGCTACACCCACCTTAGACAAAGGAGAAGTGATAGAAACAAAAGCCAGGCGGGTGTTTACTGGCACAATGGCGTGTCTGTCTGAATGCTGCATGCTCCCTTGCTTTCCCAATGCCTCCTCGCAGGAGGGACCCAGGGCTGCTCAGTCCCCCTCTTTGCCCCCTTCTTTCCTGCGCCTCTGTCCCGGATTTTGCAGGCTCGGGATGGGGTTCTGTGGTCCAAAACACTCACTATTCCCTCCCTTCTTGCTGCCTGTATAATTTGCCTTATACACAGGGACACAAATACAGAGAAGTGTTTTTCCAATTTTAAAAACTTTATTGTAATCCGGTATATAAATAAAAGGTTAGCTTTTTGTTCAAAGCCATTTTTAACAACAACTATTTACAGATAATGTCATTTTTCTGATAAAGAACTGAACTATGCACTTTTTTGCACTCGTATTCTTCTTCCTCATCAGTGAGGATTTCATGATTTGTTCCTTCTGGAATGCAGGGCATATGTACCCACCTCTTGCAAGAATCACACTGGACCTTTGATAAGTAACAATTGAGAAAATGAAATCAGAGAAGTTGTAACGTTACAAATACTTTCCATTCGCTCATGCTATTCCATCCACGTCAGCATTACCTAAGATATGCCTATCACAGGGGTGGGCAAACTTTTTGGCCTGAAGGCCACATCGGGGTTCCGAAACTGTATGGAGGGCTGCTGGGGAGGCACAGCCTTCCCTAACAGCCTGGGCCCTGTCCCCAACTGCCCCTTTCCGCCCCCTGACAGCCCCCCTCCGCACTCTGACCCCTCCCACCTCCCCTGCTCCGTGTCCTCTGATCACATCCTCCCAGGACTCCCCACACCAACCACCCTGCCGGGAACCCGACCTCTTATCTAACCCCCCACACCCCCGCTCCCTTTCCCTGACTCCTATCCACATCCCCGCCCCCGACATGCCCGCCCACCCTGGGACTCCCACACCTATTCAACCACCCACTGCTGCTCCCTGTCTGCCCACCGGGACCCTCTGCCACTTATTCAACCCCCCCGCTCCACATCCCCTTTCCATACCACACAGAGCACCAGGACTGGCAGCAGCACTGAATGGCTGGAGCCAGCCATCCCACCGTGCAATCCCGCTGCCTAGAGTGCTGGCGGCACGGCGAGTTGAGGCTGCGGGAGAGGAGGGACAGAACGGGAGGGGCCTCCACGGCCAGGAGCTCAAGGGCCGGGCAGGACGGCCCGCAGTTTGCTCACCTCTGGCCTATCACCATGATGGAATGTTTACTGTTGTGGAATTTTTACAAGAATCCTGATTCTTAAGCAGCTTATGGCATATGTTTCTGATACAATCCTATGTTTCTTACCATCGTGCAATCCTCACTTTCCTTTTCACAACTGACAAGGTTGCAGTATATGCAGTAGTCCTCCACGCTTTCTGAAAAAAAAAATCAATATAGCGCAATGAAATGCTGATCATGTCACGACCAACACTCTAAATGCAAATCCCGAGTTAGTAATTACTGTCGCTATTTTAATCCAGTCACTGGTTGCAACATTTTTTTCTTTTTTGTGAGTCTTATTTTTTCAAAGTTTTACTTTACTGCACCTGAATATAAAAATATCCAATTTTATTTAACTGGTCTATCAATAGCAACCATTCACCCCAATCTAATTTTTTGGTACTTGAAGATATTATTGATGAATAGCCACAATTACAGAACCAGACCCGTGAGTTACCCCACTTTAGGGGTATTAAGATAACGGTCTGTTCCGTAACATAATTCCACTTTTTCGGTTACCTTCACATGTGCCTAATGAGTCTATAGTACATGGGAGAAAGTTATTACCTGACTCTTTCACTAGAACAATTGCTACTTGTCTTCTAAACTCAGCATTATCAATTCAATAGAAACATCACAAGAGGCTGTCTTTCTGCCGCAAATACGTTTCTGCAAACTAATAACACTTCTATTTAGAAAAAATATCACAATTCTCAGAGGTGAAAGTGGGCTGAGCCAGCATGCTGGTAAGAACTGGCCACCGGTTCCGGCCCGTACACGGACGACGTTACAGTGCTGCTGTGGCAGTGCTTTATGCTTTCAGGTCCCTGTCCCCGTTACCTCTCCTCACATCTGTGGCCCTGCCATAGGGTCTGACAGCGCTGCTGGATGATACCGGCAGGGCCACCAACAGTGGGGGAGGAAAAGGGGCAGTTGCCTTGGGGGTCAGTGATTCAAAAGGGCCTGGGGCTCCTTCCCACCACAACAGCAGCTGTCAGGAAGGGCTGGCTGAGGGAATCTGGCCCCCCAGCCCACATCTTCCACCCAAGACCCATCCCTTCTGAGGGCCCAGAGCATACCCCACACGCCATGGCAAGGACGCTGGTGCAGTGGACACCAGTAATCTTCCACATTTACTTTCACCCTGATAATTTCACATACATAAATGATAATGGCAATTTTGTATTCAAAACCTTTAAGATAAGTGGTCTGCAGTTGTGGCCATCACTTTTGTTTATTATGCTGAAGAATTTTATTCTTCCAATCAGATGGGGAGTTGCTCGTTAATCGTTTGATGAAGTATCTGAAACTTTGAGAGAGTACATTAGTGGACTGTATAAATGAGCTTTTCTTTCCCTTTTTTTTTTTTAAAAAAAACAGTTTCTGTACAGAGATAGAAATCCTTTCTATCGCTATTTACTTAATGATTGCCATGACTTATTGCGCATTAGATATCTATCTATCAGTGGTCCCCAACGCGGTGCCCGCGGGCACGGGGGCATCTAAATGCGCCCGCATTCTGGCTGGTGGTCGAGCATCTGCCAAAATGCCTCCACTGGTGGCGACGCCTCTGGATGACATCGCTTGTTGGCGGCAAGCAGCGTCATCAAGAGGCGTCGCCCGCCGAAATTCAGAGGCATTTTGGCGGATGCTCGAGCACCATCACGGTCCTTCATTTGGCACTCGCCAGACGAAAAGGTTGGGGACCACTGGTATATATATTAACATACTTACACACACACACACGCTTTCATATTACTGTCACACTCTTATACAATGTATCACCTGCTTTGCTGTGCCCCATGTTGATAACACCTTCACACTCATGCAACATGCTACCGTTTCGGGTCCACATTCTGTGAAGTAGTTACACAAATCCACTCAAAGTACATTAGTAAGCACATGCTGTTTCAATTTTTCTTTGTAGCTAACAGGAAGATTTTAGTCTCATTGTGTAAATATTTTCACATTAACAGTTCATATACACTGTAAAAGTAAGTATCTTAAAAATCACCTCCAATTCCTTAGACATGTTCTTTCATATCTCATCTCATCACACAAGGGGTCAATTGTTAATAATTCTTTTGTTTGCATCAATGCTATCTGTAAGTTTAAATATACGTACAAGTTATATTGGCAAAGTGATAAATTCTGCTATTTTATAATGACTTCTCAAAAAAACAATCCATTAACATATTCTCATTTGTGATGTCTAACACACAGGAGAAAAGCATATTGTGGATTCATTGATCAAATCATTACAAACTGCATTCTTTCAAGTAACATTAACAACAGAATTTCACAGTATCATTTTATTTTTAAAAGCTCAGTTCTTGGAATGTCAAGAGTTATATTTACATTCCACTTTCCTTTGCATGCACTGAACTCACTGAAAACCCGCAATATGGGAAATGAGACCACTGCTACCCAGCTGTGTTACAAATCTCTTATATAATACCACATTTAGTGACCATAATCCTGAAGTACAATAGAAAACATCTTACCGCAAGAACCCAATGATCTGGTGTGTGATAAGGAAGCAAATAATATATCATATTGAAGAAATCCACTCTGTATTCATTTAAAAAGAAAAAGAAAAGAGAACAATTACAGTTTCCAGTGAAGCAAACTATGAAATGTAGCTTATACGGTATTTCCCAATTTCATTACATGGCTTACTACTACAGTACTCATTCCACATCAAACATAGCATTGTATTTGCTGTTTCGCACTGTGTTTCACTGACTGAAAGAAAATGTGCTTTGCTCATGCTGTGTATGAAAGCTTGTTAGCATTTACTTTCATTTGTGCTGTTCTGCCTGAGAGAATGGCCCTAGAAACTACTGCTGAGATGGGTTGTACCTGCTGACAGTCAACCAAGTTATTAATGCATTAATCATTCTGGCACATAAAGAATAGAATGACAGGTTTCAGAGTGGTGTGCCAAGTTGACTGTAATTTAAGGCTTCCTGTGCCAGTAATACATTTTAACATTTGTAGAAGGTCTCTCTCTATGTCTATATTATATAAATAAACGATTGTATTTCAAGTAAATAATGTTTTTAAAATATTTAGGAAGCTGCATTTAAAATAAAATTAAAATGCAGCTCTTATCAATGTAGCGTGATCCTTGCCTGGGATCCTGGTCTGGGGTTCCAGCCACCAGCACTGCTCAGCCCACTGCCAGTCTGGAGTTCCATTCACTCAGCCTGCAGCGAGCTGAGCGGGGCCGGCAGGGGGCTGAGTGGCTCAGTCCACTGCCGGTCTGGGGTGCCGGCAGCACTCAGTCCGCTGCCAGTCTGGGGTTCCAGCTGCCAGCCCCGCTCAGCCTCCTGACGGCCTGGGGTCCTGCCCACCGCCCCGCTCAGCCCACTGCCAGCTGAGTGAGTGGAACCCCAGACAAGGATCCCAGGCCCTGCTCAGCCCGCTGCCGGTCTGGGCTTAGCGGCTCAGTCTGCTGCTGGTCTGAGGTCCTGGCCTCTGGTACCACTCAGTCCGCTGCCAGCCTGGGGTTCCATTCACCCAGACCGGCAGCAGGCTGAGGCACTCAGCCCGCTGTCGGTCTGGGGGTTCTGGCCGCCAGCTCCTGCCAGCAGGGATCCCAGCCGCTGCCACCACTCAACCCGCTACACCAGCCTGGGGTTCTGCTCACCCAGGCCGGCGTGAGGCTGAGCGGGCCAGCGGCTGGGACCCCGACTGGCAAGGGGCCCGCAACCAGAACCCCAGACCGAAAGCAGGCTGAGACACGCAGACCCCTGCCAGCCTCGCTCAGCCTGCTGCCACTCTGGCGTTCCAGCTGCCGGCTCCTGCCAGCCGGGGTCTCAGCTGCTGGCCTGCTCAGCCCGCTGCCAGCCTGGAGTTCCTTGGGGGTCCCCAGGCCAGCAGTAGGTGCTGAGTGGAGCCGGCAGTCAAGACCCCGACTGGCAACGGAGCAGCAGCCGGAACCCCGGGGTGGCAGTGGGTTGAGGCGCTCAGCCCGCCGCCGCGTGTCATCAAAAATTGGCTCGCGTGTCACCTTTTGCATGCGTGCTGTAGGTTGCCGACCCCGGTATAGAGAGCACAGCTGCTGCTGGCGTTCTGAAGCTGCCCGTGTTGCTAGCCTGGGTACTGCAATGATGCCTGCCAAAGTTATCACGGTCTGGTATGGGAAAGCATCCTACTACGGAAGAAGAAATAAGGCTTCCATCCCAAACCTTTGGCAGAGGATTAAAACTTTCACTGAGATACTCTTCAGTAGACAAAGCAGGCAGCTGCCAAACGACATTAGAAGGGAGCATTGCACAACTTTATATGAGCATGTTCCCTAAATGATCAGCAATGTTAACCGGGACGACTTTAAGTGAGGAGTTACTGTACATGTTAAGGTAACACAAATCTTTAACTCAAGACTGGGCAAGAATTAGCATAAGGCCCCAAATCTTACTACAGTTCATTCTTCCATTTTGTCCTTTTCCAGATTTTCCTCTTGAGATCTGTGTCTCAGACATGAGCAAAAACAGCAGATGCATGATAGACTTACTCCCACAGGGCTACCGATGTGTAAGTTCTCAAAGGGCCTCTAGAAAGGCATTTGTGACAGGTGGGATCACAGAAACCCTCTGGGAGCTGCCACCTGATGTGCCCAGACTACTTCTACCCCTGCTTTCCCTGCCAACTCAGGACTCCAGCACCCTGTCTTGCTGAGCCAGACACTCCTGTCTGCTCCAACACAGACCCAGGGTCTGAATTACTTGCCCCAAAACTGCAGGTTTACCTGAAAGAGGCTAACAGAAGTGTTCCTGTCTTTAATACTCAGATGCCCAACTCCCAATGGGGTCTAAACCCAAATAAATCCATTTTACCCTATAAAAAGCTTAAAATGCACAAATCTATATCTAATCAAACTGAATATAGATAAGATCCCCACCAGTTCCAGAATGCTCCCTTTACAGACTAATCTCCTTTAGCCTGGGTCCAGCAATCACTCACACCCCTGCAATCACTGTCCTTTGTTCCAATTTCTTTCAGGTATCCTGGGGTGGGGGGGGGGATGGAGAGCCAGCTGAAGACAAAATGGAGGGGTCTCCCAGGGGTTCTCCTATGCAAAGTCCAGCTCCAAGATGGAGTTTTGGAGTCACCTGGGCAAGTCACATGTCCATGCATGACTCAGTTTTTACAGGGAGCATCCACTGTTTACATAGTACCTTGAACTTCCTCAAGTAGACTTCTAATGAGGATTGGAGTATTCCAAGATCCATTGTCCTTTCAGTGTTTCTTGATTAGGTACTTAATTTCAACACTCCTTTCTCCAGGAACTGACCAAATGCTCTACTAAGGTTATTTAGAAATCAAGCCAGTACACAGCCAACATTCATAACTTTGAATACAAAATGATACATGCATATAAATAGGTTTAATACATTCAGTAGATCATAACCTTTACGGTGATGTGTTACATGGCCTATGTAGCAGAAAACACATTTTAAGCATATTTCCATAAAGCCTTATGGGAGGTACTCAAAGCAAGCTGTTGAGAAATTTTCAGAAAACAAACAGTGTAAGAACCCCATTGCTTGTTTTTAATTAATGCAATCCCTGGTTCTTCGCCACATTACACCCCATTCTTGACCATCGCTTTTTAATCATTCATTTACCTGAGCGACATCTTTTCCGCTCACCTTGGTACGCCATGATCGCTTTCCACCTCTAAGGAGGTGAACAATGAGAGGCCGTCACACTCATCGGGGTGCCTAACAAGGGTTTTGGGGTCGGATTCCAACGTCTCCATCAACGGTTGAGTCAAAGGGTCCTCCTTGGAACTGTCACTGAGGTAGCGCTTTCTCCACACAAGTCCAAAGGTGCTAGGGGTTAAAACAAAGTCTGAAGTTCTCATGGGGGTGGTAACGGAGTCCACGTTTCCTCTTAGTAGCCTTTCCACAATTTCTAAAACACGTGTCCTTGGTAAGAGATGGCCTCCTCTGCCCGGAGCTGGGACTTATGGGGTAATGGTGCTGCTCTCTGATTGGCAGAGGGCATTGGGAGGAGTTCTTAGAGGGGTCACACGACCCACTTCCTGACAGGTCACTCCGCCCTGGAACTCACCCTGACTGGTCAAATTTCCTCTCAGGGCAGTACTATCAGGGGAAAACCCAACCTCATTGGTACTGGGCACTGGGAGCAGTCCTTAGAGGGGTCACGTGACACACACCTTGCTTCCGGTCATCTGTACCCCAGAAGTAATACCCCCTGGGGCGGGACTTCTGGAGACAGGTGGGAGGAGTGTAAGGGGTCAAGAGGCAGGGTTAGGGTTTGATTCATGGTACAGCCCATATACTACTAGGTTTACTGTATCATACGGTTTGTCTTGTTCATTTTGACCAGGTAGTTTGTGTGCTCAAGGAACATCTGCCTTTGGGGAGAATCTCAACACACACAGAGTTCTCAGCAACAGCTTTTGTGAGTTGATTATTTATGAAAAGAGGAGATCTTGAACTAGATTCCATGGGTTCAATAGCTGTTTCTGCTTGGCACTGTTGAGTATCATCTACCTGCAATACAAACAAAAAAATTCTCATGCTTTACTGGTATGGGAGAACCTTGCTAATTACCAGCAGGAAGTGCAAGACCCATTCCAAGCGACTGAATAATATGAATTAGCAGACACATGCGAAAAGCAAGAATCTTCAGTGTTTATAGTTATCACTTTGAAATACAACAGCGCTATGCAGAATGCTTTACAGCAACTACCTACTCCTCACCACGTTCAAGTTTAGAATGGGCATTATCATCCATGCTTTACAAATCGCAAGTCACATAATTTAACAAGGTATAGGCAAAGCTAAGGAGTAGTACACAGTAATTCCTTGTCTGGTCTCTTCTTGCTCAATCACTAATCTGCAGAACTGTATTTTGAGATATGTAATTTAAGTTTAATTACTGATATTTCATAATGAATTTGTACATGTCCTATAGTTTATTCTGTAAATATGATAACACTTGAAAAAGTTGTTTAGTCCTGAAGTATTTACATTGGCCTGCAGAGGATATCCTGTCCAGACGTATTATGAAATATTCAGGAGAATGTCATGTCATTCTAAATGTTTAACGTAATCTTCACAATATGTTTGTTTGATGGTCAACACTAGCTTTGTAAAACTGTTGAAAAATTTCACAATATTTATACCTTTAGGGTTCTCTCAAATTCCAGCCCCCACCGCTATTACAATCTTCCTTGTCTCCCCTGCACTCCCCACCAAATTCTGACATGATTTTAGCATCAGTTAGCTAAAATTTCAGTAGTTATAAATGTGTGCTTAACAACAATTGAAATCCCAAATGCCAAAACTTCTGATAGTCTAGGTAATTGGTCTCAATTCTCATCCCACTTACACTGATGTGGGTCCTGTGTGAGAGATGAGCATCAGGGCTTATCCTTCTAGCGCCAATACTTATCAAAATAAAAGCTGTTAAAATTTTGATGTCGAGTGGAAATAGTGAAGAAAGTCATTACACTTCTGTCATTGTAATAGTAGCTTGAGAAATAGAAGGCTAAATCTAAAACTAAATGATTTTTACCACTGAAAGCAGAGAATGTGGAAGCATTCCTTGTTAGACCCAAGAGTTGTGGGGATAGTGTGCCACCTCTCTAATTGCTCCTTCACTCTAACAGTGTTTTTCTAGCAATGGGCAAAAGCTCAGATTGCAGACATGCAGTGACCAGTGTCTGGTTGAGGCTATCACAATACAAGCATTAAGACAAAGTTCAGTACCAGAACGTCTAAAGAAAGAAATCAATTTTCATTCCAGTGGCCTCAATAATAAAAAGCAAAGGATTAATAAATAGATCAAGTTTGCATAAGAACTGAGAAGACTTCAGGGTCTGGCCCTAAAAATGAAAACTCTGGGAACAGAATCTCTTTTTATAAACAATTTGTTCAAGTCTGATTGTTATTTAAAGAATGCTTTTGTGTGTTGTCCAAAAGTCAACAAAATTTATCTAGACTAATGTTCAAAACTACAACCTGATATTAGGATTCTGGATTTCAGAATTTTTGGCTGTTTTGCTTTTGTCATCAAATACTACAAAACAGCACAGATGGGAAGACATCACACAGACCAAAAACCAAAACCACGAGAAATTACATACATCTACAACAAAAGATATTAGCCCCCCATAGCCTTAATTGTATACTAGGGCTTTTTTTTTTTTTTTAAGCACATGGGGCTAAACTCAGCTCTGGCAAGCAGTTGAGCTAAATGGACTCATGCAATCTATACGAGGGCTGAATTTGGCCAATGATGTTAAAGTTTTTACAATGCTTCCAAGTCACACCTATGACAACACGATTATTTAGATAAGCGTGCGCACACACTCCCCAATGTGGACAGTTCTCCCTAAAGTAACAATTACCTTTTTGACCACCTCTGGGAGTCCGTCTGGCTCATTGTCCTGGGTCAGTGAATGTAATGAGATGGCAACCTCATCAGCACCTGACCAAAGGAAAGAGCCATTACCTGTACAAATGACTAAGGAAACTCTGGAAAGATGTGTTTAGAATGCAATGATCTCATTCATTCATTCGTTAATTAAGTACATAAGACGTGTGCTTGTGCAACTACAGTCAAGTATAGCAGAGCTTCAGAAACTATACTGATTTATGAGGATCTGGCCCCTCATCTGAATCAAATGTAATAATGGATGTTTTGAAAACATGTGTTAGTCTGTTAGTCTATAAGGTGCCACAGGATTCTTTGTTGCTTGAAAACATGTGTTCTAAATAAATGCATTAAGGTTAGAAACAGGATCATGATTAAGGCTATGTTTTAGTCATGGGTATTTTTAGTAAAAGTCATGGACAGGTCACGGGCTATAAACAAAAAGTCACGGCCTCGTGATCCCTCCATGACTTTTACTAAAAATACCTGGGACTAAATCTTACCGACTGGGAGAGGGGACGCTCCTGAAGACTGCTGGGGAGTGGAGAGAGAGAGCAGAGCAACGCTGGTGCTGGGGGGAAAGAGGTGGCTCAGGGCCCCACCACCACTAGTCCCAGACTGCTGCTGCAGGCCAGCGTCAGGGACCATGCCTGGGACTGCCAGAGCAACGGCCAGCGCGGCTGGCTCCTGAGCTTCCTCAGCTGCTGGGATCCTGGGATCAGCTGCACCAGCACTGCAAAATTCACAGAGGTCACAGAAACTGTGACTTCCATGAATGATTTGCAGCCTTACAGTCACATTCTAGTATAGCATTTCCTTCTTCAACTACCCCATGTGCATTGGGGGGGCAAAATAAATGGATGGTGGATATCTGGCAGCCTTATAAAACGCACTTCAGGATAATGTAAATATCAAGCACAGTGCTCCATCAGCTGGGCATGGAGTGAGTACTGTAACTCAGTGCCTGCTTGCCATAATACCGGCTCCACACTGTGCTACATGAGTGCTTTTTGATGTGTTTATTTCTGAAGCGAGAGCATAGAACTACAGTCCTCATTCACAGTAAATGGAAGTAGAAAAAGACTGTAGGCTAGAAAATGCAGAGGGAATTGATAAGAAAAAATTCACCTAGATGGACAGGTTTAAAAACTTTTCCCCTCTGCTTGGCAGTAAACACCCAACCTATGCGTGTTACAAATAAAACTTCATATAGTCATCACCAGAATTTCTCTTTGCAGCGGCACGTGGAATTGTTCACACGCCTATCTAAATTATTAGCAAGAACAGTGCTGTCATATAAAGAATCACTTCATTAATAATTTAAATGGAAATTCTGCATACATCAGAACTGATATGCTCTCCCAAGTCGAGTGTGACATAATGAGGTAGAAGAAGCAGTTTAAAGACAATAGGGGCATGTCTGCCCTGGGAAGTTTCAGAAGATATTAATTAATGTGTTCATTAAAACGACGTTACAACATGCAGTGTAGACACTGCCCTGTTATGTTTAATATCACATCAGTCAGTTACGGTTAACCTTAGGGGCAGAGTGAAAAGACATGTTTAAACACGGTCTCATTTTGAAGTACAGACCCTGACAAGTAAGGTGTTGTCTCCTTTGCACCATAAGTGAAACTTTACCAGAACAATGAATGAAAGTTCCTGATTGAATTCTGCCTGGATACCAAAAATGTATCAGTCAGGCTAAAAAAGTGTTTTTAATTTATTAAGGGGGGGGGTGCACTCAGAGGCTTGCTATGTGAAAGGGGTCAACAGCACAACAGTTTGAGAATCACTGGGCTAAAGGATAATCTCTGCTGAACTACACTTTCCTTTTGATATCCAGGCTGTCAAACTGTAGGCAGCTCAGGTACAGATGAAATAAGGGCCCATGCTTCAGGAGATCTGTTTTTTCTGCTGGTATAGTGGAGATTCCTTAGCTATCAATCAATCATGTCCAAAAATTCCCAGGACTTCTGGCTAGTGACGAACTAGAAGGATGAGTTCAGCTCTTTCCTCTTCCCTTTATGCAAACTGTCTTGTAAAGCAGCGGATTCTTCTCGACATCTGACATTATTTCCATGGCCTCTGAGAGAAGTTCTGACCTCTGGTTACTCACTTATGTTGAAAGGGACATAAACATTCATACTTCAGAGCACAAGCCAACCTCTAACAGGAGATAGGAAGAAATTTCCCTTGTGGGTTAGTTATTCCATAACTGCCCTCTACAGGTTTCTTCAACCTTCCTCTGAAGCAACTGCTACTGGCCACCGTCAGATGACATACAGGAGACTCAATGGACCACTGGTTTGAACCCATCTGTCCATTCCTATGTTTTTGTTCCAACACTACTGAATTCCATAAAAGTAAACTAAAAGGAAGGGTACCCTGACATACTGAACAACTGTAGAGCACAAGGTGTGCGGTTCAGAAAGCTGGACGCTCTTTTTTCTGAGTGACCCACCATAACCCTGGGGGCATCTTGTCTTCCAGGTATGCTCTTCACCAAGTAAGGTGTGTTCCTGTAGCAATCATACAAGGGCCAAAGTGAAAACTGGGTTGGCTTAAAGTATGTTCCTTGTACTTACCTGCCCCAAAAGAGACATTTGGACAGGATCTGAGAATGACGTGTCCACAAATGGAATTTCTGGAGACACATTGTGAAATCCCACTCAGAGGACAGTACCAATGCATGGCATCAGCAAACATGGTCACTGGGGAAGACTAGCTACGGAGTGACTGCTGCCAGGATACAATTGATGAGATGAAGTTTTGGGTCTTTGTAAATCTTTACCAGAGTGGTAAATTTAGAGTCAAAGCCATGCCTATTTTAACCTGGTTGAACAATGTCCTGCATTGGATTCAGAATATTCTGATTTTGAACTCCAGGGGGGTTGGAATCCTTTCTAGCAGCCGGCAAGTTGGGAATGGATCTGTTTCGCTGGTCAGGGCACAAACAGTGATGTTGTCTGTAAATGGACAGAGTTGTGTAACTTGAGACCTCAGCCTTGCTGTGATACTACCAGCCATTTAAACCTCTCAACACAGAGGGTAGGTCAAAACGAAGAGTCTTGTATAGGAATTGTAAACTCTTCACACACAAATGCTCATTTTGTCTTTGTGATGCTGAAGATTTAATTGTTTGGGAAGAAAAAGGTTTAGGTCTTCCATGTGAGCTTCTGCTTCATACTTTCCTCTGCTAGGCAAACATTCCCTTCATGAATACCTTTGGTGTTGGCAGTGACCAATGGATTACTATGCCGGCTTTGACAAGGAGGGTTCAGGCTTCTGTTGTCTCAGCTACTAATTTCACTGGTTTCCCAAATAGCCTTGCACTTGTGAAAGTGGATGCACGGGTATGGATGATTTTTTCACGCTCATGAGTGTAAACAGTTTCCTTATAGCCAGAGAGTAAGAATGCTTTGCTACAAATCATATCAAGACCGAGGAAAAATTGCCATGAAAGAATATCTTACACACCTCTTCAAGGATTTGACAAGAATGTAACCCTGAGAACTCTCACGCTCAAATTGAGGATCATACCCTAGAGACGATGGCCCACTTGCTTGCCACCAACTAGATTTTCCTTACTAAGTAAAAGAAATGGTCACAGTTGGAGTTTTGAAATTTGCAGTAGTGTCCTCACTCTTTTAGTCAATGGAATCTTTTGGAAGGAACTCCTTCTGGAGGCATGGCCATGTCTCTCTCTGGTAGGACTACTGCTGCACTTAGGTTCCCAAACTTACACATTTTCCTTATCTTTTTATATAACATTTTAGTTTAACATCTAGATTTAACCGAATGAATGGAATTCTTATGTGCCTCTGTTCTGGGCACACACTGTCTAAAGTGCTCTTTAATCCTTCAATGCTGTGCAAACCTAAGGAGAGGGGAGTGTAGGATCCGCCGTTAGGGAGGGGCTCTTCGTCCTCCGGGCAGCTGGGTACCAGGCCACCTCACCACACAGGGGTGACACCACCGGCTCAGGACTCAGGCCCTCCAGCAAGGGCAGAGCAAGCAGTTCAGTCTATAAAGCCCAGGCCCTGGATCAGGGTGGGGCAACAAACACTGGTGCAGGGCTCAGGCCCTCAGGTAGGGCTGAGCAAGCAGTTCAGTCTATAAAGCCCAGGGTCAGGGTGTCGGGGCGAGGGGGAGACTGCCACCCGTGAGTGGGGTGGCAGGGGGGACGCAGGCCCACCCACTCCTCTGCGTCCCAGCCCGGGGCCCTAACAGTGGTAGGCAGGCTGCTGCTGTGTCAGTGGGGATCCTGGCCGCAACACACTGACATTGGCTCTGGGTCTGCTGCAGTCAGACTAGGGTCTGCTGCCCCGGCCACTTCCAAACTCCCCTCGGGCCTACCTGGATCCTGGGGTCATCCTCCACCGGGTCCAGGTGCATGGGTTCGCCTCGGACGGGCTGGGTGGCAGGTCCGCAACTCCTCCGAACGGCGGTCCAGGGAGCTCCGCAGCTCCTCGGGTAGCGAGCACGGGGAGGGTAGAAGCCTCCTGGCGCCAAGCTCCCGGAAGGACGTCCGCCGCTCTGGTCGCTGACCTCCCACTGAGCTCGAAGGCCCGCTTTATACTTCCGGGTCGGCGCTGACCCTTTGCGGGTAGGCTCAGAGCTCTTTAGCTCCCCCAGTCCAGCCTCTTCCTCCTCCGGGCGGCTGGGTACCTGATAAACAGACAGGCACAATTCCCACTCCATTGTGACCTAAATTTTGGGTCCCATTCCTGGTTGAAAGAGGCTTCCAGGCTGAAAAACAGAGATGAACAAATTACATTACTCTGCCACCTGAGAATGGGCTTCACAGAAGTAACACGTCTCTCTGCACACCCAGATATACTCGTGGGGAGAGAAGGGAGGCAGTGCGTCTAATACAGAGCACTCCAGCAGACCCGTATATAGGAGAAAACCACAGCATGGCCTCATGGATTGGAGAGTGCAAAATACTGATTAAAATGGGAGCAGGACTGGGTCCATACATTTAATTTTGAAATCTCATTAAGTAAGGTTAGACTTCTACAGGGATAAGCGGGAGCAGTCTCCTTCTTTACAATGGCTATTTAGCAGAATTACCTGTTCTCTTAAACCTCAATCTGCAAATTGCATTTTCCCAACCAAATAGACAAATGTAGGGAAAAGTCAAATTACGGCTCGGCAGGTAACATTTCATCACGTTTAAGCTTAATGGAGTCCATATACAAGCTAAAGGATAATAGTTTGAGGTATATTTGTTTGCTTGGGATTTTAAAACACAGGAGCACATTGTAGTATTTAATGTGCTGATCATATAGTTCTCTTTGGGACATATTTATTCCTCATTTTAAATTGCTTTAAAACCATATAATTTTATGAGTTAGTACTATATATTTGTATAAAGAAGTTCCATCTCAGTTTGGAAAGAGAATTGCGTGTATTAGCTGAAAGTTAATTTAACTATATCACACAATGGGAACTTTTTTTTCTTGGGTATTCTTCAAATCACCATTGATAATGAGGTTTAAAGAACCTCCACATTGAAGTTATAGTTTGTAACAGGATTTAAATAGGTAGAAATGTGTATCTCACTTTTCATCTCTTCCGCATAATTCTGGGTCTCCTTCAGAAACTGTTTAGCTGTTTTCAGTTCTTCTTGCAGCTGATGGATTTCTTGAGATTTTTGATCAGACTGGCAGCGAAGAAGGTTTTTTTCCTCCATTTCCTACAACAAAACATTAGTTACAAAACAGTTGATTAAGTCAATAGAGAGTAGTGTGATGTGGTATACTACCCATCTGAGTGCCATGAAGACTCTGGAAAGTTGAACCTTGGTTTCTAAACACATACATGAGTTAGGAACACAAACGGCACTCTTGGCAGTCCTCAGAGGGCAGACAATCCTTTTGGGACGTCTCCCAGCTGGCACAGATCACAGCAGTACCTAGGTGGCTCAGGATATGGAACCAGGGAGCTGCAACCAGTTCTCTGGTGCCTGCCCATAGCAGATCTTGACACAGGATAGAATCCAGCCCACAAAAACTGAGCGTCAGTGAAGTTAAGTGATTTGCCCATAGCCACAGAGGGGAGTCAGTATCAGAACACGGGAGAACTTTCCAGTTCTAGCTGCTGTTCTCAGACCATCCATCCCTCAGTGTGGATGAGTCAAATATATGAAGTTGCTCTTGGGAGCAAGATAGCATTAGATGTGAAGTCTTATTAGTCAGTAATACCTGGGGGCTCGGGATAGTACATTTTCTAAGCATCTTTTTTTCCAAAAAAGTTAAGAAAAGTTAAAATACCCCATACAACTATGTCCTACCTGGGAACTGAAATAAAAGTTATTTCTAAGAAACTAACTCCTTCCACCCATCTGTTCCTGCATTGCTGGGTAACAGATGGCATGGCACTGGTGGGACTCTACTGGAAGCAAGCCATCATTTCTTCATCTACTTACTACGAGCAGATGGGCACCAGTGCACAGAGGCCAAATTCAAGAAAAGGGAGGGTCTGGATGGAAAACAAATTAAAACCTTGCCGACACAGCAAGTCTGTATTTTCAGCTATTTAAACAAGTCACCCAAAGAACATAACTAGAAGCATCAACGGTTTTAGTTATTTTCCTTTTGTCTCACAACCTCCTAGTCCAAAATATCCAACTGCTATACCAGAACAAACACACACACACACACTCTCTGCTATCAATCATTCTAAAAGACACAGGTGTCAAGAGACAACATTTACAGACAATGCTGATGTGTAACAAATGTTTCAAAGCTGTATGAATTATCAGCTTCCTGTGTTCTAAATATCAACAAAATTCAAGGGGTTCAAACGGCTGAAACGCCCACCCCTCTTGCTGTGACTCAGCACAAGTGGCTCTGATTAAGAAGCATTCAACAAAAAGCTGGAACCAACAACCCAACATAGCTGCAAAAAAAAAATAAAAAAAATCCCATGCTCTGATGCTGAACGTTCACAAAACCATTTACAAGAAATGCATTCTCCTACCTTAATCTGGTAAGGCTACAGCCCATCATTTGTATTTACAATTTGGCCTCAACCACATAGGCCATCATTAACTCTTGCTCGAATCATCGCAATCCAACGTATTTAGACTTGAATGCTTCTGCCCTGCAAAATCTGCAAGAGTTACAGAACACAGCAGCACACCTCCTCAGTAATACAGGTTCACTTGAGTACATCAGTCCTATGTTTCACTCACTCCGCTCATTCCTCAACAGAACACTGAATCAAATCTCGGTCTTTATTTTCAAAGCTGTAAAGGAAATGGGCCCAATATACCATCTTACTCTCTCAGACTTCAGTAGCTGTGTTCCTCAGGAACAACTGTCTACACATCAGAAGTAAAACTAGCAGATGCAGCAGACAGGGCTTTTTCAGGAGCTGGCCCAATACTATGAAATTCACTCCAGCAAAAACTGAGAATGACAACTAACATCACCATTTTTCGTATTTAACCCCCTCCCTCCCCCCGCCAACACACACACACTCTTTGCCCTCTGGGACAGTGATTTTCAACCTCTTTGCCATTTGCAGACCCTAGAAAATTTCAAATGGAAGTGCAGACCTCTTTGGAAATCTTAGACATGGTCTGTGGACCCCCACAGGCCACGGCTTGAAAACCACTGTTCCGTTGTAACAACAACCTTTCGAGAACCCCTTAGACAGGGGTCTGTGCACCACAGGTTGAAAACCACTGCTCTGGGGGATATGGGAGAAATAGGAACCTCAAATAACCTCAAATAACAGATGCTAGTCACCTTAATTATTCTTAATTATTCTGGAAAGCATTCAGATACAACAGCAATTGGCACAATAGAAGAACTTAAAAAAACCCAATCGCTGATGTTGCTTCTATGACTATTCTGAGTTCTCTTCCCTTTCATTTTCCTTCTAACGCCAAATTAAAGGAAAAATCTTTTAATCTACAATCAAGGTTTTTTAAAAATCAAAAGTTACAGCCAGATGCTTTTTGTGTAAATTGGAATAACTTTACTGATTTCAATGGAGCTATGCTGATATATGCCAGAGCAGGATCTGGCTTCATAGTTAGAATTTTGTTGATAATGCTAGTCTATAGTGCTTGAAAAAGTTAAAATGTACAAATCATTTGGGGGATTTTCCCACTCCTCCATGAAATCTTAGAATTAAGCAAAACACACTTATACTTAGGAAGCAGCTAATGTTTCTAGAAGTTCCAAATCAACTCAAACAGATATTTAATATATTTTATTTTTTAAGACTAAACAAAGAGTCTACATAATTAGATTAGACAAATAATTCCATATGAACTGTAACCCTATCTGAGATATGCTGGTGCAAAATCATTTTTTTAAACCCTGACCATACAACCAATTTTTGGCCTGGAGTCAGTCCATATGGAATCAATTGCAAAAACTGCAAGATCGGGGCCTTATTTTGTATCACAGCTATAGGTCTTGTGACAGGGTCGGGCCAGAGGGCTACAGGAGAGTGAGCCTATTGGGATCCAGGAAGTGGGGAGCCCACTGCTAAAAGATCACCCCAGCCTTAAGGGGGGATCCACAGGACCTGGAAAGCAAGTGGTTTCAGGAGACAACTAATGAAATAACAAGGACAGACGTGCTGTCAAAGGGTCAGTCGAAGGGAACCTGATGGGGACACCGAGCAGAGAACCCCAGACAGCTCCCTCTGCTCCTCGAAGGCATCACGGGAGTCAGTGAACGCCACCCAGAGGAACTCTGCCCAGATGCGTGAATGGATGGAGGACCGGAAAGAGGCCCCACAGTTACAGGAGACTCCATTGGCCAACCTCCTCTCCCTGGTTTTATAGACAGCCATTTCAGCCAGGGCCAGGAGGAGGTTGACCAAGAGGTCCCATGACTTTGTGGGGCCACCAATAGCCAGTGCATAAATAAGGAGGTGAGGGGAAAAGTGCAGCCAAAGACGCAATTGGATATCTGTGAGGAGCCAGAATAGAGGCTGCAGCTTGGCGTACTCCAGGTAAACGTGCACCAGAGTCTCCCTCACGCCGAGGAAAGGGCAGGTGTCCAGGACAGGGGTGAACTGCGCCAATTACATGCTCGTGCTCACAGCCCCTAAAGGAGCCACCAACTGACATCCCCGGCGAGCTTTGGGAGCAGGGTGGAGTATAGACTGGCCCACCGGGGCTCCCCACCCTCTAGAGGAGGCAGGAAGTCCCTCCACTTTGTGTCAGGGTGGGACGCGAAGGTGAGGAAGTGCAAGGTGTGGAGCACGAGCACATACAGATGTTTCCTTGGCACAGTCTGGAAACAAACTGGCGTCAAGTCGTGCAGCCGGCTTACAGTGAAGGGGCAGGGAAACCGGTTGGGTCCATTAACGCAGGGGCCCGCTACAGGAGAGCGAGAGAAGGCAGAAATATTAGCCCCAGATTAAGCAGGTCCTTTTCCCCTGGGTAAGATAACAGGGCAGTTCCAGAAAAATCAGGAATTTGCTGGAACCAATTAAGGCAGGTAGGCTAATTATGACACCTGGAGCCAATTAAGAAGATCCTAGAATCAATTAAGATAGGCAGGCTAATCAGGGCACCTGGTTTAAAAAGGACCTCACTTCAGTCAGTGAAGGGTGCGCAAGGCGCTAAGAGTGAGAGGGCCTGCGGCTGGAGGACTGAGGAGTACAAACGCTATCTGGCATCAGGAGGAAGGTCCTGTAGTGAGGATAAAGAAGATGTTGGGAGGAGGCTATGGGGAAGTAGCCCAGGGAGTTGTACCTGTCACACGGGTGTTACGTGTAACACTGTAGACAGCTGCGATCCACAGGGCCCTGGGCTGAAACCCAGAGTAGAGGGCGGGCCTGGGTTCCCCCCATTCTCCTCCCCCCTATTGGATATAAAGAGGAGTTGACTTGGACTGTGGGTCCCACCAGAGGGGAAGGTCCCTGGCCTGTCCCCCTGACCCACTAGGTAGGTCAGCAGAGACTGTGGGGATTGTTCTCCTTCCTTTTCCTCATGCTGGCCAGTGATGGGGTTAGCTGAGTGAATGGCAGGTTTGAGCCACAAAACTGGCCAAACTGAAGGCTGCCCTGAATCTCTGAGGTAAGCAAATCCGCCAATAAGTGCAGGACCCACCAAGGCAGAGGAGGAACTTTGTCACAGTCTTTTAAGATGGTCCAAAAGAGGACAGCCAGAATAAGACAGTATCGAAACACAACTTCTGGTGGAAATACACTATTCTCCAACACAGAGCTTGCAGAGTTCCCCTGGGAGTCAGTAAGGCATAAATGGCACCAGTTCTTACTGATTTCCAGTTTAAATTATTAATTATTCCAGTTCCTTTGACTGGTTTGCTAGTAAAGCCTGTTTTGCTCTGCACAGCTTCTGTGTTAAGCTCACTGGAGTCCTTTTTCCAAACGGTGTTTCACTGCTATTGCCTATGAGGAAAACACATCACATTTTATTTGTAGTCATATTTAATCTATTTTAAAAAATTAAAAATTCCTGATGTCCCCGTAAACGATGAGCTCCAAAGATAGTTAGAAAACAAAGCAAAAAGAATAAGCCATGTTCTGCTTCCTCCTACAGAAAGAGAAGTTTGGAGTAACTGTTGACTTCTGTGTTGTATAACTAAGAGCAGAATTTGGCCCTAAACCTTGAAACTCAGCACGATGGCTTCAAAAAAAAGTACAATTAAAAATAGCTCAGATATCTGAAAAATCCATCCTCCTTTCACTCTCTAATCCTGGGTTCTAGATTCTGTATCATACCAAAAACAGTACAGGTTAAGGTAACACAAATCTTTAACTCAAGACTGGGCAAGGTTATGAACAATATTTTCAGGCACATTTTCAAGTATATAGTTGTAATGTATAAATATAGTCATAATTTAAGCAATAGTTATAGTACAGTCTGGTAATCATTGGGAATCCTAACCAGTGCTTTCTTTTAAGCTCAATCATAAGGGCAGCAGATTCAACACTTGCTCTCCATTTTTTTTTAACATAACATATTTTGTCAAAGCGAGCACCTATTGGGATTAGAAGATCCTTCCCCATTCCCACTCAGTCCTCAACTGTTCACTTGAGAGGTAACATTTAGGTGTTGGACTGATGATCTGCTATCACCAAATATGCCATTGAACAGCCAACAAACAGAAAGCATCAATACCAAACTGGACTCAATTCTGTACAATTGAAATACCAAGAAATTGACAAATTACCTTTTCCACTTACCATATATTCAAGGAATAGGTTACATGTTCGGAAAAACCAGTATTAGTACACCTTATTTCCCCGTTTTTATGGACCAACAAAGACATTCAGCTTGCACCTCTGTCTCCATAACCACATTCTTCGGGGGTAAGGGAAATTAGTGTCGTGCTATCCTCAATCTTAAATTGATCACCTGACTTTATATCGCTATGTAAACCAGGAAGTTAACAAGAGCATAACTGTAACACCATCAAATTCTAACTGGTTTTCAACCATTTTAATCCGTTTTATATCCGTCATAATAGCTCTATAGTACTCCAAATTAAAAAGGAAGTAAATTTATTACCAACGTCAAGAGAGAAAAAAATGAGAATGACCTAGTTCCAGTCTAGAAAGGAGTAGGCTTTTCTGGATAAAAACCTATAGACGTCCAAGTTTCAGTATGAATCAAGTGTTTCAAGAGTAAACCTGGAAAGAAGAGTATGTGTAGAGAAAATACTAACCACCTCTGTAGAAAAGGTTTGATTAACGTGCTCACACAGCTAGGATGACACATAGCTATGGCGGACAGCTATCGTGGACAAATTTACAACCTCTGTATTAAGTCAGTGTAGACCATGTCTATCATAAATAAAAAAGCAGTTTTCTATTAGAGAGTGGGGGTAGAAAAGAAGCAGTGCTCGTATCAGAACAAGGCTAAAGGGAACGGTTGTAGGGCATTACCCCCAGACTGCCTTTGGGCCCATCTGCTACCTCAGTTTACCTTCACTCTTGCATCAAACCAGATATCACATGTGGCGATTTTACAGTAGTGCTCTCTTCCAGGTTGGTTTATTATCATAACACAAGTTTTTCCAGGTCTTGATCAGAGCATGCCCATCCTTGTAGTCCAACCCCTCTCCTAGCTGGGACTTCTGCATCCTGCAGGCCCATCAATGGAGGCTTATCCCTGCACCGCTTCCAGTTCCTTGTAAATCTCTACCCCCAAAAGGCTTCTGCCTCGGAGTTCTAGAAAATTGCCACCTGTCCTCTTCACAGGCCCTCTGCCTGGGCACTAAGGAGAGAGTCTCTCTCTGGCCTCTCTCACACATTTTGTGTCTCTCTCTCTTTAATGACCACAGGCTGCCCTTTTACCTGTCAGCAGGCCCGGTTTAGATGCATGCTTCTGTCACATGACCCTTGTATTTATTCCCATCATACAGGGAGATGGGCTAAACCTGACAAAAGGTGCTGCTGTGCCCCAGTCTTTTAATGGACCAGCTCACCCTGTGACAGGAACATACCACAGCTTGCTCTGACCTGTGATATGTTTAGTTGCACTTAAATATTAGTCACATATAGATCTTCACACTAGTGCTAGTGCTTCCCCTCTGCTTTCTCCTAAGCACCCTCCTATCCTCCAGCAAGACACTTGCTCCATCCCATGTCCTCAAGTACACTGGGGTGGCCTTTGGGTGGATGGCCAGGGACCAAATGACAGGCCTACTGCTGAAGCCTCTGGGATGAGGAGGGCTCACTCTCAGACCCCGTGGAAGATTCTTCCCTAGGAAGAGACTAGAGTGGAGCTGAGGTGGCCTCATGCTGGTAGCCATGGCTTGTTGGGGATCACCCTTACACCAGGGAGCAGCACCACGGGGAAAGTGACCCGTGTCTCAGAGCTGGAGATGCGCTTCACGGTACCGAGGACTGCTGCCGGGAAGGTGGAGGCCAGCGACATGATGATGGGGAGCGTCAGGCTGGGGAGCGGTGCCACATCGAAATCCCAGAAGGTAGCCTCATCACAGATTTCCCTTTAGAGGAAACCGCCTTTGAAAGGTCTCCCAAAGATGGGCCTAGGTCCCCATGCATGGGTGGCACAGGGAGAGACATCAAGTCTCTTGCTGCTCAATGCCTCCAATGTTGAAGGTGCCATGAAATGTCGTGGGCCCTGACGGCTCCCAAGAGTAGGTGCTAACTACTAACACTACAGTAACGAGATACAAGAAAAAACTCAGAGTCCAAAGTTAAAGAAACCACTATCGGACTTGTGAAAACAAGGAGCGTTCCAATAACCGTAACTGGTGCAAAGAAGGAACTGAGCGGGCTTGGGGCCAGCAGGGCCCAATGTACCGGCGCATAAGCACAGGGCTCCAGAGGTTGCCAAAGCCGGCCCTAGGGGTACCATTAGGGGAAAAAAATACTGACAGCGTGCACGTGGGCACGCACACATCAAATATGGAATCGACATGAGCAAGCACTCAAAAAAGAAGAATCCAGTCTTGCGTGCCTGAAGCACATATGCACCTAGAGTGGGATCTACACGGACAAATACTCAATGAATAACTTGTTCACTCTGGTAATAGTGGTCTGGAGGCAACTTTAAACTTGTGAAAAAAAATGGGTCTTGTCTTACCTTTTCCTTCTCTTTTATTTTCTATTCTAAGGAGTGACGATTGCGTTCTACAATTCGTCTTTGATGATTCAGTAGTTTCCCCATTTTTGCACCACCATTTCATGCTATAAAGAAGTTTAATCATAAATCACAGTGATGCAAGGGGAATATTTATTATTTCTACTACAATAGCAATCCCACCCCTGCAATCAGGATTGAAAGCCCACTTTAGTAGGCACTTAAAAAAAATGAAATACATACGAGGAAGTCATGGTCTCTGCCCCAAAACTGCTTACAGTCTTCCATGACGGAGTGAACGCCCACAACACAGGCATTCCATACCAAACTGATAACAGATTACACTTGGCTATAATACAAGTGTGTGCTAAGTTTCCATAAGTAAGCAGCAAAAACTAAAAAAAACTAGAAGTGTTTAGGCACAGGGGATAAATTCAATGCAACTTTCAATTTACAATGAATCAGCACATTGATTCAACAGAAAACAATTACTGAACTATTTTGAACAGCAAGAACAGAACAATTTTCATTGTTTGAAGTAGGTTAGACTGAAATTTTAAACTGAAAGTCAATATGCTAAGAATTTCCTTTTTAGAGGAAATTCTCCTATTAGAAGTGTTTCAGTTTATCTGTCATTTTATTAAAATAATATACTGCTTGTAATTTTGGTGGTTGATAGAGAACTAGAGTACACTGAAACTCCATTTAATAAATTCCCAGTGTAATTTCTATTGTGAAAACAATCTGCTGATAAAAGTCTGAAAGTTGCCCAAAGCACACTACTATACATTTTCTCAGAACACAATACTACCGGGTGTAATACTACTGCTCCTTTGCCTCTTACAGTTTCATTGTGTTCACGTTTTTATTTTCTGAAATCTTTTCTTTAAGACAGGTAACTATTCTTAAAGGTAATAAAAAAGGGAACCGCTGATAAGATTTAAATCATCTTTGTGGTTGGATGCTTTTAAACCAAAAGATAATTTACTTGAATATAATTTTAAAGGGATGTGAAAAATGCTACTGGCATATGTGGAGATATATTTCATTTTAAATGTATGCTTTATTGAAGTGAGGTCCTGCTTACACATTAATAAATTAGTGAGAATATTATTGGAATAGAACATTGTGACAAGAGCATCTCCTGTTGCTTCAGCTTCGATGTATTTATGGAATGTAAATATGGTGAAAAGCCAATGATTTTCACAGAAGGAGACAGTGGTGCTGTTAAAATGTCTTTTTATGACACTTTCAAATGGCTTTAGTATATATAAGATATCTGTGTTTCTTAGATATTTGTGATCGTTTTTCAGTCTACCACAATAACAATATGGCATTGCTGGCTGCCTCATTAGGGAGCTGGCATACTCTTTGTTCAGTCTATCAGAGCAACTTCTGCACCTTGAAAACTTTTTCTTTGTGGATATCTTCCCCACAGCACACACCCATGTAACTGGTTAAAAAAAAGGGGGGGGGGGGAGAAAGGAACTGATCACTAATCCCAAAAGGCACAGGACAGCAGATGATCCCACTAGTTTCCATGGTTCTCCTGCTATGCTGTCCAGTATATCAATGCAGTGGGAGATCTACTAAACCAAACCACTTCATGCAGTGGCAAGGAAGCTCCTGCAGAGAAAGGAAGTGCTGTGCAGGCTGCTGAAATCTTGCCCACCCTATCCCATATAGCAAAGTGTAGGTCCCATTACAGGTATGGGAAGGTAGGGGCCAACTAAGGATTTGCCTCTATGGGCTGGTCTACACTGGGGGGAGGGGGGAGAGAAGGGAAATTGATCTAAGATACACAACTTCAGCTACGCTATTCACATAGCTGAGCTCGAAGTATCTTAGTTCGACTTACCTAGCTGTCCTCACGGCTGCAAATCGCCCGCCACGGCTCCCCTGTCAACTCCGCTTACTGCTTCTGCTGAGGTGGAGGCGGTGCCCGACTCCTCGCCCCGCCCCACACTCACCGGAGCGCCCGGGGCTGCCGGGTCCCCGCTCCCTTCCCCAGCGCTCAGGTTCGAACAACCGGCGCCGCACGGTCAGTCACACCCACCCACCCCCAGGATAGCGCTGATTGGCCATTAGCGCAGCCACTCACGAACCAGCAGCCACCATGGCCCAATGAGCTGTTTATTAGGGAGGTTCGGCAGCAACACGTCACCCAGTGTGGCCAATGGGAAGGTAGATCGCTCAGCGAGCCAGGGCTGCGTTCTGTGGGGCGGGGGAAAGGCAGCGTGGAAATGTTCTGGTGCCGGATAGTGAGCGGCGCGTCTGTTCTAACTGTGCACATCTGCCCCCCCCCCCCCAGGGCTGACCCTGCAGCTGGGCTCCTACTTACCTCAGTGGGACTCTTGCCTAGAGATCAGCTGCCTGGCATGGTGCCTACAAAGCCCGCTGGTCTTGGCTAGACAGGCGAGAAGCTGCGCCTGTTCCTTTCCTTACGCCTTTCTTTCCTTCCTCTAATGCCTAGTTCAAGGGGGGGGGGAACATCCCCACAATACAAGTTGCTCAGAAAGCTCTGCCAGCTCTTCACCCTACTTCACCTCAGGGCAGTGCCCGGGCGAGGGGAGTGAGGCACTTGCCTCAGGTGCAGAAACTGGCGGAGAAAGAAAAAAAAAAGCCGCTGGCCCGGAGATATTTATAACCCAGGTGATCCCCCTCCCTGGCCCCACCTGCTGCCCCCCCACGCCTCCCATGAGTGCCCCCCGGCCCCAACTTCCTCCCACCCCCCTCCTGGACAGAGCAGCTCCATGCTGCCTCCCTGCAGCAATTGCTGCCGCAGGGTCCTAGCGCCCCCCATTTCCTGACCCTGAGCCTGCCCTTCCACCTCAGACTTTTTCATTTTCCAACGAGACCCTCCAGCAGCACAGAGCCCCTCTCCCTCCGCCCGCAGTCACTGCTCCTGCCCCATGCTGGGCAAGAAGGTAGCCCCATCCCTCGCCCTCAGTGAGGTTACAGTCAGGGGCAACAGCAGGGGCAGAGCCGCATGCAGCACCTCCTGGCACCCACCACAGGGGAAGTGAGGGAGATTCCTGGACCTGAGAGGGTCCCTAGGAGCCAATGCAGTGACAGTGGTGGAGGTGAATGTGCTGCTGGGGGGGCAGGAAAGGGGGGCTCCTCCCCCAGAGCTTGCTGCTGCCAGCAGGGAAAGGGCTGGGGGAAGTCCTCCTCTCTGGCCCCTGTCCCGGAGCAGCCTGCCTGCACCCCAAACTCAGCCCCAGCCCTGCCCCACCCCAGAGCCCACACCCCAGTCAGAGCTTTCACCCTCCACTGCACCCTCTGCCCCCACCACAAACCCTTCATCTCCAGTCCCAACCAGAGCCCTCATCCCCCTGCATGCTGCCCCTCTCCCCCAGCCCTGAGCCCTTCCCATTCCCAGCCCCAGTCGGAGCCCTCACCCCCTACACTCGCCCTGAGCCCCTCCCATTCCCCAGACCTCCCATTCCCAGCCCCAGACAGAGCCCTCACCCAGAGCCCCTCCACACTCCAAACCTCTCACCTTCAGCCACAGTCCTCACCCCTGCACCCCGTCCCTCTGCACCCCTTCCATCCCCAAACTCCCTCCCAGAACCTGCACCCCATCCCTCCGTACCCCCTCCCACCCCCAAACTCTCTTCCAGAGCCTGCACCCCATTCCCTGCCCCAGCCTAGGGCCTGCACCCCAGACTGCCTCCCTCACCCAAACTCCCTCCCAGAGCCGTGGGCAGAGTTTGGGCAGAGCGGGTTCTGGGCACCACCAAAATTTCTACAAACCTGCCACCCTTGATCCTGGCTGCAAACCTGAACTCCCAGCATTCTCAGGACACATGCTGATCCCTAGTGGCCACTGCTGATATCCAGCACCTCCCTCCTCTCTTAACCTGTGAGTCCCTCTCTGCATTGGAACTAGACTGGAACCAAAGACCATCTTGGAAGCAACATTACCAGCCCAAGCAGTCAAAAATCATGAGTTGACCCCCCCAAAATCACAGGTTTTACTGCCGCCACTTCATTCATTCTTCGGCGGCAGGCCCTTCCCTCCGAGAGGGACTGAGGGACCTGCCGCCGAATTGCTGCAGAAGAGCCAGCCCTGGGGGAGGGCGCAATTTTATATTCTTGCCTGGGGCTCAAAAATACCTAGTAACGGTTCTGCATCAGGGGTCTCAAACTCAAATGACCATGAGGACTAGTACATTGTCCTGAGGACTGCATTTACTGACACACACACCCCCCATGCCTCCTTCGGCCCCACCCCCATTCCAACCCCTTCCCCAAAATCCCCCCCCAACTCTGCCCCCTCCCTGTCCCCAGGGGGTGCAGGAGGGGTGAGGGGTGTGACAGGGGGCTGAGGGCAGGGTGTGGGGTGAAGGAGGGATGCGGGGTGCAGGGTGAAGCAGGGGGCTCAGGGAAGGGGGTCAGGACAGAGGATGCAGGGTGCGGCACGGGTCTCAGGGCAGGGGGTCGGGGTGCAGCAGGGGTTTCAGGGCAGGGGATCGGGCCAGGAGGGGTGCGGGGTGTGGCAGGAGGTCGGGGTGCAGCAGGGGGGTCAGGGCAGGGGGTTGGGGTGCAGGAGGGGTGTGGAGTGCAGCAGGGGGTCGGGCCAGGAAGGGTGTGGGGTGCGGCAGGGGGTCGGGATGCAGGAGGGGTGCGGCAGGGGGTTGCAGGGTGTGGCAGGGGTTTCAGGGAAGGGGGTCAGGCCAGGAGGGGTTCGGACAGACTGCGATCTAGAAACACATGCCATTGTGCCAGTACTCACTTCTTATTTACAGACCCGGCGCCCTCTCCTCGCTTCACAGGCAGGCATTTTTTCAGGGCTTGGGGAGGTGTTGTTTGACTAAATGGAAAAAGAGAGAGAAGAAAGGCCCAGACCCAGGATGGGTTTGCTGCTGCTGTGCTCAGATTCCGCGCGGAGCCTGGCGTTCTCCCTGTCCCTGGAGAGGTGTGTACGATCGTGTGTGTGTGTGATCACCCTGTAAGAGAGAGATCGCTCTGTGTGTGTGTGATTGCCGTGTGTGCGATCAGCCTGTCTCTTATGTGTGATCATGACCTTGGCTGCGTGTGTAAAATCACCCTATCTGTGTGAGATCAGTGTGTGTGTGTGTGTGTGTGTGTGTGTGAGAGAGAGAGAGAGATCACCATCTGTGTATAATCATCCTGTGTGAGATCTCTGTCTGTGTGTGTGAGAGATCACCGTGTGTGTGTAACCCCGTGAGATCGCCATGTGTGGGATCACTGGGTGTCTGTTATCACGGTGTGTGTGTGATTCGCCCAGGCACCAGGTGTGTGTATCAGCCTCTTTCGGTGTGTGGCTGCAAGTCCCTGAAGTGTCTCTGTCACAATCTCAGTGTGTTTCTCTTTTGGTCTGTGTGTGTGTGTGTGTGTGTGTGTGTGTGTGTCCCGCTGCTCTCGGTCAGTGTGGGCGGGGCCTGTCTTCTCTCGGACCCTCTGTCTTTCTCTCATGTGCATCTCAGCCCCAGTGCCTGCTTCTCACACGGTGTCTGTGCCCCCTGCTCTGTCACTTTGTCTCAGGCACTGGGCATGGGGTGCCTGACTCTGGGTGCAACTGTGTGTGTGTGTGTCCTTGCTCTCCGCCTCTCTCTGTGTGTGTGGGCACCCCCTCCTCTCCTCATTCTCTTTCCCCCAGTGTACCCCAGCCGCTGGGCGCGTCTCCCCCTCCCTCCATCCTGCTCCAGCGCCAGGGGCAGCTGCACCCTCATCTCGGTGAGCTGCTCGGCATTTCTACCCGGCCCCTTCGCTCAGCCGTGCAAGGACCAGGCTGAGGCAGATGCTGCAGGGATGAAGCGGGGAGAAGGAGGTTAAGGGAAGAGGTCCGCCTAGGAAAGATAAATCCCAAACTGGTGGGCGCTGACTTGGGAGCCCCCGGGGGAGCGCAATGGGGTGGAGGAAAAGCCAACAGCCACCCCCACCACCGAGACACAAGACCTGCTCCTGGTCTTCGCCACGGCCCCTAGGGGATCTTCCTCCCACAGCTTCCCCAAGGGAACTTTTGAAGGGGATGAAATATCACTGTAGCGAGCAGAGAGCCCTCAGGCCAGGCTTGGGAAAGTTTGAGTGTAGTGAGCTCCCACATCCCGGGGACCCCGTCTATTTCTTCCTCCTCCACAGCTCTGCGTTGTAGTCTCCGAGTCGGTACTTTGCTGGGAGGAGTTTATCACCTGGGATCAGAGAGTCACCGCTTGGTACCTCTCCCATACCATGAACAAGCTTCAGCTTGCTTCCCCTTTAAATCGGCACTATAAAGGAGAGACTCCGCTTCCACTGAGCTTTTAGCCCTTGAGACGCACGAGATTATTGTTATGTTTGTCACAGACTGATCTGAGGTCTCCTGGTTATCTGTCACCTGTGACATTACCCTTGGGTCCCTTTCACAAGTGGTTAATTGGTGGATGCCCCTGCAGGGTAAAATGTATGGCTACAGTACCATCCATCTGCGACCCTTCCTCCCCTGGCCAAAAAATTACAAATAAAAGAACAAATACAAATATTCAAGAAGCAGGAATAATAAATTGGTTTGGGTCACAAACATTTGAAGCCAAAGACTGTCTCCTTAAAACTGCAGAAGTACGGCATTCCTCCCATAGTTCATAGGCCATAATCCTCCTTGAATCAGAAACACTGTCCCTGAACTGACTTATTTTAATGCCTCTCCCTATTAAAGTGACATCATACAATTGGACAACTGGATACATTGCTGAGTTCCCCAGAACTCTGATTGCAGCAGTATCCATCATGCCAGTCTTCTCTAGGGCATTTGTGTCTCTACAAGACTCAGTGTATAACTGTAAATCTCATCTGCTGTTTCAGTCTGAGCTTTGCAGCTCACTGGCCACCACTGTGGCCTAGCAAAACAGTTGTTGAGTAATAAGAGACATTGGGCCAAATCCTAAAAAATCCAGTTGCAAGTTGTGCTTAAATCACACAGTACCGTTTCCTTGCCTTAAGAGCCCAATCCTGAAACAATACAAAACAGGGAAGTAACTTCATTCATGCAAGTATTTTACTCAGACTTGTCACCTGCGTAAACTGACTCATTAGCTTAAACAATTGCAGGATTGGGCTCTAATACTACTGAGGAAAGCAAGGGTTTGCAGGGTCAGGTCCCCTTTTAGTAGAGAATCCAGAGAGCCTGGGGGGTCACTGCTTATTTACATGACCCAGCTCTCTTCCTTTAGCGCGTGGAACATTTCATACATAAAACAGCACCATCTTTTCCCCACTCCCCTAAGCCTGTACAAATGCTTTCTGTTCTTCTCATGTGGCAAATAATCATTTCATAGGATTCCTTCCAATCCCTGTGGGATAAAGAGCATGAACACTTTCTTCCACACAGTGCTGAGACAGTAAGGAATAATATGGAAAATAGTACCACATGCCTTTCTTTAGTTATCTAACTATTTTGAATGGGATTCTTTTTCCTGAGTCCTTACAAAGTGCTCAAATGGGGCCAGATCCACTGCCCATAATTTTAAATCGGTGGGAGCCTTCCAACGACTTCAGTGGGTTTGGATCAGGCCCTAAATCAATACGTTTTGTGAAACAGGTAGAACCTATTTTGATTACCCAAGAAACTCCACTCCAGGAATGACTGTATTGTACCCACAAATCTGATACCTGAGAAGCAGTCTCTAGGAAATTAATATCAATCTGTCAACTGCATACAATTTTAGCTATCACTTTCCACCTGAGGCAATCGCTGGTAACATTCTTGATTGATGTCTATTGCTTTCTTAGAAAGGAGTCTAGCTGTGCCGTGGCACCCACTTTCTCTGCACTCAGCGCTAATGCTACCAGATGTGGCATTTTTATGAGAGGCTTTTTATGTAACCCTTCTGCCCCTCTGAGTTGGCAGCAACAAGGGCCGGGTTCAGTATCCAGGGGTTCCGTTTCAATAACACAATGCAAAACCGGCTCGAGCCCCCACCCAGTGACCTGGGACAATTACCTACCACCCCCCCGGGCGCCTCTAGGAGGCAATACTTCCCCACTCGCAAGCACAGAGTCCGAGTGTAGCAAAATCCTTTTAATAAAGGAGGGAAACAATGCGGCATCATGTTGGAGAGACACCACAAACAGGACTATACACAAACCATAAGCAAAAAAAAAACCCACCTCCAAGTACATTTGGCACTGTCCTCTCCCCCTTAGGGTCTTAAGTCCAATCACCCCAAAGTCCAACAATCCAAGAGTCTCTGTCTCTGGTCAGTGCCACCCCAGAGTTCAAAAGTTTATCTGCAGAGTTTTAACCCCCCCAGCCTGGGTGGAAATGGGGGGGGCACACACAGGGTGTTAAGGGACACCTTACGTGGGCCAGGGCCGACTGCCCCACTTCTCCGTGGAGTTCTGCTGCAGCCTTCACCACGACTGGCTCCACTCCATCAGCTGTGCCGCTCCTCCAGCCAACCCGTGAACCGCATCAGCCATCCACGCGAACTGCTCCACACTGCTCACTGTTCCATGGGCTGCACCAACGTGCTGCAGACTGCTCCGCTCTGCCAGCTGCTTAGCGATCAATCTTCAGGCTCCCCCACTCAGTGATCTCAGCTCAGTAAGCTTAGCTCTTTTAGTGATTTCAGCTTGTAGTAGAGGAGCCCCAGTGCCACCTTGGGCCAACGTGAATTCAGGTCAGCAGCCTCCAGATGGACTCCTAAAGGATTCAAAATTAGCTCTGCTCTTTAACAGTGGAGAGAAGAGGATGTGCAATTGGTGTTCCAGGCCCTCAAAAGGGCCCATACCATCTGGTACACACACCAGTCCCCAGCCTCTCTTCCTTCACTGGGTTTTGGAACCCATGTCCCTTGTCTAGCAAGTACTATTTAATGTAGGTTGAGTCATTTCTGTCATAAAGCAGTCTCATAGTTCCTCATTCACATAATTAAGGTAACAGCCCTTTTTTTCCCTTCCTGCCCCAATAACAAAGAAATTGGGGATTCCACAGTGTGAAAATAACTATCCCATGCTGCTGTGTGTTATGCTAAGTGGAGTGGGTTTACCAATGCAAATGCACATTCCTAAAATTCCTTTGCCCACTCCTCATAATGTACCACCAGATGTCAGGGTAGATCTCTTCCTGACTCTGCTTACATTTAAAATCCAGAAAGAACAACGTTTCCGTTGGTGGGGTACAACAAAAATTGTTGTGTAGAGGAACTCCTTTTCTTGAGGCCTTCTAGAGCTCCTGCATCTATTCTGTAGAGTCATGACCTCCTATGCATTTGTTGTAACCTGCACCGCACACTGTTTGAATATTGTGTGTGATCATTTTTCCCTCAGAATTGAAGCTGACATTTGAACAGTTTGAAGTGTCAGGATTGTAGCAGTTCTGAACTTTACTGAACAAACACACTGAATGCAGCTCACTTCTGACAAAACATACCACCACCCAGCATGGACAGGATTAAATAATAGGAGGGGTTACAACAGGAGAATCTAAAAGGAGAATCTGCACAAACTCAGAAGTTCTAAAGTGTGCAACACAGGGAAGTAAAACAGTACAGGAAAGTGTTGCCAAAACTTGTCTATTACATGTTAATTACAGAGAGAGTGAGGGGACATATTACTGGCAGAATGGCAAAATCAATCATATACAGTGTCTGCTGAAAGCTGCTCAAAAGGTGGGATATGCTAAAAGTAGGTTCAGCAGAGATGGATGGTTGGGAAGAGTGCAGGTGAAGGAGTCAAAGTTACATGATAAACAAACAACATATTCCTACTACAAAGAGCTTTAGCCAATCTAAATATAGATATGACAAGAACATACCTGTGGGGAAATTTGGTTGTTTCACAAAAATACATCACCATCGACAGAGTTGTTTCAGTGTAACAGGAAAAGGCCTGACTGCCAAAATAGCCCCATCTCTTGGGGGGGCACTTCCTTTATTCCCCTTCAAGTGCAGGGGCACTTCCTGTCTGAAAGGCTAGTCCTTCACCCTTAATGAAAAGCAGTTGCATGAAGTCTGGAGTTAGTGACTCCCCCTTAGTCCTCTCATGGCTCACTTGTGGCAACTTCTCCTCCCTTTCTGTCTCTGCTCAGCCTGATAACAGGCTTGCAGTGCAGTTTTAATACTTATTTGGTCATTTGGTGATAATTTCTGTTCCCAAAGGATTACCACAGTGGGATTTCACTATGGGGGAAAATTCTACTGCCCTCCCCGTGCAAGACAGTTTGGGGACCCCTGTCAGAAACACAGCATCCCAGACCTAACCACACAGGAGAGGCGGGATGCTTGGCAGAGCAAGGCAGGACAAGAAGCTGGGCATCTTTTCCTACCTGCAGTCATATCTATGCACCATCTTCCTGCCAGTGAACAGGAGTGCAGCTCTGGTACTGAAGTAGTGGTTGTGAAGTGGGTTTTTTTGCAACTTGGAAGAGGATTTGCACTTGAAGTGCCATGTTTTTCCTTACAAATTCCTTGACTTTGATGGGACTATTCACACACTTAGAGCTCCACATATGCTTAAATGCGTTATGGTATAGGATTCAGGCTGTGTGTTGGGGGGTATGCCATCTGACCCTATAAACATAGAGTAGCTTCTGTGTAGCAGGAGTGCAAATTCACTGAAATGCATAGAGGCAATTTGAGACTTTGGAAGAAGGTCAGACCCTAGATCCTTTTGACGTCAATGGCAAAACTTACATGAAGTTTCATTACAGCTGAGTTCAATATAAGCAAGTTCTACTGTATTTGGTTTACAAAGTTAATTTTAAACCTCATTTTATTCATTCAGCAGGTCTTTTTTTAAAATAGTCTGTCTCTAAGTTTCTTTGGAGACATTAAGACGTACCTGTCAGGTCTAAGGATGGCTAATGAGAATGTTGGGGCCATATTCTGCCATTAAAGTATTAGTCATATCCTTCCATGGAAATCTGCATTAATAACAAATTAATGACCTAGGGCCAAGGTTATCTTTTGTTTATTCTGCTTTCTCGTAGCTGATCACTATTTGCTAGGCCTCTGGCCTCTTGACCAGACTCTGGACTTTGGGCCTCTAAAAGCGGACGCAATCCATATACACCTCTACCCCGATATAATGCTGTCCTCGGGAGTCAAAAAATCTCACCGCGTTAGAGGTGAAACCGCGTTCTATCGAACTTGCTTTGATCCGCCGGAGCGCGCAGCCCCGCCCCCCCCAGAGCGCTGCTTCACCACGTTCTAACCGAATTCGTGTTATATCGGGTCGTGTTATATCGGGGTAGAGGTGTACCAAGTTGTTATGCAAACAGCACATGGATTTTAACCCTTCAGAGCTGAAGCTGCAGACTCAAAGGATCCAGTGAGTGGGGTGGGCCCAGAACACTGAGGGCTGTGGGCTTTGCAGTGCACAGATCAATCTCAGAAGCATTCGCATAAAGATCTGACAGCTTGTCAGGCATGCAAAGAAGACAAAACAATGCAAACACATTTGAGGACACTGAATTGTTTTAAAGTTACCACGCTAGCTTTTCAAAATGCTGTTCAGTTTCTGAGCACATTATACATTGAAAAGTTTTATATAGAACTGTACCATCTTTGGAACCGCAGTCTTACCAGTTCCATTATGCTGCAAATCCAGGAATTTACCTAGGGTTTATAAAATCAATTTCAGTACTATCATGGTTGAGATTATAATATAATCCACATTTTATAGAAGACAACCAAATACTCATCAGCATCACCAGAAAATTTAAAAACTTGTTTTGAACAACTGAACTCTCCACAGAGGATTGAAAGCCTCAGCAGATCTTGCTTAATAAGGCTGTTGCTAGGTAGGCCATGTTTTCCTTCATAGTAGTGAAGGGAATTAAAGCCATTACAAGGGTCAAGTTGGCCTAAGTCCTAATGAACGGGAACACGAAGCAGGCAGGCAAAACCAGTCACAGAGGCAAATCTATAGAGCTGGTGCCAAGAAGGGCTGTAATCTACACCGAGAGGCAATAAGAAGTTTTTCTTCAGGACAGGGCACATTTACCTTGTTCTGACAAGTTTTCATTTGTAAAATGAGCACATTTGTAATTCCTAAGGCAAAGAAAATCCAGTTTAGTACATGTTCTACTTCCTCTCAGATCGTCTTCTAAGGATTGTAGGACTATGTGGAATTATATTCCAATGTACATGTGACACAGGTGCGTGCAATCAATATCAGCAGCAGACAATAGAGCGAAGCAGAAAAATCAGCAAGATGGACGGCGTTAAAGCATTTCTTCGCCTTCTCAAGAAAAATCCTTACAGGACTAGTAAATTCTTGTGAACAGTGCGATGTATAGTTAGCATTAACTGCTGCAGTGGTGTACACAACAGGGCAGCCCAGTGTTCCTTTGAATAGTGGCGCTTCAAAACGCAGCATAGGATGAGGTTTGGTAAATGCATTTAATTCATTTGAGAGCTAGATATGTGTACTGTTGGGCATGAATGAACTAAGTTACTAGGTGGGCTGTAGTTGTCATGGCAAATGTTGAGAAATCATGATAAGTGGAGAAAGTGAATAAGGAAGAGTTATTGCTTCCTTCATGTAACACAAGAACCAGGGGTCACATAATGAAATTAATAGGCAGCTGGTTTAAAACAAATGTAAGGAAATGCTTCTTCACACAGTCACTTTATGGACTGTCACTTTATGGAACTCATTGGCAAGGGGTGTTGAACAGTCACTTTATGGAACTCATTGGCAAGGGGTGTTGAAGTCCAAAACTATAAAAGGCGTTCAAAAAAGAATGAGATAAGGTCATGCAGGATGGGTCCATCAATGGCTATTATCCAAGATGGTCATGTTACCAGATGTGCCCGTTACTTTGGGCTATGCCCATTTATTAGGGTCACTCTTCTGGGTGGGGAAGGAGGGTGCTGTAAATCTGTTAATATGCTGCTTATGTCATTTGTGTGTTCATATGAAGCTCTACTTTTCCCTTCTGCAAGGCCCCTCCCAATGGAGCTACCCTGCAGGACCTAGGTTCCCCAGGGCTGGGTTCCTCCAGCCCTAGAATTAGATGAACACACACACACACACTCCCCACCCCCTAAGTCTGAGTGGACCGGGTCAATCAGCACCCTCCAGCTGATCCCCTCATGTGTCTCTGTACTCAATGGGCTGGGTTGAGCAGCACTTTCAGCTGCCCCTCCCCCTTATGTGCCCCAAGTTTAACACGTCCCTATCCCACTTTCACGTTACAATAGTACTGGTAGTAACCCACTTAATGAGCAAAGCCCACAGTATTTTTGGGCGCTACAGGGATCTTTAGCTTAGGTAAAGGAAGTGTTGCTGCAGAATTAATGGGGGAAGCTGAAAACACAAAAGAGTAAAATTCAGAGAGAGAGAGAGAAGCAACCAGCTGAACCATAAAAGTAATTTATTGAATAATAGTGATAACTGCACAAGGAGGGCTAAATAAATATAACAGTTACATTTTAAAGGTTAATACCTGTGGTAGAAAAGAAAACAGAGAGAGAGAGAGAAATCTCACCCACTCCATGAGGCTTGAACTGGTCGGGGTTCCCAGGTGATGGTGGTAGCTCTGGGTCCTGAGTGCTGGAGACTGGCAGAGCCCTCAACATGATCAGTCAGGAGATGGTGTCCAAGTGGAACTGATGCAGAGTTTGAGTCTATACATCAGAACACTGACTTGGGCACAGGTAGGGGTTTTTGTAGAGAAAATACAGTAGTTCAAGGGAGAACACTAGATTTCTTTGTGGGTAAACTGATGACTCGAGGGTTTTTTTTTTAAGCTAGACAATAGGAACTGATCACTCTTGGCTATGGGTAGTGTTTTCTTCCAGGGAGCTCACAATGCAACTAGGCTCCTTCAGTATTTTGGGATATCAATTGAAGATTTATTACTAGAATTGGTCTGATAATTGCTAAGCTGAGTGTGTGCAGGCGTAGGTTCATTAGCACCTGGAGCAGGGATTCCCATGATGCACTGTGTCCCTGTTTTTCTGGTCTCAAAGTTTAGTGAGGTTCTCTGTTCCTCATTCATTATGCTAATCCCTGTCCCATCTTTCATGCAGATGAGGCTAGAGGAGTTGTCTCTGTTCTTCATTCTGTATGCGAATAGAGATGTCTTAATCTTGTCACCCTTGTTAGGAGGGGTCTAGGTGTGTCTCCCAATGCCCTTCATTGTTCTCTGCAAGCCTTTTCTCTGATTGGTTTTGGCTCAAACAGAGACTGGAGGGGGGTGTCTTTCATGAGTCAGACAGGCTAGATACTGTGCCCTGGTTCCCCAAAACACAGAGCTGGCTGGTATCAAGTCCCCGTTGATGGGGTACTTGCACTGAGTGAGTATCCCCATCGCATCCTTAACGCCGTGGTACCGGGTCTGATCTTCCATCCATTGCAGCCGCTGCATCAGTCGTTGTATCCAACAAACCAGCAGAATCAGACCAATTGCTAGTATAATTTGGAAACCAGTGATCACCAAATGGGGTGAAGCATGAGATTTAAAAGACCTGTTGCACTGGGGCTCCACCCAAGCAAAGTCTCCCACCAAGAGTGATGGCCTGTGTTTTTACCTTAATGGCAATGAGACCCATTCCCAGTGAAATGGGAGAAACCTCCTTGTAGAGCTCAGGATAGGCATTTAACTGTTGTACAGTCCATATAGGCACAGTAAATGTAATATCACAACCAACAATGATGGTTATATTATAGAAACAGCGATTAGCATAAGGCCCCATGGGTTGGACCCAGTGCCCATTAATCAACACAATATTACATCATGTCCTTACACACATACCTGCTTTGCCAACATAGACAATAACAGACCCTTCTGCGTGGATAACATTGAAGGAAGAGTGAGAATATTCCCAGGTTACCCATTCATCCCAATCCTTATGGCTAGTTTCAATCAGGAGAGCACATGCAGGTGCAATGTGAGAGCTATTCATGCCCTTTAAGTGGATTTGACCCTCCTTCAGAGAAGTCTGAGGTGGAAGAACCAAATGTTCTTGTTGATCCAATTTTAACACCTGGGGTCCTGAAACTGGGGCTCTTAAATGTCAGAAGGAGCACAGTTTGTGATCAGAGGGTTGGAATTTAAAGCTGTTTTTGTTGTTGGCCCAAATCCACTCTGTACAAACCGGGCTCATGAAATCTCTCTGAAATGGCAATGTGCCTATAGAATTTACACCAAATTGCTGGCATGAGCTTGTCACAATGTGTGTCCTTTAATGGAACTGTCCAGTCTGGGGGACCTTGCTGAATCAAGTCATGTGCAGCTAAAGTCCAGTTCAGCAGTTTACGAGGAACCATGTGATATTCTTGCCTGCTGGTGTGATCAGAGACAGCTGCAGTTCCTCTCCAGGTAACGGAGGTGTCTGAGTTCCAATGGCAATGATGACACGTAGGGGCATGGTTGTTCCCCAAACAGCAGAGGAAACCAGGGCTACCCTGCACCTTTCACCACCCAGGAGGCTGTCACTGAGTGTGTTTGTCTCCTTCGAACTGATAGTGACGCTGCAGGGCCAGGGGGTTGCTCCCATTCCCACAGAATCCATGCATGTGGCACAGCAATTTAGCTTCCTGGGCTCCAGCTGGCAAGCACCTCCAGAGGCTCAGAGGGGTCACAGGTACAGCATAGAGCCTGGACAGCATCAGACTCCAGACACTTATGAACAGCAGGGTGCTGGCACACCAGTGGGATGTCATGGCTCATGGACGGGCCCTGTGAGGGGCAGAGAAGAGAGAAAACTTCCCACACTCCCCCCGTATATATTGGGAGAATCTGGGATCAATATTACAGAGTGATCATGAAGCGGTGACCTACGTGAGGGTGGGCATAATAAGTCAAGGATTTTTCTGGCCTTTTCCTGTCTTAACATCAGGGTAGGCACTGACCAGCCCACTTGATGCTTATTTTCCAATGGCCCAAAGCCGTTCCTTCTTGCTGGCCAAGATGGGTGGCCAACAGGATGGAGAAGACAGGGTCAGGTGGTTTATCCTTCCATACTTTGAGCTGTGAAGAATGAAACCATTTTCGCCAGGGTTTCCCATTTTTTTCATTCAGGATTTCTCCCTGACACACACTGGGGCTGGCCCAATTCACCAAAGAGCAGCGGCCATCCCAGGTGCATGTAAAGAACTGCTTAGCAGTGACAGAGGCGGTGTGGGTTTTAATAGGGATGGCTTCCACCCTGGATCTTTCTCAAACAAAGTCAGTGGATTTATACACAGTTGAGGAACTGTGACAGCTAGAAACAGGGCCGCCCAGAGGATTCAGGGAGCCTGGGGCAGGGCCGGGTCTTTGGCGGCAATTCAGCAGCGGGTCTCTCTCGGAGGGAAGGACCTGCCGCCAAATGCAGACGAAGAATGAAGTGGTGGCAGTAGAGCAGCCTAAGTACAGCCGATCGCGGCTTTTTTCTTTTTCTTTTTTTTTTTTGGCTCCCGCCGCTTGTGGCGCTCGTACTCACCGGCTGGCGCTCCGAGGCTTTGGCAGCACTTCAGCAGCAGGTTCTTCACTCGCTCCGAGTCTCCCGCGTCACTGAAGGACCCGCTGCCGAAGACCCGGAGCGAGTAAAGGGCCCACTGCCAAAAACCCAGAGCAGCTTGCGGGGCCCCTGCAGGGCCCGGGGCCTGGGGCAAATTGCCCCACTTGCCTCCACTCTGGGTGGCCGTGGCTAGAAACTGAACCAAATTTCTCAGCACCTACACTCTTGCTTGCTACAGGCAATGATTCATTCTGAGCTAACTCAGTCAACTCACTTCCACACCCTTCAGTTGCAGCAAACTGCTTGCAAAAGCTACATGAGGTTTTAGTCCTTCAGGAGCAATTTTAGGCAACAATTCATTTCCCCCAGAAATGTTGTCCTTTCCCTTTTCAGCTAGGGGTTGCTCTAGAGAAACATCTTCCTGAGCATCTTTCTGGGTTTCAGCTGAATCCAGAACAACTTCTGAGACAACAGACATATCCTCCATCAGCATAAGCTGAGAGCATGGGTGGCAAGTTTGTAGAAATTTTGGTGGTGCCCAGAACCCGCCGCCCAACTCTGCCCCCCCAAACTCTGCCTCCCACCTGCCTAAGGCTTTGGGAGGAGGTTTGGGGGGAAGTGTGGGGTGCAGATCCAGGGCTGGGGATTAGGGTACAGAAGGGGTGCAGGGTGCAGGCTTTGGGATGGAGTTTGGGTGCTGGGTGCAGGCTCTGGGCTGGGGCAGGGAGTGGGTGTGCAGGAGGGGGTGAGAGGTGCAGGCTTTGGGATGCAGTTTGGGTGCAGGCTGGGGGTGGGGGCGTAGGAAGGGGTGAGGGATGCAGGCTCTGGGAGGGAGTTTGGGGGTGGGAAGAGGTGTGTGGGAAGGGGGAGGGGGTGCACCCTCTGGGAGGGAGTTTGGGGATAGGAGGGAGTGCAGGGGTGAGGGCTGTGGGGCTGAGGATGAGGATTCATGATGCAGGAGGGGGCTCAGGGCTGAGGCTGAGGATTAGGGTGCGGGGGGATGAGGGCTGGGGCTGAGGATTAGGGTGCGGGGGGATGAGGGTTCTGGCTGGGGATGAGAATTAGGGTGTTGGGGGCTGAGGGCTCTGGCTGGGGATGAGGATTTGGGTGTGTGTATGTGTGTGTGTGTGTGTGTATCTATCTATCTATCTAGTTTCTTGTCTGGTGAAAAAAAATTCCCTGGAACCTAACCCCACCCATTTATATTAATTCTTCTGGGGAAATTGGATTTGCTTAACAACGTTTCACTTCAAGTCATATTTTTCAGGAATGTAACTACAATGTTAAGCGAGGAATTACTGTACTGCAATGTTGCACGGTAGCGAAACATGGGTGCTGACAGAGGAGCAGGAACTGTCTGGAGAGGGTGATGGAAAGAAGAATTCTGGGAATTTCAATCCACAACAAAGTCCCCAATGAAGAGATCAGACAGCAGAGTGGAGTGCTGGGCATTGTTGTTGAGAGCATGCATAGTAGAATGCGATAGGCCTGGCATATAGTGAGGCTCACTGACAATCGATGGACTGCAGCTGCACTCGGCCAAACTCCAAAGAGATGGGAAGATGTTATCATGAAAAGACATGGCCGCACTTGGGGAAGGAAGGCCATGATACGAGAAGAATGGAAGATGTGTTGTGATCGGTGCAAATGAGACGACGGCTGAAGGACTGATCGATCAAGGTGAATTTCTAGTAATAAATAGTCTCAAAAATGTGTTTTGGAAATTTAATGAAACATTGATATACAGAAGGAATACTGCTAATGTAATGTGTGGTTTGGTACTTAACTGAATTTCTATTACATTTTATTTCAAACAAGTTTCTACACAATTATTTACAGAACATTGTACAACAATCACCTATATTAACAACATGTTGAGAAATAAAAATGGATCTGTCCATTCATTCAACACAGCTTTACTGACATAGTTATCAGTAAATGTTTAACAACAAGATGTGTAAAAATGATTTTGTGTTGAAAGTATTATACAAATTATTTTGACAAAAAATAGTGAGCATATAGTTTTCATACCCCTCTAAGAATTCCTTCCACTGCCCTCTACCCATCAAGATGGGTTTTGTCCCATTAGCAGTGCCCTGTGAGGAGATTTGACCAATCAGGGTGAGTTGTGGGGTGGGGTGAGCCATCCATAAGTGGGTCGTGTGACCCCTTAAGAACTTCTCCCACCATCCTCTACCAATCAGGAAGGGTTTCAGCTGCTGGGGACCACCCCAAGAGGAGATTAGACCAATCAAGGCAAGTTCTGGGGTGGAGTGAGCCATCTGGAAGTGGGTTGTGTGACCCTCTAAGAACTCCACCTACTTCCCTCTACCAATCAGGATGGGGTTCGCCCGATAGGACCACCCTGAGAGGAGATTTGACCAATCAGAGTGAGTGCTGGGGCGGGTGACCTGTTCGAAGTGGGTTGTGTGACCCCTCTAAGAACTCCTCCCAACGCCCTCTGCCAATCAGAGAGCAGCATCATTGCCCCATAAGTCCCAGCTTTGGGCAGAGGAGGCCATCTCTGACCAAGGACACGTGTTTTAGAAGTTGTGGAAAGGCTGCTGAGAGGAAACATGGACTCCTTTACCATCCCTTTGAGAACTTTGGACTTTGTTTTAGCTCCGAGCACCTTTGGAATTGTGTGGAGAAAGCGCTACCTCGGTGACAGTTCCAAGGAGGACCCTTTGACTCAATGTTGATGGATACGTTGGAATCCGACCCCGAAAACTTTGTTAGGCATCCCAATTAGTGTGAAGGCCTCTCATTGTCCACCCCCCTCGAGGTGGAAGGCGATCATGGCTTGGGGGAGTCACCGGCAGACAAGGTGAATGGAAAAGACGTTGCTCGGTTAAATGAATGATTAAGAAGCGACGGTCGAGGATGGGCTGTAATGGGGCTAGGAAAAGACGGTTACTCACCATTGTAACTGTTGTTCTTCGAGATGTGTTGCTCATATCCATTCCATGTAGGTGTGTGTGTGCCGCGTGCATGTTCGTCGGAAGACTTTTACCCTAGCAACTCAGTGGGTCGGCTGGGCGCCCCCTGGAGTGGCGCCACCATGGCGCCGGATATATACACCAGCCGACCCACCCACTCCTCAGTTCCTTCTTGCCGGCCACTCCAACAGTGGGGAAGGAGGGTGGGTGTGGAATGGATATGAGCAACACATCTCGAAGAACAACAGTTACAACGGTGAGTAACCGTCTTTTCTTCTTTGAGTGATTGCTCATATCCATTCCATGTAGGTGATTCCCAAGCCTTACGTAGGCGGTGGGGTCGGAGTGAGATGTTGCAGAATGCAAACTGCTGAGCCAAAGGCTGCATGATCTCTGGACAGTTAGACCAAAGAGGCAAAGGTCCGGTTCGAGGACCAGGTAGTAGCACAACATAGCCCCTGGAAGGGTATGTGAGTCAGGAAGGCAGCAGAAGAAGCCTGAGCCCTTTCCAAACGAGCAGTAAGGTGGCTCGATGGAACATGGGCCAAGTCACAGGAGGTGCAAATGCATGACGTCATCCAAGATGAAAACCTCTGGGAGGAGACAGGTAGGCCCTTCATCCGGTCTGCCAAGACAACGAAGAGTTGGGGCGTAAAAGGGCTTGTCCGCTTGACATAAAGCGAGCGCCCTACGGCGTCTAGAGAGGGCAAATGTGCTCCCTTCGCGATGAATGTGGCTTCGGAAAGAAGACCGGAAGGAAGATATCCTGGATGATAGGAAAGGTCAACAGCACCTTAGGGAGGAAGGCCGGACGTGGTCACAACCGCACCTTGTCCTTGCGAAACATAGTGCACCGTGGGTCCACTGTGAGAGCCTGAAGCTTGGAGACTTGTCTGGCCGATGCAAAGGCTACAAGGAAAAAACTCTCTCTCAGGACAGGTATCTCAGCGAGCATGTTGTCAGTGGCTCGAATGGGGCAGGCATAAGACTGCTTATAACCAGGTTGAAGACCCAGGTTTGGCGGGGCGGCAAAACTGGGGGTATAAATGCCCCAAGCCCTTGAGGCCCTTAATGATGAATCGCGCCAGGCGCTGATGTTTGAAAGATCAGAGGTAATCCAAGATGAAATGTATCGGAACCTCGGTGGGAGAAACATTGTGTTTCATAGCAGCAAGAGAAACACTTCCAGTTGGCCAGATACGTTAACCAAGTGGAAGGCTTCCTACCACCCAGGAGAATCCTGTAGAACCGAGGCAGAGCAATGTGACTCCGATCGGTTTAGACCTGCAGCAGTCATGCTGTGATATTCAGGGATTGCTAGTCTGGGTGGTGAAGTTTGCCGTGATCCTGCGTTATGAGGTCTGGGCAAAGAGGCAGGGGAATAGGGTTGGCTATCGACAAGTCTAGTAACATGGTGTACCAGTGCTGCCTAGGCCACGCCGGAGCGATCACGATAGCGTGCGCTCTGTCCCTGCAGAGTTTTAGCAGGACCCTGTGAACTAGCGGGCACGGTGGGAAAGCGTACAGCAGAGGGCTCGCCCACGGCATCAGAAAAGCAGCCAAGATCGAGCCCCGGGAGAGGCCTTGGAATGAGCAGAACTTCCCTCTTGTTCCGTTCTCGCAAGAGCGAAGAGGACTATGCGGGGAAAACCCCACTTCCGGAAACGGAATGGATAAGATCCGGAGGAATCAACCACTTGAGAGACAGGAAGGATCTGCTGAGGCGATCAGCCAGAGTGCTCCGGACCACTGGGAGAAAGGACGGTACTAGGTCCATCAATTGGGCTGTGCAGGCGTCCCGGAGCTGGATAGCTCCCTGCAAAGAGGGGAGGACCGTGCTCCTCCGTGCTTGTTTATGCAACGCGTGTCCGTTGTGTTGTTTGTGAACACCGAGACACAACAGCCTTGCAGGTGCTGCTGAAGCGTCTGTTACACAAGGCAGACTGCTCTCAACTCCCGGACATTGATGTGCAAGGCCAGCTGGTGAGCCAATCGAAGGCCTTAAGTGTGAAACTGACCCAAGTAAGCACCCCAGCCGAGAGATGGGGCGTCCATCATGAGGGACACCGAGGGGTGAGGTGGATGGAACAGCATCCCTGCACACATCAGGGAGGGCGTCGACCCCCAGTCGAGGGAGCCTAGGACGCTCGGGGGGATCGAGGCGACCATGACCATGTCACCTTTGGCCGGGTGGTACACTGAGGTGAGTCACGATTAAAGTGTACGGAGGCGCAGCCTGGCATGTTTGGTTACGAACGTGCAGGCAGCCATGTGACCCAGGAAACCTAGGCAAGTTCAAGCCACAGTTGTCAGGAAGGTCCATAGACCTTGTACAATGGTTACCATCGCGTGAAACCAAGGCGTAGGTAAGCAGGCTGTGCGATACTGGAGTCCAGGGTGGCCCCCAGTTAAGTCTATTCCCTGTGTGGGAATCAGGTGGATTCCTCTTTATGGATCATCAGGCCTGAACGCAGGAATAGGACCTTGTCGATGCCCACATGAGTGGTAACTTGGGCCCCGGTGGTCCCTGGAATGAGCCAATCGTCTAGATATAGAGAACGTGTATCCGACGGTGGCGGAGAGGTGGCGACTACAGCCAGACACTGTGGATACACATGGGCTGTATAGAGGCCAGCCGGGAGGACCGTAAACTGGAAATGACAGTTGGCCACAAACCAGAGGTACCTTCTGTGTGGAGGATAAGTGGCGACGTGAAAATATGCGCCCGTTATATCGAGGGCGGAATACCCGTCTCCGGGATGCAAGGATGAGATGACGGTCCCATGGACACCATGCGGAACTCCAGGTCTATCATGAACTTGGTGAGCTCCCGCAGGTCTAGGGTAGGTCTGAGACCTCCCTTCGCCTTGGGGATCAGGAATCGGAGGGACTAGAACCCTTTGCCCCATTCGTCCTTAGGACCTCCTCTATAGCTCCGATGGTGAGGAGCGTCCGCACGTCTTGCAAAAGGAATTGCTTGTGAGAGGAGTGCCTAAGATGGATGAGGAGGGATAGGCTTTTGCCCGATTGGTGGTTAGGAGGACCTTGATTTTGGCCCCTTTGGGGTCCCGACCAACGCCTACGATTGCCTCAGCGACGCCTGCTGGCAAAGCCCTGTCTTTGTCTAGGCGCAGGGTAAGGGCAGTGAGGCTGGGCGGAAAGGTCGGCGGTGAGACATCGGTATGCATATGCCGAGAGGGAGTGCATAGTGACCTTGCTGTCCTTTGGCCTTGCAGCCTAGGGTCAGCTGTGAGAACAGGCCTTTGTCATTGAAGGACAAGTCCTGTATAGTGTGCAGCAGCTGCGAGGGGAGGCTCGATAACTGGAGCCATGAAATGTGCCTCGTGGCCACACCCGAGGCCAGAGTCGTGGCTGCGGAGTCAGCTACATCCAACAAGGCCTGGAGGGAAGCTCTCACCACTTTCGTTCCATTTTTCCAGGAGGGCATCTGTCATGGGATCTCACCCCCACTTTGAGCTTGTGGGTTCAAAGCTGGGGACCCGCAGGTATTCTCCCCCCACCCTAACCCTTAGGGTAGGATTCCTTCTCGCTGCCACCAGTCAGGTTAACGTGTCTGACGCACTGCCTGTCCCCCAAGCTTCCCCTGGGGAACCCAGATTCAAATCCCTTGAATCTCTACACACAGGGAAGCAGCCCACTTCCCCCCTCCCTCTCCTGCTCTCTCTCTCTGCTTGGAGACAACTCTTGTCTCCACAGAGTGGCGCCTAGCTTCCTTCCCCTGAATCCACAGGTAAGGAACTTAACCAAGTCCTGAACTTAAAAGAGTTTATTAAAAGAATAAAAGAAGAGAAAAAATACACAATCTCTATGAATCCAAGATAGACATTCATAGGGTCTAATCTTATTAATCCCTGGAGAAATTTCTCCCTTTTCCTCAGTACAAACAATACAGGCAAAATTACGAATAATCAATGCAAACACACAGAATTGCAGACACAGGATTCTTATATGCAATTACCCAGTTCTTCTAATACTCACTAGCTTGAATAGGAGAAATTAGTTCAGAAAGATGAGCAGACTTGGTTAAGCGTCTGGTCTGGTGTAGGTCCAGACGGCTAAGAACTCAGAACAAAGAACACACAGACCCAAGTTCCCGCTCTCTGGGATTTTCAAATTCTCTTCCCTGATTGGTCCTTTGGTCAGGTGTTTCACCAGGTCTGTGTTAACCCTTTACAGGTAGACCTTAACCCTTAACTAACTACTTATGACACGCCCCAAATCACCAACAGTGGGAGCACTGGCGGTGATTTCCTCCTAAACTGCAAAACCAACAGAGTAATACACACATGCACTATTACATATACTACTAAGCATATAACATGTAAAGAACACTTTTAGCCACTAGATTCTGGGAAACTGTCACGAGAGAGTGCATCAGCAACTTTGTTGGAAGCTCCTGAAATGTGTTGAATTTCAAAATCAAAGTCTTGGAGAGCTAAACTCCATCTGATAAGTTTTTTGTTGTTTCCCTTGTTAGTATGAAGCCACTTTAGTGCAGCATGATCGGTTTGTAGCTGGAACTGCCGTCCCCAAAGGTATGGGCGTAGCTTTTCCAAGGCATACACAATGGCGTAACACTCTTTTTCACTGACGGACCAGTGGCTTTCCCTCTCAGACAGCTTCTTGCTGAGAAACACGACAGGATGGAAGTTGTGAACCGGTCCTACCTGCATTAGTACCGCTCATACCCCACGTTCAGATGCATCAGTGGTAACTAGCAAGGGATTGACAACGTCCGGCGCCCTTAATACAGGGTCAGACATGAGCATCGCCTTAAGCTGGATAAAGGCTTCCTGACACTCATCAGTCCACTTAACTGCATTTGGCTGGGTTTTCCTGGTCAGATCAGTTAGTGGAGCAGCGATTTGGCTGTAGTGTGGTACAAATCGCCTGTAATATCTGGCCAAACCTAAGAAGGATTGGACCTGTTTCTTTGACCTTGGGACAGGCCACTGTTGGATAGCCTCCACCTTGGCCTGTAGGGGGTTGATGGTTCCTTGACCCACCTGGTGTCCTAGGTAAGTCACTCTGTTTTGGCCTATTTGACACTTTTTGGCCTTAACAGTTAGTCCTGCCTGCCTGATGCGCTCAAAAACCATTTTCAAATGTTCTAGGTGTTCAGGCCATGAATCAGAAAAAATGGCCACATCATCGAGGTATGCAACTGCACAGTCTTCCAATCCTGCTAGTAGACCATCCACCAGCCTTTGGAAGGTGGCAGGTGCATTCCGCAGTCCGAATGGAAGCACAGTAAACTCATACACCCCTGCATGGGTGATGAAGGCAGATTTTTCCTGGCGGGTTCATCTAGTGGTACCTGCCAGTATCCCTTGGTTAAATCAATGGTAGAGATGAACTGGGCACGTCCCAACTTTTCCAATAGCTCATCAGTGCGTGGCATTGGATAGTTGTCTGGACGAGTTACAGCATTGAGCTTACGGTAGTCCACACAAAAGCGTATTTCCCCATCTGGTTTGGGAACCAGAACCACTGGAGATGCCCATGCACTGGTAGAAGGGCGGATGATACCCATCTCCAACATGTTGTCAATCTCCTGTTTAATAGCAACTTTGGCATGAGGTGACACCCTGTAGGGTGGGGTCCTAATTGGGTGAGCATTACCTGTGTCAATGGAGTGGCAGGTTTGCTCAGTCCGTCCTGGGTTGGCTGAGAACAAGGGCGCGAAGTGAGTGCACAGCTCCTTGATCTGTTGCCGCTGCAGACGTTGCAGGGTTGTGGAGAGGGTCACCTCTTCCACACCACCATTTCTTTTACCTTCGTAGTAGACACCTTCAGGCCACTCGGTGTCATCTCCTTCCTGAACTGTAAAGTGACAGACCTGTAATTCTCTGGGATAAAAGGGCTTTAGAGAGTTAACATGAAACACTTTAGGCTTTAAAGAGGAATCAGGGAATGTTATGAGGTAGTTAACAGCTCCCAGGCGCTCCTGGACCATGTATGGTCCTTCCCAGGACGCTTCCATCTTATGGGCCTGTTGCGCCTTCAAGACCATGACCTGGTCTCCTACCTTGAAGGACCGCTCCTTGGCATGTCGATCATACCAGACCTTTTGCTCCGCTTGAGCATCTCTTAAGTTCTCTCGAGCAAGGGCCCAAGAGTCTCGGAGGGTGTTTTGAAGGTTGCTTACAAAGTCCAGAATGTTAGTCCCTGGAGGAGGTGTAAACCCTCCCATTGCTGCTTTACCAGCTGTAATGGCCCCTTAACCTCATGGCCATATACCAGCTCGAATGGTGAGAATCCTAAACTGGGATGTGGAACAGCCCTGTAGGCAAACAGCAACTGTTGTAACACTAGATCCCAATTATTGGAGTGTTCATTGACGAATTTGGATCATGGCCCCCAATGTTCCATTAAACCTTTCCACTAGGCCATTAGTTTGGTGGTGGTACGGGGTGGCAACCAAATGATGCACCCCATGAGTTTCCCACAGGTCTTTCATGGTCCCTGATAGGAAATTTGTTCCCGAATCTGTAAGAATTTCAGAGGGCCAACCCACCCTGGTAAAAATGTCAGTTAAGGCCTGGCACACCGTTTGAGCCCTGGTGTTGCCTAGAGCTACTGCTTCCGGCCATCTGGTAGCAAAGTCCACAAAAGTCAGTATGTACTGCTTTCCTCTGGGGGTCTTTTTTGGGAAAGGACCCATAATATCCACAGCTACTCGCTGAAATGGGACCTCAATTATGGGAAGTGGCTGGAGAGGGGCCTTGAACTGGTCTTGAGGTTTTCCTACCTTTTGGCATACCTCACAAGACCGGACATACTTGGCAACGTCCTTGCCCATCCCCTCCCAGTCGAAGGACCTTCCCAACCTGTCTTTGCTTCGGTTCACCCCAGCATGGCCACTGGGATGATCATGGGCTAAGCTTAAGAGCTTTTCCCGGTACTTCGTCGGAACTAGCAACCGTTTTTGAGGATGCCAGCCCTCCTGGTGTCCACCATAAAGACTTTCCTTGTATAACAGTCCTTGCTCCACAACGAACCGGGATCGGTTAGTGGAGCTGAGAGGCGGTGGGTTGCTGCGTGCCGCCGCCCATGCTTTCTTGAGGCTGTCATCGGCTTCCTGCTCTGTCTGGAACTGTTCCCTTGAGGCGGGAGACACCAGTTCCTCTGGAAGTGATGTAGGTGATGAGATTGTTTCTGTTGACTGTGAACCGCTCTCCGCTGGTCCACGAGGTGTTATTTCAGGCTCCGGCTGAGCCTCTAGGGTAGGGTTGTCTGCTGGTTTTTCCAGTTCAGGCCCGTTGTCGCCCTCTGGCGGTGGAGTTGTAATAGCTGGCGCCGGTGCTGGCGCTGGGTGCCCTTCCAGTTCCGGTTCTGGGACTGGATGAACTATGGCTGCTGTCGGTGTTGGCCTGGGATCCGGTTCCACCACCTCTGTCTGGGTCTCTGGTAACACAGACGGGGTCTTGGTGGATGGCTCAGGAACAGGGATGGGTGCAGCAGCTCGTCTGGCTTGGCTGCGTGTAACCACTCCCTCTGTTTCTGGCGGCTCAACGTGATGGGCCAAGTGGTTGCCCAGTATCATGGGGACAGAATAATTGTCATAGACAGCAAAAGTCCACGTCCCTGACCAGCCCTTGTACTGGACAGGTAAACGCACTGTAGGTAATGTTACAGGTTTTGACATGAAGGTTCGATATGTCACTTTGGTTTTCGGGTTGATGAATTTGGGGTCCACGAAGGTTCGGTGGATAGCTGACACATGTGCTGCAGTGTCTCTCCATGCGATAACTTCCTTTCCGTCCACTCTCAAAGTTTCCCTAAAGCATATGGGTATTTGAGAGATATCTAATCGGGTTTCCTTGGTGTGCAGGTGCAAGGAGTTGGACCCGGTTCAGGTTCTTTGGGCATTTGGCTTTGATATGCCCCAGTTCATTGCATCCAAAACATCGCCCACTTGATGGGTCACGGGGTTGTGTTGGTTTACTGGAAACTGGTGAGGTAGAAGAAGAGGTAGGGTGTGACTGTGCTTGGGTTGTAGGTGTGGGCTTGATTGGCCCTCGATGGTAAGGTTTAGTCTCGGTGGGTACCTTGTGTGATTCGCTCCCTTTGGCAGTAGCTTTCGTGTTGTCTACCGATGCCATCCATCTGGCTCCAATCTCTCCTGCCTCAGTGAGAGTTTTTGGTTTACCATCTTGGATGTAGCGTCTAATGTTCTCAGGAACACCATCTAGGAACTGCTCCATCATCATCAGGAGGTGTAGGTCGTCTAGCTCCTTAACCTTGGATCCTGATATCCATGAGAAATAGTGTTTTCCAGGTAAGCAGCGTGCTCTGGAAATGACATCTCTGGTTTCCATTTCTGGGCTCTGAAACGCTGACGGGCGTGATCAGGGGTGATGCCCATTCTGAGTCTGGCCTTGGTTAGGAACAGTGGAAAGTCGTCCATCTGGTCTCTAGGCATTTCAGCTGCCACAAGGGATAATTGTCCGCTGAGCTGTGACCTCAGCTCCATCATGTATTGGTCTTTAGGAAGATGGTATCCAATACAGGCCCTCTCAAAGTTTTCTAAAAAGGCCTCAACATCATCCCCTGCCCTGTAGGCGGGAAATTTTCTCCGAAAAGTTTGATCAGTAGGTGGATGGGGTGGTGGATTATGCTGCTTAGCCTGTTCTACTTCCAGAGCCTGCCTCTGGATTTCCAGATCTTTCTCTCTTAATTCCATTTGTCTGATGTGGTCTGCCTCTCTGGCTTTCTGCTCTGCCTCCATGGCTGCCATGGCCATCTTGTGTTCTCTCTCTTTGGCTTCCAGGATTTTTATTTGCAATCGAGCAAGCTCTAGTTGGTCACTTGTTTCCGTCATATCTGTGCCTTGGGGTGCTGGACACCCCCTCCCTGTTTATGATAACTTGAGTAGAGAAAGGGTAATTAATCCTGTGTATAGCAAATTGTGTGTTGCAACTCTCTATTGTTCTGTACTGAGCAACAGGGAAAATCTAAAAAACTCTCTGTCTCTCTGCGAGAAAAGACTAGTGAAAATCTCACTGGCTTCCTGGCTTCTGCATTTCAAAAGTCACAGGAAAAAAAAAACTGGCTTCAGGAGCTTTCTCCCCTCGCCAAACCCGTTTTCCCTGTTGGACGGGATGAGCTCGGAGGAGCACTCCCCCCACCCAAGGAATCCTGATCACACAAAGGAGGGACACACCTCCTTGCAACCAGAGCTAAAACCTCTGTCTTGAGATTCCTTATCTGCCCAGCAAACCTGTGAGGCACTTCCCCCACCTAAGGAATGCACACACTTTCTTTTCCTCCAAGGTGCTTTTCTATGCCACCCGAAAGAAAACTGCTTTTTCCTCAAGCTGCCTGTCCAAGCAACCCAAAAGAAAAACTGCTTCCAACAAAGCCTGCTGGAAACTCAATTCCCTGCAGCCAAACTGCTGAACCTGCTTCTAACAATACCACTTAGAAACAGAAGACTAGTAAACTCAACTCTTCTCTCAGGTTGCTTTCCTGCTCTAGAAGAAGAGAATAGCTTCCTTCAGTGTAGCCCAGCTGAAAAAACTCCTTCTAACAATGGGTTCGAAACTCCGCTGCCACCATGTCATGGGATCTCACCCCCACTTTGAGCTTGTGGGTTCAAAGCTGGGGACCATGAGTATTCTCCCCACCCTAACCCTTAGGGTAGGATTCCTTCTCGCTGCCACCAGTCAGGTTAACGTGTCTGACGCACTGCCTGTCCCCAAGCTTCCCTGGGAACCCAGATTCAAATCCCTTGAATCTCTACACACAGGAAGCAGCCCACTTCCCCCTCCCTCTCCTGCTCTCTCTCTGCTTGGAGACAACTCTTGTCTCCACAGAGTGGCGCCTAGCTTCCTTCCCCTGAATCCACAGGTAAGGAACTTAACCAAGTCCTGAACTTAAAAGAGTTTATTAAAAGAATAAAAGAAGAGAAAAAATACACAATCTCTATGAATCCAAGATAGACATTCATAGGGTCTAATCTTATTAATCCCTGGAGAAATTTCTCCCTTTTCCTCAGTACAAACAATACAGGCAAAATTACGAATAATCAATGCAAACACACAGAATTGCAGACACAGGATTCTTATATGCAATTACCCAGTTCTTCTAATACTCACTAGCTTGAATAGGAGAAATTAGTTCAGAAAGATGAGCAGACTTGGTTAAGCGTCTGGTCTGGTGTAGGTCCAGACGGCTAAGAACTCAGAACAAAGAACACACAGACCCAAGTTCCCGCTCTCTGGGATTTTCAAATTCTCTTCCCTGATTGGTCCTTTGGTCAGGTGTTTCACCAGGTCTGTGTTAACCCTTTACAGGTAGACCTTAACCCTTAACTAACTACTTATGACAGCATCAAACCCCTGACAGAAGTTCAGAGAAACCGACTCTGTAAAGTCTCCCAGCGCCGCCCATAGTAACGGCTGAGCAGGGCTTGCTGGTTTGCAAGGCGAAGTTGTAGGGCGCCTGCCGAGTACATCTTATGGCCCAGGGAGTCCATTTGCCTAGCCTCCTTGAATTTAGGGGCTGGTACCTGTCGGCCATGGCGTTGCATGTTATTGATGGACTAAGTGGCAAGGGAGCAGGGGAAAGACGTACCTATAGGTACCCGTCACCCTTGGAGGATACCATGCACACGCATTCGACTCCCGAGCCCACGGGCGGGATAGTGACCACTTGGAGATGCATAGTGAACGCCACTCGTCTCGGGAGGTCCTGATGGGCCCCCAAGCCGATTAGGGGGAGGCCGAAGGAGTACGCTCCTGCCAGCGCCTCATGTGGGGATGAGGAAGAAGAAAGGCCAGGGACAAGTGGGTCCTGTGTGGGCTCACGCTCCTGGACGACCTCCTGATCTGGTGGGATGTGGGAATCCGGTGGCTGAACTGGGCTTCCTCCATACCAGTCGGAGGGGGACGGCCAACCGTCGCCTCTGGCACCCAGTGCTCTGACAGAACAGAGCGAGATCGGATCACAGGTAGGCCCTTGGCCTGACGGCACGCCCGAGACATACAGGGTAGCCACTGATGGGGGTTAGGGTCCTGGCCCTGGGGCACGTGGGAGACTCTGGTGTGCACACCCGAATGGATGGCCATGGAGGAGCTAAAAGCCCTGGGCATAGTCTACCTCTCTAGCTGATGTCGTCTCAACGCGGTACCGGGGATCGGTACCGGGAGGCATACTGGTATCGGGAGCGAAAATGGGACCTGCGACCGGAGCGGTGCCAGGAGGTCGACCGAAATCTCGAGGCTGGATGCCGGGAGTGGCTACGGGAGTCCAGAGCCTGGAGCGGTGCCAGGAGCTGGATCGGCACCGAGTGTGCCAGGTCGGCGAACGGGACGCTGATCGGTGCCACGAGTACGACCAGTACTGAAATGGAGAACGGTGCCAGGACCGTGGCGGTGCCGGCACCTGGCTTGGCGGCGGGACCGAGAACATCTGCGGGACGCGATCGTGAACGCTGCTGCTCTGAGGTGCCGGCGCGGGGTGGTCTGAGCAAGGCAGGCTTGCCGATCGACAATATAACCCGCACCGGCGGTGCTGGACTCGGCGGCTCTTGCGTGGCGGAGTCGGCGGTGTCGATAATGTTGGTGCAGGTATCAGAACTGGGCAGACCGAGTTGGTATAAGCGTTCAGGCTGCGGAGCAGGCGGCTCTGGCGCAGCTGGAGAGTAAGCTCAACCACGGCTTGTATGCGGGAGCTTTCGGTACCAGACTCGACAGCTCTTGCATGGCGGAGTGAGCGGTGCCGATACCGTCGGTGCCGCAGCAGGTATAGGTGCCGGGCAGTGCAACTTAGGAGAGCGCTCGGGCTGCGGGCAAGCGGCTCTGGCGCAGCTTAATAGCGAGCTCGACCACGGTTCGTGCGGGAGCTTTCCAGCACGGACTCGACCGCTCTTGCATGGCGGAGTTAACGGTGTGGATATTGTCGGTGCGCGGCGAACGCCGGTGCGGGCGATCCGACTTAGCATAGCACTCGGGCTGCGGGCAGGCGGCTCGGACGCAGCAAGAATCTTGTGCCTCTTCATACAACAGGAGAGGATCCATGCGAGTGGGCGTCGGAGCCAGCGGCGGCGGTGCCGAAGGCCTCGGTGGTACCGGCGATCGGTGCCGAGGAGCGCTCCTTGAAGACTAACCAGCGCTCGGTGCCGAGGCGGAGGGCAGAGCTGCCTCCCTCAGGAGCTGCTTGAGGCGAAAGTCCGCTCCTTTCGTTCTCGGATTAAAGGCCTTACAAAAGCGGCACTTATCTGTTAGGTGAGATTCCTCAAGGTACTTAGGAGAGGATCTCTTGTCGGCATCGGCTTGTGGCCGGCCGAGCATTGTAAAACCCTGTGGACTGGGCATCGTACCCGGCACCGGGTGTCGGGAAGGGGTAATCCCCGAACCCCTCTGAATTAAATACTCTAACTATACTACTATAGAAATCTGAACTATAATTAACGAGAGAAACTATGAGTAGCTAGGGAAGTGGAGGTCAGCTAAGCCACGCTCCACTGTTCCAACGACCGACACGGGCGGTAAGAAGGAACTGAGGAGTGGGTGGGTCGGCGGGTGTATATCTCCGGCGCCATGGTGGCGCCACTCCAGGGGGCGCACAGCCAACCCACTTAGTTGCTAGTGTAAAAGTCTTCCGACGAGCGTGCACGGCGTACACACCTACATGGAATGGATATGAGCAATCACTCGAAGAAGAACCAGGGATTGCATAAATTAACAACAAGCAGTAGGGTGCTTACACTGTTTCTTTACTGAAAATCTCTCAACAGCTTGACGATGCCTTTCTAGAGGCCTCTGAGAACTTACACATCGGTAGCCCTGTGGGAAAAAATATATCGTGCCTCAGCTGTTTTTGCTCATGCCTGAGACACAGATCTCAAGAGGAAAATCTGGAAAAGGACAAAATGGAAGAATGAATTGTAGTGAGATGAGGCCTGATCTGAAGTAAGGGTCAAGATGTTGCTAAGCAAATTTAGGCTGTGAGCCAGAGGCAGGCCCTGCTCACAGAAATTGGCAAAAAGAGGGCTGCTAGAAGAGGAAGGGTTTCAGCTGCTGTGTACAGATGTGGTCTCCTCACCTCAAAAAGATATTCTAGCACTAGAAAAGGTTCAGAAAAGGGCAACTAAAATGATCAGGGGTTTGGAGAGGGTCCCATAGGAGGAGAGATTAAAGAGGCTAGGACTCTTCAGCTTGGAAAAGAGGAGACTAAGGTGGGATATGATAGAGGTATATAAAATCATGAGTGATGTTGAGAAAGTGGAAAAGGAAAAGTTATTTACTTAGTCCCATAATACAAGAACTAGGGGGTCACCAAATGAAATTAATAGGCAGCAGGTTTAAAACAAATAAAAGGAAGTTCTTCTTCACATGGCGCACAGTCAACTTGTGGAACTCCTTACTTGGGGAGGTTGTGAAGGCTAAGACTGTAACAGCGTTTAAAAGAGAACTGGATGAATTCATGGAGGTTAAGTCCAGTAATGGCTATTAGCCAGGATGGAGTAAGGAATGGTGTCCCTAGCCTCTGTTCATCAGAGGATGGAGATGGATGGCAGGAGAGAGATCACTTGATCATTGCCTGTTAGGTTCACTCCCTCTGGGGCACCTGGCATTGGCCACTGTTGGTAGACAGATACTGGGCTAGATGGACCTTTGGTCTGACCCGGTACGGCCGTTCTTATGTTCTTAGGAACGTATGCCAAAACAGCACCAGAACAGCTGGAGTGCAGACACATCCCACACAGATAACAAGGAACAGGCAGACCCAGCCTAATGACAGTATAAAAGCACAATATGATGAATAGACAATAGGAAAGGATAATATGATGGACAGACTGTATGATGGACAGATTTGTTCGAAACGACCTGTGCCAGGAGAAAGGCAGTAATGCGCAAAGGGGCTGCACCTCAATGCGTCAGGAGTGATGAGTAATCTGTTCTGCACCTGTGTATAAGAATACGTACCGGAGAGCACATCTTTGTCCGGCCTAGGGTGCAGTGGAAAGCCCCACCACTGACTGAGCTGTGTCCATTGCAGGGAGCACCACACCAGTAGCTACTGACAACAGGAACCAGCTCAGACTCCCTTATGGTAGGGGTCATGGCATCCATTTTTACAGGCGGTGCCAAAAGGTTGTGTTAAAGCAGGCGATTAATAAAACTTATTTAAATGTGTCAATACGAATGTGTCCCCCGCTCCATACTTGTGTGAGTAAAACATGGTACATGACATGGATATAAATTGGCAGTCGGGAAGTTTAGGCTTGAAATTAGACGAAGGTTTCTAACCATCAGGGGAGTGAAATTCTGGAACAGCCTACCGAGGAAACAGTGGGGCGAAGGACCTCTCTGGCTTTAAGTTTAAGCTTGATAAGTTTATGGAGGGAATGGTTTGATAGGATAACACTATTTAGTCAATAGGTCAATAACGTGCCGCCACTGGTAATTAGTACCGAGGGTCAATGTTGGGATATTGAAAGTCTTTTTCCCGAGTGTCTGGCTGGAGAGTCTTGCCCGCATGCTCGGGGTTCAGCTGATCGCCATATTTGGGGTCGGGAAGGAATTTTCCTCCAGGGTAGATTGGCAGTGGCCCTGGAGGTTTTCACCTTCCTCCGCAGCATGGGGCAGGGTCGCTTGCTGGAGGATTACCTGCTACTTGAAGTCTTTAAACCAGGATTTGGGGACTGCAACAGCTGAGTCAAGGGAGAGAATTATTTCAAGAGTGGGTGGGTCAGCTTTTGTGGCCTGCATTTTGCGGGAGGTCAGACTAGATGATCATAATGGTCCCTTCTGATCTTAAGTTCTATGATTCTATGTCTCCACAGACGGCTCTGTTAAATAACTATATTACACCCCCCCCCGGAAGTTGGGAGCTTTAGTGGGGTGACCCCTACCATAAGGAAGTCCATTTTGTCCTTTTCCAGATTTCCCTCTTGAGATCTGTGTCTCAGACATGAGCAAAAACAGCTGATGCATGATAGACTTACTCCCACAGGGCTACCGACGTGTAAGTTCTCAAAGGCCTCTAGAAAGGCATCTGTGACAGGTGGGATCACAGAAACCCCCTGGGAGCTGCCACCTGATGTGCCCAGACTACTGCTACCCCTGCTTTCCCTGCCAGCTCAGGACCCCAGCACCCTGTCTTGCTGAGCCAGACACTCCCGTCTGCTCCAACACAGACCCAGGGTCTGAATTACTTGCCCCAAGCTGCAGGTTTACCTGAAAGCAGCTAACAGAAGTGTTCCTGTCTTTAACACTCAGATGCCCAGCTCCCAATGGGGTCTAAATCCAAATAAATCCATTTTACCCTGTATACAGCTTAAAATCTATATCTAATCAAACTGAATACAGATAAGATCCCCACCAGTTCCACAATGCTCCTTTGACAGACTAATCTCCTTTTAGCCTGGGTCCAGCAATCACTCACACCTCCTGCAGTCACTGTCCTTTGTTCCCATTTCTTTCGGGTATCCTGGGGTGGGGGTGGAGGCTCTCTCTTTAGCCAGCTGAAGACAAAATGGAGGGCTCTCCCAGGGGTTTAAATAGACTTTCTCTTGGGGGTGGAGATCCACTCCTCACTCCTGTGCCGAGTCCAGCTCCAAGATGGAGATTTGGAGTCACCTGGGCAACTCACATGTCCATGCATGACTCACAGTTTTTACAGGGAGCATCCATTGTTTACATGCTACCTTGAACTTCCTCAAGTAGACTTCTTATGTGGATTGGAGCATTCCAAGATCCATTGTCCTTTCAGTGTTTCTTGATTAGGTACTTAATTTCCCCAGGAACTGACCAAATGCTCTACTAAGGTTATTTAGAAATCAAGCGGTACACAGCCAACATTCATAACTTTGAATACAAAATGATACATGCATACGAATAGGATTAATACATTCAGTAGATCATAACCTTTATGGAGATATGTTACATGGCATATGTAGCAGAAAACACATTCTAAGCATATTTCCATAGAGCCTTATGGGAGGTACCGTCACACTCTCCCCCTGAGCTTACTGCCAGAGACTTGGACACTGTCCATGGCGGAGGCAGTACATGTAAAATCCCTGTTTGTTTTTGGTTACACTCCTTTCAAGTACCTTTAAACCATATGATGTCATTCCTAAGGGTCCTAGCCAGTTTTGGGGTCCTGGTCCTCAGATGCCAGAAAACAGGTTGGGGTGTAGTATTGTTAACAGAGCATGAACAGCGATATCTGTTACAGCGGAGGCGTTTTGGCAATTAGCCACCAATGCCATGAGGCAGTGTGCCTCAGTTTCCCCTTCTACACAGCAGCATGGGGCTGTTATGCTTTTGCTGCTGTTCCAAGCTTCCAGACTGTTTACAGGCGTAGGCTGAAAAGTAACTTGCTTGTGGGGCTCTCCTGTCACCATCCTTAGCATGTACAACAGTTTCTTCCACAAAGCAGGTATGTCCCACATCTTTAAAGGGTTTAACACTAGTACACATTCCTTTGTTTTATCCCATAGGTGAATTAGCAAAAGACACAAGGTTAACAGCAAATCTTCGGTGGACAGGCTTCGTTCACTCAGTTTGACTCCTTTAGTGTCTATTGCATTTTCCCAGCTCTCTGTAGCCTCTGGTAGGCACTCTGCCTCTTTGGAGAAGGCTTTTAATTCAGGCATGTGGTTGAGCATTTGGCAAGGAGAGGGTGCACTGCCACCATCCCTGCCCTCGGCCCCTCCCTCTGGAATGTCTCTGGGCTGGACCGCACTCCCTTGTGAAGTGCCACCCATGCAGAGATTCCCCACCAGTGCCACCCCCATCTTGGAGAGAGAGTTTTATCTCTTACAGGTGCAGCAAGAACACCACCTTTCAATGGGGGGCTCTGGACCCCTTGGGCACCCCACTTTCTGTTCCCAACAGGCCAGCTGGATGGACTCCCCCGTTCAGGAGATCTGACCCTCAGGTTTCCCTTACAACATGAACCATAGGAGAAGGGGCTGGCATTTTAAATGCAAACTTTTCACCCTCCTCCTGGGAAAGTCCCTTCCCACAAAAGGTGGGCGGACTCTCTGCCCCCCCTTCCATCTGGGCTTCCCTCTCTGGGCTCCCCTCTGGGTCAGACACTCCTGTGTCCCCCGAAAGGGAAGGTGACCCTGGTCCAACTGTGGGCTCACAGCTACCAGCTATGGCAGACTTTTCACTGGCCAGCAAAATTCCCCCCTTTTCACTCAGGTTGGGTTTGCTTCCAGCTACAGTGATCTTGGGGTCTGTTTCCACCACTGTGGTCACCAGGACCCCAACTTCCACCTTTGGGACACACGTCTCTATGCACCCCAGGGCAGGCCCTGCCCTCTGCTGACCTGCAATTTCCTGGCAGTCAGCAGCTGTGGTTGCCGCCCGTTACAAGGTGGTTCCTCCCCCTCCCCTGGGGAGATGATTACAGGACAGGAGCTGCCTTCATCCAGCCCCTCCCTCTGGAACTTTCCTTGAGCCCCGGGACTACAGAAACTGGCCACAACCATCCCTGCCCCCAAAGCTGCATTCTTTACTGCTGCAGAGGAATCTATGAGACACCCTCCTATTCCCCCAGCAGTCCATGTGACTTCACCCCGCACCGACCCCGACTGCTAACCAGCCCTGGGACAGATTCTGCCACACTAAAGAAATCGTTTCCCAATAGAAACGGTGCAAAATTGTGTGCCACCGTTGCAACAGTCGGTTCAGCCTGCAAATCCTTAGTTTGCATGTGTACTTTAGCTAAAGGTGCAAAGACTTTGTAACCCGCTAACAGCTCTAATTCTGCCATTTTACCTGGCAACAGATCCTTCTTCTGGATAAGGTCCCTCCTGACCACAGAAATCTCAGCACCTGTGTCCCTCAGTCCAAGAAGCACTGCACCATTCATTTTAACAGCATGCATATGCTCATTGCTTGGTTGTGTGGAAGCAAGCTTTACAAATCCTGTGTGGAAAGAGGCCACAGCCTGGCTCTGAGAAGCCACAGCTTCATGTGTTACTTGTTGCTTGTTTCTACTCAGAAAGGGACACTTAGTCCTCAGGTGCTCAGTTGACTTACAATCATAGCACCTCTTGGGCTCCTCTGCTTGCACAGGAAATTTGGGACGAGTTCCAGGGGTGGGAGGTTCCCCAGCCTCCTTTTTCCCAGGGGTAAAACAGTGATTCTGCTTTCCCCCAACCCTGTACCCCTCTCCCAGTGGTTTATGTTTGATTGCAGCTTGTGCTTGCTCATAAGAGTCTGCATACCCAGCTAATTCACCCACTGCATTTACCTTTTTGTCCCACAAATACTGTTTTACATCTTCCCTGCCCATATTCAGGAAGTGTTCCTGAGTAACCAGATCACACATCCCTTGGAAGCTTGTAATGCCCTTCCCCCACACCCACTTGTCTACCAAATCTCTCATTTCATTGGCATAAACCACATTACTCAATCCAGATCCCCTCTTAAGACTCCTGAATTTCACCCTGTAGGTTTCAGGTGTAATCTGAAACTCTTTCAAAACCAGATCCTTAAATTTACTGTAGTTTGAAGCATCATCAATAGGCATCTTACTGAATATGTCCAGAGCTCTACCAGTCCATTTTGCTATCAATGTGGTCATCTTTTGATCTTCAGGGATGGCATGCAGGGTGCCCAGTCTCTTGAAGGTGATGAAATATTCGGCGATCTCGCTGGATTCCTCATACTGTGGACACAGTTGCTCCCATTTATGAATTTTTGGGAAGTGGAGCCAGCAGGTGGAGGTTTTGTCTCTTTGACTCCGTTACAGCCAGTTCATGCTTCTGGGCCTTTCTCTGGGTCTGCATAGCTCTCTCGTGGGCAGCCTCTTCCCTGGCTTTTTCTACCTCCATCCTTGCTGTCTCTGCCTCCATAGCTCTCTTGTGGGAAGCTGCTTCTGCCTCCACCCTTGCTGTCTCTGCCTCCATAGCTCTCTCGTGGGCAGCCTCCTCCCTCTCCATTAGTCTTTTATGTTCATTTTCTTTCTCTTTTGCTTCCAGTCTAGCCAACTCTAGTTTGTTAGCTGCTTCACTGCTAGTCATTTTCCTGCTTTTTTCTTCTGGGCCACATCCCCTCTGCAGTTCACTGAAAGTGGGATGCACTCAGCTCAGGGGATTCTTCGTTAACAGAGACTTTCACAGTGCCCAGTGTTCAGCCTTTCTGGGCAATTTGCACCCTGTGCAGTTTTAGCATCTTCAGATCTTGTCTCTTACTTATTTTGCTTCCTTTTCTGTCCCTACTTCCCTTACCCAAAATAAGCAAATAGAAAATAACAAACCAGTAGCCCCTTGGTCTGTTCTTCAGCCACTGACCACACTCAAAACTCACTTAAAATCACTACCAGTACCTCAAAGCAATCAGATGTGCACAGATTCTGCTGACTACGCCACTGTGACAGGCTGGATCACAGAAACCTCCTGGGAGCTGCCACCTGATGTTCCCAAACTACTTCAAGCCCTGCTTTCCCTGCCAGCTCCCTGTCTTGCTGAGCCAGACACTCCCGGCTGCTCCAACACAGACCCAGGGTCTGAATTACTTGCCCCAAAGCTGCAGGTTTACCTGAAAGCAGCTAACAGAAGTGTTCCTATCTTTAAACTCAGATGCCCAACTCCCAATGGGGTCTAAACCCAAATAAATCCCTTTTACCCTGTATAAAGCTTATACAGGATAAACTCATCAATTGTTTGCCCTCTATAACTCTGATAGAGACATAGGCACAGTTGTTTGCTCCCCCAGGTATTAATACATACTCTGAGTTAATTAATAAGTAAATAGTGATTTTATTAAAGACAGAAAGTAGGATTTAAGTGGATGCATGTAGTAAAAGACAGAACAAAGTAAGTCACCAAGCAAAATAAAAGAAAATGTGCAAATCTATATCTAATCAAACTGAATACAGATAAGATCCTCACCAGTTCCACAATGCTCCCTTTTACAGACTAATCTCCTTTTAGCCTGGGTCCAGCAATCACTCACACCCCCTGCAGTCACTGTCTTTTGTTCCAATTTCTTTCAAGTATCCCAGGGAGGGGGAGATGGGGCTGTCTCTTTAGCCAGCTGAAGCCAAAATGGAGGGCTCTCCTAGGGGTTTAAATAGACTTTCTCTTGGGGGTGGAGACCCCCTCCTCACTCCTGTGCCAAGTCCAGCTCCAAGATGGAGTTTTGGAGTCACTTGGGCAAGCCACATATCCATGCATGACTCACAGTTTTTACAGGGAGCATCCATTGTTTACATGCTACCTTGAACTTCCTCAAGTAGACTTCTTATGTGGATTGGAGCATTCCAAGATCCATTGTCCTTTCAGTGTTTCTTGATTAGGTACTTAATTTCAACATTCCTTTCCCCAGGAACTGACCAAATGCTCTACTAAGGTTATTTAGAAATCAAGCCGGTACACAGCCAACATTCATAACTTTGAATACAAAAATGATACATGCATACGAATAGGATTAATACATTCATTAGATCATAACCTTTACGGAGATGTGTTACATGGCATATGTAGCATAAAACACATTCTAAGCATAGTTCCATAAAACACATTCTAAGCATTATTTCCATAAAGCCTTATGGGAGGTACTGTCAAAAGCCGTATAGGAGGTACTGTCACAGCATCGTTAAGCTGTTGAGAGATTTTCAGAAAACAAACAGTGTAAGAACCCAACGGTTGAGTCAAAGGGTCCTCCTTGGAACTGTCATTGAGGTAGCGCTATCTCCACACAAGTCTAAAGGTGCTTGGGGTTAAAACAAAGTCCGAAGTTCTCATGGGGGTGGTAAAGGAGTCCACGTTTCCTCTCAGTAGCCTTTCCACAATTTCTAACACACGTGTCCTTGGTCAGAGATGGCCTCCTCTGCCCGGAGCTGGGACTTATGGGGTAATGGTGCTGCTCTCTGATTGGCAGAGGGCGTTGGGAGGAGTTCTTAGAGGGGGTCACATGACCCACTTCGAACAGGTCACCCCACCCCAGAACTCACTCTGATTGGTCAGATCTCCTCTGAGGAGGTCCTATCAGGGTGAACCCCATCCTGATTGGTAGAGGGAAGTAGGAGGAGTTCTTAGAGGGGTCACATGACCCACATCCAGATGGGTCACTCCACCCCAGAACTTGCCTTGATTGGTCAAATCTCCTCTCGGGGTGGTCCCCAGCGGCTGAAACCCTTCCTGAGTGGTAGAGGATGGTCACGTGACACACCTTGCTTCCGGTCATGTGGCATCTTGACCCTGGGATTAATACCCCCCGGAGCGGGACTTCTGGTGACAGGTGAGTGGGGTTCAAGGCAGGGGTGAGCTGCAGCGGGTTCGCACGGGTTCGCACGAACCCGTTGTTAAATTAGCAGCCATTTTAGAACCGCTTGTTAAGGGCTGCTAAATTTAACAAAAGTTCCGCCCACTCCTCTCCTGCTCCGCCCCTTCTCCTCCCCTCCCCTGCTTCCTTGAATCAGATGTTCGTGGGAAGCCTGAACAAGCAGCATGGAGGCAGCCAGCAGGTAAGCTGGGCGCGGAGGAGGAGGAGGTGCGGCTGGCTCAGCAGCTCCCGGTCCCAGACCGCGGCTCCCTCCAGCCCAGCGCCCGGCCGAGTCGGGCCCGCAGCTGCCGCCGGCGGCGGGCCCAGTGCCGGCCCAGGAGTCGGGCGGCGGCGGGCCCGGTGCCGGCCCGGCCGGGAGTCGGGCGGCGGCCAGGCCCGGTGCCGGCCCGGCCGAGTCGGACCAGCGGCTCGGCGAAGTCGGGCCCGTGCTGGCCGGCCCGGGAGTCGGGCAGCGGCTCGGCGGTCGGGCCCGGTGCCGGCCCGGCCGGGAGTCGGGCGAGCAGCTCGGCAGTCGGGCCCAGTGCCGGCCCAGCCGGGAGTCGGGCGGCGGGCCAGTAGGAGGAGTTCTTAGAGGTCACATGACCCACATCCAGATGGGTCACTCCACCCCAGAACTTGCCTTGATTGGTCAAATCTCCTCTCGGGGTGGTCCCCAGCGGCTGAAACCCTTCCTGAGTGGTAGAGGATGGTCACGTGACACACCTTGCTTCCGGTCATGTGGCATCTTGACCCTGGGATTAATACCCCCCGGAGCTGGACTTCTGGTGAAAGGTGAGTGGGGTTCAAGGCAGGGGTGAGCTGCAGCGGGTTCGCACGGGTTCGCACGAACCCGTTGTTAAATTTTAGCAGCCATTTTAGAACCGCTTGTTAAGGGCTGCTAAATTTAACAAAAGTTCCCGCCCACTCCTCTCCTGCTCCGCCCCCTTCTCCTCCCCCTCCCCTGCTTCCCGCGAATCAGATGTTCGCGGGAAGCCTGAACAAGCAGCATGGAGGCAGCCAGCAGGTAAGCTGGGGCGCGGAGGGGGAGGGGAGGTGCAGCTGGCTCAGCAGCTCCCGGTCCCAGACCGCGGCTCCCTCCAGCCCAGCGCCGGCCCGGGGAGTCGGGCCCCGCAGCTGCCGCCCGGCGGCGGGCCCAGTGCCGGCCCGGCCCGGGGAGTCAGGCCGGGCGGCCCCGCGAGTCGGGCCGGCTCGGCCCGGGGAGTCGGTCGTGGTCCTGGCAGCGTGGACCCGGTCCCCAGGCTGTGTGTTAAGGGAGCAGGGTGGGGGTGGGTTGTGGGGGGGTGGATAGGGGTCAGGGCAGTCAGAGGGCAGCGAACAGGGGGATTGAATGTGGGCAAGGGTCCCGGGGAGCAGTCAGGAAAGAGCAGGGTTGGATGAGGTGGTGGGGGCACTCAGGGACAGAGAGAAGGGGTAGTTGTATGGGGTAGGGGTTCGGGGGGGCCATTGAGAATGAGAGGAGGGGTTGGGTGGGGCGGCAAGGGGCAGTCAGGGGACAGGGAAGGGGGGGATGGGTCAGGGGTCTCGGAGTGTGTGTGTTAAGGAACATGAGGGGTTGGATGGGGCACGACCCCCCCCCCACGGTGTGGGGGGGAAGGAGGGAACCCGTTGTTAAAATTTTGGAGGGAGGAGGGAACCCGTTGTTAAAAATTTGGCAGCTCATCACTGGTTCAAGGGGCAGAGTTTAAGGGGTCAAGGGGTGCGGTTAGGGTTTGTTTCATGGTATACTACTTATACTACTCAGGTTTACTGTACCATACAGTTTTTGTCTTGTTCATTTTGATCAGGTAGTTTTTGTGTGCTCAAGGAACATCTGCCTTGGTGTGTGTTGAAATTCTCCATCAAGTTCTCAGCAACAGCTTGTGTGTTTTGCTTCTTCATGCAAAGAGGAGATCTTGAACTAGATTCCATGGGTTCAATAGCTGTTTCTGCTTGGCACTGCTGAGTATCATCTACCTGCAACACAAAGAAAAAAATTCTCATGCTTTAGTGGTATTGGAGAACCTTGTTAATTACCAGCAGGAAGTGAAAGACCCATTCCAAGCGACTGAATAATATGAATTAGCAGACACACGCTAAAAGCAAGAATCTTCAATGTTTATAGTTATCACTCTGAAAATACAACAGCGCTATGCAGAATGCTTTACAGCAACTACCTACTCCTCACCATGTTCAAGATAGAATGGGCATTATCATCCATGCTTTACAAATCACAAGTCACATAATTTAACAAGGTATAGGCAAAGCTAAGGAGTAGTACACAGGAGTTCCTTGTCTAGTCTCTTCTTGCTCAATCACTAATCTGCAGAACTGTATTTTGAGATATGTAATTTAAGTTTAATTACTGATATTTCATAATGAATTTGTAAATGTCCTATAGTTTATTCTGTAAATATGATAGCACTTGAAAAAGTTGTTTAGTCCTGAAGCATTTACATTGGCCTGCAGAGGATATCCTGTCCAGACGTATTATGAAATATTCAGGAGAATGTCATGTCATTCTAAATATTTAACATAACCTTCACAATATGTTTGTTGTGATGGTCAACACTAACTTTGTAAAACTGTTGAAAAATTTCACAATGTGTACACCTTTGGGGTTCTCTCAAATTCCAGTCCCCACTGCTATTACAATCGTCCTTGTCTCTGCACTCCTGCACTCCCCACCAAATTCTGACATGATTTTAGCATCAGTTAGCTAAAACTTCAGTAGTTATATATGTGTGCTTCATGACAATTGAAATCCTGAATGCCAAAGCTTCTGATAGTCTAGGTAATTGGCCCCAATTCTCATCCCATTTACACTGATGTGGGTCCTGTGTGAGAGGTGAGCATCAGGGCTTATCCTTCTAGTGCCAACAAAAACAGAATTGTTACCAACATATATTACTGGCAAAGCTAATAGGACCATTTATTATTAAGGGTACCTGACTCCTCCCATTACAAGAAGACCCTGTTTTCTGCTGCTTCTAACTTTACAAACTTTAATTGCTTGGGCTGAAATTTTCAGGGTAGGGGGACAGAGTTGAACCAACCTGATCTACTTCTTTGAGATGTTAACAGATTTTTTAGACACAGGACACGAAGTGGATAAAATTTACATCAATATCAGTAAGGCACTTGAAACGGTACCACCGAGAAGTTATTCGTTAAATTGGAAAAGATGGGGATCAAGATGAAAATTGAAAGGTGGATAAGGAACTGGTTAAAGGGGAGACTACAACAGGTCATACTGAAAGGTGAACTGTCAGGCTGGAAGGAGGTTACTAGTGGAGTTCCTCAGGGATCGGTTTTGGGACCAATCTTATTTAATCTTTTTATTACTGACTTTGGAACAAAAAGTGGGAATGTGCTAATAAAGCTGGGAGGTATTGCTAACACAGAGAAGGACCAGGATATCACACAGGAAGATCTGGATATCACACAGGAAGATCTGGATGACCCTGTAAACTGGAGTAATAGAAATAGGATGAAATTTAACCGTGAAAAGTGCAAGGTCATGCATTTAGGGATTAAGAACAAGAATTTTGGTTATAAATTGGGGACGCATCATTTGGAAGTAACAGAGGAGGAGAAGGACCTTGAAGTATTGGTTGATCACAAGATGACTATGAGCTGCCAATGTGATATGGCCATGAAAAAAGCTAATGCGGTTTTAGGATGCATCAGGTGAGATATTTCCAGTAAAGATAAGGAGGGTTAGTACCGTTATACAAGGCACTGGTGAGACCTCATCTGGAATATTTTGTGCAGTTCTGGTCTCCCATGTTTAAGAAGGATGAATTCAAACTAGAACAGGTACAGAGAAAGGCTACTAGGATGATCCAAGAAATGGAAAACCTGTCTTATGTAAGGAGACTCAAAGAGCTTGGCTTGTTTAGCCTAATCAAAAGAAGGCTGAGGGGAGATCTGATTGCTCTTTATAAATATATCAGAAGGATAAATATCAGGGAGGGAGAGGAATTATTTAAGCTTCGTACCAATGTGGACACAAGAACAAATGGATATAAACTGGACACTAGGACGTTTAGAGTTGAAATTAGACGAAGGTTTCTAACCATTAGAGGAGTGAAATTCTGGAACAGCCTTCCAAGGGGAGTAGCGGGGGCAAAAGACATATCTGGCTTCAAGACTAAGCTTGATAAGTTTATGGAGGGAACGGTATGATGGGATAGCCTAATTTTGGCAATTAATTTGGCAATTGATCTTTGATTATTAGCAGGTAAATATGCCCAGTGGTCTGTGATGTGATGTTAGATGGGGTGGGATCTGAGTTACTACAGAGAATTCTTTCCTGGGTGTCTGGCTGGTGAGTCTGGCCCACATGCTCAGGGTTTAACTGATTGCCATATTTGGGGTCGGGAAGGATTTTTCCTCCAGGGCAGATTGGCAGAGGCCCTGGAGGTTTTTCACCTTCCTCTGCAGCATGGGGCATGGGTCACTTGCTGGAGGATTCTCTCACCTGGAGGTCTTTAAACCACGATATGAGGACTTCAGTAACTCAGACACAGGTTAGGGGTTTGTTACAGGAGTGGGTGGGTGACATTCTGTGGCCTGCATTGTGCAGGAGGTCAGGCTAGATGATCAGAATGGCCCCTTCTGACCTTAAAGTCTATGAGTCTAAGGGTACGTCTACACTACGGGACTATTCCGATTTTGCATAAACCGGTTTTGTAAAACAGATTTTATAAAATCGAGTGCGCGCGGCCACACTAAACACATTAAATCGGTGGTGTGCGTCCATGGTCCGTGGCTAGCGTCGATTTCTGGAGCGTTGCACTGTGGGTAGCTATTCCCTAGCTATCCCATAGTTCCCGCAGCCTCCCCCGCCCCTTGGAACTTCCGGGTTGAGATCCCAGTGCCTGATGGGGCAAAAATCATTGTCGCGGGTGGTTCTGGGTAAATGTCGTCAGTCACTCCTTCCTCTGGGAAAGCAACGGCAGACAAGCATTTCGCGACTTTTTCCCCTGGATTGCCCTGGCAGATGCCATAGCATGGCAATCATGGAGCTTGTTTTGCCGTTTGTGACTCTCACCGTATGTGTACTAGATGCCGCTCACAGAGGCGATTCAGCAGCGCTACACAGAAGCATGCTTTTGCTTTTGCATGACAGCAGAGATGGTTACTAGCCATATTGCACCATCCAAACCCTTCCATAAATTGGAACTGAGGATGATCATGGCTACCAGTCCTTTTGTACCATTTGCTGCTAGTGCCCCTGGCCAATCAGCCAGGGGCGCAAAAGCCAAGATTGGTTACTAGCCATATTGCACCTTCCATCGTTTTGTACCATTAGCTGCTGTCATAAGTGCCCCTGGCCGATCAGCCAGGGGCGCAAAAGCAAAAATTGGGAATGACTCCCTGAGTCAATCCCTCCTTTTTGGTATCTAAAAATAGAATCAGTGCTGCCTAATATAGGCAAGTGTGCTAGAGAACCACCGTATCATAGAACCAGAGAGCACAGCTGCTCTGTGTCAGAGCCTGCAGAAATTATTATCTGTATGCTATTCACAGGGGGTGCTCCTGTAACAACCCCATCTGTTGATTCCGTTCTTCCCCCAGCCTTTCTTGGCTACCGTAGCATTGTCCCCCCACTTGTGTGATGAATTAATAAAGAATGCAGGAATAAGACACACTGACTTGTTAGTGAGAAATGAGTGGAAGGCAGCCTCCAGCTGCTATGATAGTCCAGACAGGACATAAAGCAGTGTGTAGGAGAGAAGCCCAGCATCCCACTGCTAGTCCAGGAGCAACTGAATCTTTTCTTTACACATGAAGGGTGGGGGCTGATGGAGCTCAGCCCCCTGTTGCTATGATGAGGATGGTTACCAGCCATATTGCACCATCCATCCACCAGAAAAAATTAGGGCCAATAGGCTGATGACAAGGACGGTTACCAGTCCTTTTGTACCATCAGCTGAGGCTGATGATGAGGATGGATTTCCATCTTTTCGTACGATCAGCTGATGCTGATGACGAGGATGGATTGCCATCATATTGTACCATCAGCCGCCCATGGCGGGTGGGGGGGAGCAAGGATGTTGGTGTTGACGGCTGCAGCATCGTGTCTATCTGCAGCATTCAGTAAAGATAGGGTGACATGTAAAAAAGTCAGAGGATTGTTTTACCTTTCGCTTCTGGGGGTGGGTGGGGGGTGGGTGAGTAGATTGCCAAGCTATGCCCTGACCCGCGGACACTGTGTTTGACCCTAGAAGCATTTGGAGCTCAGCCAAGAATGCAAATACTTTTCGGAGGCTGCAGGAACTGTGGGATAGCTTCAGTCCTCCAGTCCATGAGCGTCCATTTGATTCTTTGGCTTTCCATTACGCTTGTCACGCTGCAGTGCGCTGAGTCCCTGCTATGGCGTCTGTCTGGAGATTTTAAAAAAAGGATTCTGAATTTCATCTTCTGTAACGGAGCGCTGATAGAACGGATTTGCCAGCCCTTACAGCGATCACATCCGCATGGTCCATGCGGGAGCTCTTTTTTTATTTTGATTTCGGACTGCATCGCCACCCGTGCTGATCGGAGCTCCACGCTGGGCAAACAGGAAATATTCAAAAGTTCGCGGGGCTTTTCCTGTTTACCTGACCACTGCAGCCGAGTTCAGATTGTGGTCCAGAGCGGTCACTGGTGCACTGTGGGATAGCTCCCGGAGGCCAATACCGTCGATCAGCGTCCACACTAACCCTAATCCGATATGTTAATACCGATACTAGCGTTACTCCTCTCGTTAGGGAGGAGTACAGAAACCGGTTTAAAGAGCCATTAAAATCGATATAAGGTGCCTCCTAGTGTGGACGGTTTTGGCGTTAAATCGGTTTTACGCTCCTAAAACCGATTTAAACGCCTAGTGTAGACCAGGCTTAAGAGAACTGGGGCTGGCTGAGCAGGGAGATTGGGCCAACAAGCCTTAATTCCACCATATACGAATTTTTGAGTGCTTTTGCGTGTAATCCATATATGCACGCGCACCCCCCCCCCTGCTCTAGGCATCCAGGCCTTTCAAGAAATAATCAAATATTTGGGATGAGCATTAAAGTGGGAAGATTGACCTCATTCCCATTTACCAAGTTAATGAGCACTTGGCATGAGATCACAGATTTGATCATACCAACAATTTTAAGTTTACCATTATGCCCAGATCTTTGTTATGTGCCAAGCTTTATTCATTTTATTTGCATTGATGACCTTGTCTTCACTATATTCATGGCAGATATAAAGGAGGCATGAATAACACGGCATATCTTCAAACTCACTTGGAGAGATAAATACATTATGTGGATTTCCCAGGCCCTGCACATTCAGATACATTTTGACGATCAGTTACCTTTGGTGATTTGCTGCCACCAGCTGTCGGTTTAGAGATCTTGGCAAAATTAGCTGACCTGCCTTTTTGTAAACGTTGGCCATATGGTGACAAATTTTGGCTTTGAGCAGCAAGACGGGCACTGGTCTTTAGGTTTAGCGCTGTTCTGCGCAACACACAGGGGTTGGTTGTCCCAGTTGGAATATCAGCAAAGCCTGAAAAATAAACAACAGCCATTAACCACAGTTGATTAAATTACTTTATTGTTCCAATCAATCTGATCTTGCTCAATTCAAGATGGAGATGACAACGGGTAATAATTTAAGAAAGTAAAATGGCATTTACTCACTGAATAACAGAATGGGGGAATTATTAGGACTATCTTGCGTTCCTAGCATTTTATAGGTGAACTCAGGCAAGGGTGTGGATCTGTGTAACAGCAACTCTACTAAAATGGCAAAAAGAGTTTTCCCCAAGCAAATGTTCTCTTTTTCCTTTAAAGGGACACCATTAACTGGAAAATCATTTCCATCTGAAAACGATGTCTCTCCTATTGTTCTACATAGAGCCGGCCAGAGGGAGACAATTTTGTTTTGCGACCCCTTTCGAGGTTTCAGAATTTGTTTTTATTCTAGATTGGAATGAAAACATAAGCCTTTCAAATGCTTTCATAAAATGAAATTGAATCAAAAAACATCAGGCTTTCAATTTGGGGGTCTCCCTCCCTGCTCAGCAAAAACTTTGTCCGAATCAATACATCTCCGTAATACATTTCGGTTTTGACAATGCAGCACATTTCAATGAAAAAACATTTAGTTAAAAATGTTTAAGCAAAAATTTCCCCCCTTCCTATCAACCAGAAGAAAAAGGTGTTTTATAATGGGAATGGCTGGGCCTAGAATCCCTCTCTTGCAACCTATATGAGGGCTGGATTTGGCCAATGATGTCCACGTTTTTACAATGCTTCCAAGTCACACCTATGACAACACGATTATTTAGATAAGCGTGCGTGCACACACTCCCCACAATGTGGACCATTCTCCTCTAAAGAAGTAACAATTACCTTTTCTGACCACCTCTGGGAGTCCGTCTGGCTCATACTCTGGCTCGTTGTCCTGGGTCAGTGAATGTAGGTAGATGGCAACCTCATCAGCACCTGACCAAGGGAAAGAGTCGTTACCTGTACAAATAACTTTAAGGAGACTCTGGAAAGATGTGTTTAGAATGCAATGATCTCAATCATTCATTTGTTAATTAAGTACATAAGACGTGTGCTTGTGCAACCACAGTCAACTATAGCAGAGCTTCAGAAACTATACTGATTTATGAGGATCTGGCCCCTCATCTGAATCAAATGTAATAATGGAGGTTTTGAAAACATGTGTTCTAAATAAATGCATTAAGGTTAGAAACAGGATCATGATTAAGGCTATGTTTTAGTCGTGGGTATTTTTAGTAAAAGTCATGGACAGGTCACGGGCAATAAACAAAAAGTCAGGGCCCCGTGACCCCTCCATGACTTTTACTAAAAATACCTGGGACTAAATCTTACCGTCTGGGAGAGGGGATGCTCCTGAAGACTGCTGGGGAGTGGAGAGAGAGAGCAGGGCAATGCTGGTGCTGGGGGGGAAGGGGTGGCTCAGGGCCCCACCACCACGAGTCCCAGACTGCTGCTCCAGGGACCGTGCCTGGGGCTGACTGAGCAACGGCCAGCGCGGCTGGCTCCTGGGCTTCCCCAGCTGCTGAGATCCTGGGATCAGCTGCACCAGCACTGCAAAATTCACAGAGGTCACAGAAATCGTGACTTCCAGGAATGATTTGCAGCCTTACAATCATTCTAGTATAGCATTTCCTTCTTCAACTACCCCATACTTGGCTTGTGCTCCTTTAAGAGAGCATTATGGTCAGCAATTTGTTTCGGCAACATTTCTTTTTCCTTCCTCAGCTGCTTACAGGATTGCATCCATGTCTTCAGTTTACTGTCAGCGAATCCATTTTGCTTCTTCAGTTGAACTAAAGCCTTCAGATTGTCTAGCTATAAAATAAAAAAAAAATTTAGTTGCTAATAGGAAAATTCATTCTTCTGTCTAAGCATTATACTCTCACTAATGGCATCTCACCTGCCATTAAAAGTTCAGTGCAACTAAAAATCCAAACAAAAGTTATAATATGAATTTGTACAGTAGAGTTCACTTAGTAATATACAATTGAATTCTAGCAGCTTCTAATTCCAACAGAGAAACATTAAAGTCATGTTTATTGGAAAGCTACGTGTGTGTAGATTTCCTTGATAGAGAAATCATAATCTAAATATAATATTCAAAATAACCAAATGACAGAACCCGGCCGAAAAGCATGTGGTCCAGGCATGTTTGTCCACCTTATGTGCATTGGGGTGCCAAAATAAATGGATGGTAGATATCTGGCAGCCTTATAAAACGCACTTCAGGATAATGTCAATATCAAGCACAGTGCTCCATCAGCTGGGCATGGAGTGAGTACTGTAACTCAATGCCTGCTTGCCACAATACCGGCTCCACACTGTGCTACATGAGTGCTTTTTGATGTGTTTATTTCTGAAGCGAGAGCATAGAACTACAGTCCCTCATTCACCATAAATGGAAGTAGAAACAGATTGCAGACTAGAAAATGCAGAGGGAATTGATAAGAAAAAATTCACCTAGATGGACAGGTTTAAAAACTTTTCCCCTTCTGCTTGGCAGTAAACACCCAACCTATGCGTGTTACAAATAAAACTTCATATAGTCATTACCAGAATTTCTCTTTGCAGTGGCACATGGAATTGTTCACATGCCTATCTAAATTATTAGCAAGAATAGTGCTGTCATAAGAAGAATCACTTCATTAATAATTTAGATGGAAATTCTGCATACATCAGAACTGATGTGCTCTCCCAAGTCGAGTGTGACATAATGAGGTAGTAAAAGCAGTTTAAAGATAACAGGGGCATGTCTGCCCTGGGAAGTTTCATAAGATATTAATTAATGTGTTCATTAACACGATGTTACAACATGCAGTGTAGACACTGCCCTGTTATGTTTAATATCACATCAGTCAGTTACGGTCAACCTTAGGGGCAGAGTGAAAAGACATGTTTAAACACGGTCTCATTTTGAAGTAGAGACCCTGGCAAGTAAGGTATTGTTTCCTTTGCACCATAAGTGAAACTTTACCAGAACAATGAATGAAAGTTCCTGATTGAATTCTGCCTGGATACCAAAATGTATCAGTCAGGCTAAAAAAGTGTTTTTAATTTATAAGGAAGTGGGGGGCGCACTCAGAGGCTTGCTATGTGAAAGGGGTCAACAGGACAAAAGTTTGAAAATCACTGGGCTAAAGGATAATCTCTGCTGAACTACACTTTCCTTTTGATATCCAGGCTGTCAAACTGTAGGCAGCTCAGGTACAGATGAAATAGGGGCCCATGCGTCAAGAGAGCTGTTTTTCTGCTGGTATAGTGGAGATTCCTTAGCTATCAATCAATCATGTCCAAAAATTCCCAGAACTTCTGGCTAGTGAAGAACTAGAAGGATGATTTCAGCTCTTTCCTCTTCCCTTTATGCGAATTGTCTTGTAAAGCAGCGGATTCTTCTCGACATCTGACATTATTTCCATGGCCTCTGAGAGAAGTTCTGACCTCTGGTTACTCACTTATGTTGAAAGGGATATAAACATTCATACTTCAGAGCACAAGCCAACCTCTAACAGGAGATAGGAAGAAATTTCCCTTGTGGGTTAGTTATTCCATAACTGCTCTCTACAGGTTTCTTGAAGCTTCCTCTGAAGCAACTGATACTGGCCACCGTCAGATGACATACAGGAGACTCAATGGACCACTAGTTTGAACCCATCTGTCCATTCCTATGTTTTTGTTCCAACACTACTGAATTCTGTAAAAGTAAACTAAAAGGAAGTGTACCCTGACATATTGAAAAACGGTACAGCACAAGGTGTGCGGTTCAGAAAGCTGGACGCTCTTTTTTCTGAGTGACCCACCATAACCCTGGGGGCATCTTGTCTTCCAGGTATGCTCTTCACCAAGTGAGGTGTGTTCCTGTAGCAATCATACAAGGGCCAAAGTGAAAACTGGGTTGGCTTAAAGTATGTTCCTTGTACTTACCTGCCCCAAAAGAGACATTTGGACAGGATCTGAGAATGACGTGTCCACAAATGGAATTTCTGGAGACACATTGAGAAATCCCACTCAGAGGACATTACCAATGCATGGCATCAGCAAACCTGGTCACTGGGGAAAACTAGCTCGGGGGTGACTGCTGCCAGGATACAATTGATGAGATGAAGTTTTGGGTCTTTGTAAATCTTTACCATAGTGGTAAATTTAGAGTCCAGGCCATGCCTATTTTAACCTGGTTGAACAATGTCCTGCACTGGATTCAGAATATTCTGATTTTGAACTCCAGGGGGATTGGAATCCTTTCTAGCAGCTGGCAAGTTGGGAATGGATCTGTTTCGCTGGTCAGGGCACAAACAGTGATGTTGTCTGTAAATGGACAGGGTTGTGTAACTTGAGACCTCAGCCTTGCTGTGATACTACCAGCCATTTAAACCTCTCAACACAGAGGATAGGTCAAAACGAAGAGTCTTGTATAGGAATTGTAAACTCTTCACACACAAATGCTCATTTTGTCTTTGTGATGCTGAAGATTTAATTGTTTGGGAAGAAAAAGATTTAGGTCATCTATGTGAGCTTCTGCTTCATACTCTCCCCTCTGCATGCTAAAATAAATTTGTTAGTCTTTAAGGTGACACAAGTACTCCTGTTCTATTTATGGATACAGACTAACACGGCTGCTACTCTGAAACCACTCTCTTCATGAATACCTTTGGTGTTGGCAGTGACCAATGGATTACTATGCCGGCTTTGACAAGGAGGGTTCAGGCTTCTGTTGTCTCAGCTACTAATTTCACTGGTTCCCCAAATAGCCTTGCACTTATGAAAGTGGATGCACGGGGTATGGATGATTTTTTTCACGTTCATGAGTGTAAACAGTTTCCTTGTAGCCAGAGAGTAAGAATGCTTTGCTACAAATCACATCAAGATAGAGAAAAAATTGCCATGAAAGAATATCTTACACAACACCTCAAGGATTTGACAAGAATGTAACCCAGAGAACTCTCACACTCAAATTGAGGATCATACCCTAGAGACGATGGCCCACTTGCTTGCCACCAACTAGATTTTCCTTACTAAGTCTAAGAAATGGCCACAGTTGGAGTTTTGAAATTTGCTGTAGTGTCCTCACTCTTTTGGTCAATGGAATCTTTTGGAAGAAACCCCCTTCTGGAGGCATGGCCATGTCTCTCTCAGGTAGGACTACTGCTGCACTTAGGTTCCCCAAACTTACACATTTTCCTTATCTTTTTATATAAACATTTTAGTTTAACATCTAGATTTAACCGGAAATGAATGGAATTCTTATGTGCCTCTCTTCTGGGCACACACTGGCTAAAGTGCTCTTTAATCCTTCAATGCTGAGCAAGCCTATGGAGAGGGAGAGGAGACTCCAAACTCCTTTCCTTGGTAAAGCCTGAGTCCTTGACCTGATAAACAGACAGGGACAATTCCCACTCCATTGTGACCTAAAATTTGGGTCCCCTTCCCTGCTTGAAAGAGGGTCCCAGGCTGAAAACAGAGATGAACAAACTACATTACCCTGCCACCTGAGAATGGGCTTCACAGAAGTAACACATCTCTCTGCACACCCAGATATACTCGGGGGGGAGAGAAGGGAGGCAGTGAGTCTGATACAGAGCACTCCAGGAGACCCGTATATAGGAGAAAACCACAGCAAACACATCCTAAGGGTACGTCCAGACTACCCGCCCTATCGGCGTGTAGCGATCGATTTATCGGGGATTGATATATCGCGGTTCACCTAGACACGATATATCAATCCCTGAACGCGCTCCCCATCAATTCCAGAACTCCACCGGAGCGAGCGGTGGTAGCGGAGTCGACGGGGGAGCCGTGGACATCGATCCCGTGCCGTGAGGACAGAAGGTAAATAGATCTAAGATACTTCGACTTCAGCTACGCTATTTACGTAGCTGAAGTTGCGTATCTTAGATCGACACTCTCCCCCACAGTGTAGACCAGCCCTAAGGGTGGGAAGGCAAGAGAAAAGATTTAAAGACTGATGTTTATACAACCTACTCATTAATTGTACGTATTACTTCCTTACAAAGGGGACAATTCCTTTTGCCTTTTTGGGACCCAGCGCATACGGAGTTTCCAAGTATTATTCCTGAGCAGACTATGTCGGGTTCTCATCTCCTTGAGAATCCTCATGCTCCTGATCAAGCCTTCTCACAATGGAGTAAGGAAAGGATATTGATATTGCTCTTATCCGGCATTGATAACAGAGACTGAAAATAACATGGCTTTGTGAGTTTCCGTATTGTACCATTTCAACCAAGATATAGGACAAATCATTTTAAATAGTTTCCATTTTCCCTGTCATGAACTAAGTAACGTGCTACTGATTCATTCTTTCTTTTATTACCTTGCTCAGTTGCTCATTTTCTTGAAGCGAGTTGTTAAGTTGCTCTTGAAGTTTCTTTTGCTCTGCCTTGATGTTTACTATTTCCTTTTTTAAACAAGCCAACTCGGCTGCAGATAGATTTTGGAGATGAGCGATCTCAGCTTGTTTAAGTTGCAACTCTGACTGCACTTTCTCAAGTTCCTCAGTCAAATCTTGATTTTTCCCCTCTAAATCCCAAATCTCAGCTTCTTTCTTTTCTAATTGTATTTCCTGAGACAAACTCTTCTCTATAGTAATAAAAAAAAAAGTGCTTAATTTGTGAAAGCAAACTATGTCAAATATGCAATATTAGCTTTTATGGATAACACTATAAAATGGCAATATTGCCAATTTTCAATTTTTCACCTAGCAATACATTTTCTTAGTATTTCAGAATATAATTACTTATGTGTTCTAAAACTGCCTTTATTCCCAAACCATGACATTGGATAGCTGAGACAATTTTAGCATTGCCAGAATTCAGTTTTGCAGAAAGAACATACTGCTAGTCAAATCGCTCTATGCTTCACAATTGTAACTGTTTCTACAGCCCATCTTCACTGAGGTCCGATGGCTTGTACTCTGAAACTCATGGTTGACAGGCAACAGTACCAATGGCTAGATAAAGAATGTTGGTGCCCTATTTGTCCATTTTCCTCTCTTCAAACTCCAGCATATATAAAAATGTTCAAGGTGTTTGATGAACTGATGTATGGAGTAAAATTAAGAGACACGGGCAATACAAGAGATTTCCTGTATTGCAAAGAGAATTCTATTGAATAACACCAACTTACCATATGAAACAAGACTACGCATTCCCTTCCTACAGGGCAAGGAAAATTCAATGTCTCCAAGACCCAGAACTTGGTGAGAAAGAGGAGCAGACAGAGGGGAAGGGAAATGATACCAATCAACAGTTATTTGAAATATATCAACACCTAGGGTGAAGAAGGATTATTTAGGGTGGTGATTCAAAGGGGGGTGTGGCGGGCCGGTTGCCCGCTCTAGCCCTGAAGGGGTTGGAACAGCCCTGCAGAGGGCTGTGGCTGGGGAAAGCAGCAAGCCTGGGCTGATTGGGGAGGCAGCTACAGCTGGGCCAGTCCCCAATCAGGCCACAGCTGGCCCTTATAAAAGGGCTGTGAGCCAGGCACTCAGTCAGTCTCCCTCTAGCTCTGAAGGGAGAGGGACCTGGCTGCTGGGGTACTAGAGTGAAGCAGGGCTAGGGAAAGGCCTGGAGAGCTCCAGACTGGCAACTCCCCAGGCCGCAGGGCCTTGTCCAAGTCCCACAGAGGTACTGAGTTGCAGGGAAAGGCAGCAGGTCCAAATCCCCCAGCCAATGATGAGTGGCCATTACAGACTGCAGTCAGCCTCAGTGAAAGGGGGCTAGATGGTACTGGCAGTAGCCACTGAGACAAGGTGGAGAATAGGGGGTGGGGATTCCCTGGGATGGGGAGACCCAGATAGTGGATTTCTGCTGGGAGCAGGAGCCTGACGGGGAGGGCACCGGGGTCTGGGAGGGACATGGGGGCCAGTGAGGAGAGGGATAGTGACCAGCAGAGGATGCTCCAGCTAGAAATGAGCTCAGTCCCTGGATGACCAGAAGGAGGCACTGCAGGGGTGAGAGGATAGTCAGAGACTTGTTAGAGAGGAAGAACTGTCCGGGCGTTAAGGGTGACAGCCTAGGACTCTGAGCACCCACATTCAGTTATGTTTCAATTAAGACGAGGTATTGTTGGTTGCAGTGCACAGCTACAGCACAAACATCTTCTGACTTATTTTTTGTTCATAATTATTCCCTCCAGAAAATGGAGATAATGCTACCATTTGACACCTTAAGAACCACAGCTAGAAGATAGCGAAAGCAAGAAAATGGACTTAGAAGGCCTTACATTTTATTAGCTAGCCGAAAGTGCTGCCACTTGCCAAGAATAAGATCAAAACACAAAGCACTTATTTGGATGGCCTCATGGATTGGAGAGTGCAAAATACTGATTAAAATGGGAGCAGGACTGGGTCCATACATTTAATTTTGAAATCTCATTAAGTAAGGTTAGACTTCTACAGGGATAAGTGGGAGCAGTCTCCTTCTTTACAATGGCTATTTAGCAGAATTACCTGTTCTCTTAAACCTCAATCTGCAAACTGCATTTTCCCAACCAAATAGACAAATGTAGGGAAAAGTCAAATTAGGGCTCGGCAGGTAACATTTCACCACGTTTAAGCTTGATGGCGTCCATACACAAGCTAAAAGGATAATAGTTTGAGGTATATTTGTTTGTTTGGGATTTTAAAACACAGGAGCACATTGTAGTATTTAATATGCTGACCATATAGTTCTCTTTGGGACATATTTATTCCTCATTTTAAATTGCTTTAAAACCATATAATTTTATGAGTTAGTACTATATATTTGTATAAAGAAGTTCCATCTCAGTTTGGAAAGAGAATTGCGTGTATTAACTGAAAGTTAATTTAACTATATCACACAATGGGAACTTTTTTTTCTTGGGTATTCTTCAAATCACCATTGATAATGAGGTTTAAAGAACCTCCACACTGAAGTAATAGTTTGTAACAGGATTTAAATAGGTAGAAATGTGTATCTCACTTTTCATCTCTTCCGCATAATTCTGGGTCTCCTTCAGAAACTGTTTAGCTGTTTTCAGTTCTTCTTGCAGCTGATGGATTTCTTGAGATTTTTGATCAGACTGGCAGCGAAGAAGGTTTTTTTCCTCCATTTCCTACAACAAAACATTAGTTACAAAACAGTTGATTAAGTCAATAAACTGAGAGTAGTGTGATGTGGAATACTACCCATCTGAGTCCCATGAAGACTCTGGAAACATATACATGAGTTAGGAACACAAACGGCACTCTTGGCAGTCCTCAGAGGGCAGACAATCCTTTTGGGACGTCTCCCAGCTGGCACAGATCACAGCAGTACTTAGGTGGCTCAGGATATGGAACCAGGGAGCTGCAACCAGTTCTCTGGTGCCTGCCTATAGCAGATCTTGACACAGGATAGAATTCAGCCCACAAAAACAGAGCGTCAGTGAAGTTAAGTGACTTGCCCAAAGCCACAGAGGGGAGTCAGTATCAGAACACAGGAGAACTTTCCAGTTCTAGCTCCTGTTCTCAGACCACCCATCTCTCAGTGTGGATGAGTCAAATATATGAAGTTGCTCTTGGGAGCAAGATAGCATTAGATGTAAAGTATTATTAGTCAGTAATACCTGGGGCTCGGATAGTACATTTTCTAAGCATCTTTTTTTCCAAATATTTTAAGAAAAGTTAAAATACCCCATACAACTATGTCCTACCTGGGAACTGAAATAAAAGTTATTTCTAAGAAACTAACTCCTTCCACCCAACTCCTGCATTGCTGGGTAACAGATGGCATGGCACTGGTGGGACTCTACTGGAAGCAAGCCATCATTTCTTCATCTACTTACTACGAGCAGATGGGCACCAGTGCAGAAGCCAAATTCAAGAAAAGGGAGGGTCTGGATGGAAAACAAATTAAAACCTTGCCGACACAGCAAGTCTGTATTTTCAGCTATTTAAATAAGTCACCCAAAGAACATAACTAAAACCGTTGATGCTTCCAGTTATTTTCCTTTTGTCTCACAACCTTCTAGTCCAAACTGTCCAACTGCTATACCGTAACAAACACACACACACACACACACACTCTATCAATCATTCTAAAAGACACAGGTGTCAAGCGACAACATTTTCAGACAATGCTGATGTATGACAAATGTTTCAAAGCTGTATGAATTCTCAGCTTCCTGTGTTCAAAATATCAACAAAATTCAAGGGGTTTAAATGGCTGAAATGCCCAGCCCTCTTGCTGTGACTCAGTACAAGTGGCTCTGATTAAGAAGCATTCAACAAAAAGCTGGAACCAACAACCTAACATAGCTGCAAAAAAAAATCCCATGCTCTGATGCAGGACGTTCACAAAACTATTTACAAGAAATGCATTCTCCTACCTTAATCTGGTAAGGCTACATCCCATCATTTGTATTTACAATTTGGCCTCAATCGCATAGGCCATCATTAACTCTTGCTTGAATCATCGTAATCCAATGTATTTAGACTTGAATGCTTCTGCCCTGCAAAATCTGCAAGAGTTACAGAACACAGCAGCACACCTCCTCAGTAATACAGATTCACTTGAGTACATCAGTCCTATGTTTCACTCACTCCGCTCATTCCCCAACAGAACACTGAATCAAATCTCGGTCTTTATTTTCAAAGCTGTAAAGGAAATGGGCCCAATATACCATTTTACTCTCTCAGACTTCAGTAGCTGTGTTCCTCAGGAACAACTGTCTACCCATCAGAAGTAAAACTAGCAGATGCAGCAGACAGGGCTTTTTCAGGAGCTGGCCCAATACTATGAAATTCACTCCTGCAAAAACTTAGAATGACAACTAACATCACCATTTTTCGTATTTACACTCCCCGCGCCCGCTCCCGCCCTCCACACTTTGCCCTCTGGGACAGTGGTTTTCAACCTCTTTTCCGTTTGCAGACCCTAGAAAATTTCAAATGGAGGTGCAGACCTCTTTGGAAATCTTAGATATAGTCTGTGGACCCCACAGGCCACGGCTTGAAAACCACTGTTCCGTTGTAACGACAACCTTCGAGAACCCCTTAGACAGTCTGCAAACTCCCAGAGGTCTGTGCACCACAGGTTGAAAACTGCTCTGGGGGATATGGGAGAAATAGAAACCTCAAATAACAGATGCTAGTCACTTAATTATTCTTAACTCTGGAAAGCATTCAGATACAACAGCAATTGGCACAATAGAAGAACTTAAAAAAACCTAGTCGCTGATGTTGCTTCTACGACTATTTTGAGTTCTCTTCCCTTTCATTTTCCTTCTAATGCCAAATTAAAGGAAAAATCTTTTAATCTACAATCAAGGTTTTTTAAAAATCAAAAGTTACAGCCAGATGCTTTTTGTGTAAATTGGAATAACTTTACTGATTTCAATGGAGCTATGCTGATATATGCCAGAGCAGGATCTGGCTTCATAGTTAGAATTTTGTTGATAATGCTAGTCTATAGTCCTTGAAAAAGTTAAAATGTACAAATCATTTGGGGGATTTTCTCTTGCTTTAAATTGATTGTGTGACCAAAAAAGTACCCACTCCTCCATGAAATCTTAGAATTAGGCAAAACACACTTATACTTAGGAAGCAGCTACTGATTCTAGAAGTTCCAAACTTCTAGAACTCAGCTATTTAATATATTCTATTTTTTAGGACTAAACAAAGAGTCTCTTGAACCATACTACATAATTAGATTAAACAAATAATTCCATATGAACTGTAACCCTATCTGTAGTATGCTGGTGCAAAATCATTTTTTTAAACTCTGACCATACAACCAATTTTTGGCCTTGGGTCAGTCCACATGGAATCAATTGCAAAAACTGCAAGATCTGGGCCTTATCTTGTATCACAGCTATAGGTCTTGTGACAGGGTCGGGCCAGAGGGCTACAGGAGAGTGATCCTATTGGGATGCAGGAAGTGGGGAGCCCACTGCTAAAAGATCCCCCCAGCCTTAAAGGGGGGATCAACAAGACCTGGAAACCAAGTGGTTTCAGGGGACAACTAATGAAATAACAGGGACAGACATGCTGTCAAAGGCTCAAACGAAGGGAACCAGATGGGGACACTGAGCAGAGAACCCCGGACAGCACCCACTGCTCCTCGAAGGCATGAAAGGAGTCAGTGGACGCCTCCCAGAGGATTTCTGCCCGGTTGCGTGAATGGATGGAGGACCGGAAAGAGGCCCCACAGTTACAGGAGACTCCATCGGCCAACCTCCTCTCCCTGGTTTTATAGATGGCCATTTTAGCCAGGGCCAGGAGGAGGTTGACCAGGAGGTCCCGTGACTTTGTGAGGCCACCGATAGGCAGTGCATAAATAAGGAAATGAGGGGGAAAGTGCAGCCAGAAATGCAACAGGATATCTGTGAGGAGACAGAATAGAGGCTGCAGCTTGGCGTACTCCAGGTAAACGTGCACCAGAGTCTCCCTCACGCAGCAGAAAGGGCAGGTGTCCAGGATGGGGGTGAACTGCACCAATTACACGCTCGTGCTCAGACCCCTGTGAAGAAGCGACCAACTGACATCCCCGGCGAGCCTTGGGAGCAGGGTGGAGTATAGGCTGGCCCACCGGGGCTCCTCACCCTCTAGAGGTGGCAGGAGGTCCCTCCACTTTGTGTCAGGGTGGGACGCAAAGGTGAGGAAGTGCAGAGTGTTGAGGACTAGCGAGTTTTGATGTTTCCTTGGCGTGGTCTGGAAATGAACCGGCTTTAAGTCGTGCAGATGGCTTATGCTGAAGGGGCACGGAAGCCGGTTGGGTCCATGGGGCAGGGGCCCGCTACAGGAGAATGAGAGAAGGCAAATATATTAGCCCCCGATTAAGCAGGTCCCTTTTCCCTGGGTAAGATAACAGGGGCAGTTCCAGAAAAATCAGGAATTTGCTGGAACCAATGAAGGCAGGCAGGCTAATTAGGACACCTGGTTTAAAAAGGACCTCACTTCAGTCAGTGAAGGGTGCGCAAAGTGCTGAGAGTGAGAGGGCCTGCGGCTGGAGAACTGAGGAGTACAAACGCTATCTGGCATCACGAGGAAGGTCCTGTAGTGAGGATAAAGAAGATGTTGGGAGGAGGCTATGGGGAAGTAGCCCAGGGAGTTGTAGCTGTCACACAGGTGTTACACGTAACACTGTAGACAGCTGCGATCCACAGGGCCCTGGGCTGAAACCCAGAGTAGAGGGAGGGCCTGGGTTCCCCTCATTCCCCTCCCTCCTAATGGATATAAGAGGAGTTGACTTGGACTGTGGGTCCCACCAGAGGCGAAGATCCCTGGCCTGTCTCCCTGGCCCACTAGGTGGGTCAGCAGAGACTGTGGAGATTGTTCTCCTTCCTTTTCCCCATGCTGGCAAGTGATGTGGTTAGCTGAGTGAATGGCAGGTTTGAGCCATAAAACTGGCCAAACTGAGGGCTGCCCTGAATATCTGAGGTGAGCAAATCCGCCAATAAGTGCAGGACCCACCAAGGCAGAGGAGGAACTTTGTCACAGTCTTTTGCCAGAATAAGACAGTATCGAAACACAACTTCTGGTGGAAATACACTATTCTCCAACATAGAGCTTGCAGAGTTCCCCTGGGAGTCGGTAAGGCATAAATGGCACCAGTTCTTACTGATTTCCAGTTTAAATTATTAATTATTCCAGTTCCTTTGACTGGTTTGCTAGTAAAGCCTGTTCTGCTCTGCACAGCTTCTGTGTTAAGCTCACTGGAGTCCTTTTCCAAACAGTGTTTCACTGCTATTGCCTATGAGGAAAACACATCACATTTTATTTGTAGTTATATTGAATCTATTTTAAAAAATTAAAAATTCCTGATGTCCCTTTCAATGATGAGCTCCAGAGATACCTTAGAAAACAAAGCCAAAAGAATAAGCTACGTTCTGCTTCCTCCTACAGAAAGAGAAGTTTGGAGTAACTGTTGACTTCTGTGTTGTATAACTAAGAGCAGAATTTGGCCCTAAACCTTGAAACTCAGCATGATGGCTTTAAAAAAGTGCAATTAAAAAAAGCCCAAATATCTGAAAAATCCATCCTCCTTTCACTGTCCAGTCCTGGGTTCTAGATTCTGTATCATACCAAAAACAGTACAGGTTAAGGTAACACAAATCTTTAACTCAAGACTGGGCAAGGTTATGAACAATATTTTCAGGCACATTTTCAAGTATATAGTTGTAATGTATAAATATAGTCATAATTTAAGCCATAGTCATAGTACAGTCTGGTAATCATTGGGAATCCTAACCAGTGCTTTCTTTTAAGCTCAATCATAAGGGCAGCAGATTTAACACTTGCTCTCCATTTTTTTTAACATAACATATTTTGTCAAAGCGAGCACCTATTGGGTTTAGAAGATCCTTCCCCATTCCCACTCAGTCCTCAGCTGCTCATTTGAAAGGTAACATTTAGGTGTTGGACTGATGATCAGCTATCACCAAATATGCCATTGAACAGCCAACAAACAGAAAGGATCAATACCAAACTAGACTCAATTCGGTACAATCCAAATACCAAGAGATTGACAAATTACTCTACCTTTTCCACTTACTATATACTCAAGGAATAGGTTACATGTTGTGAAAAACCAGTATTTGTACATCTTAATTCCCCATATTTATGGACCAACAAAGACATTCAGCTTGCACCTCTGTCTCCATAACCACATTCTTCAGGGGCAAGGGAAATTAGTGTCGTGCTATCCTCTATCTTAAATTTATCACCTGACTTTATATCGCAAGGATAGGCAACTTATGGCATGCGTGCCACAGACGGCACACGAGCTGATTTTCAGTGGCACTCACACTGCCTGGGTCCTGGCCCCTGGTCCAGAGGCCTCTGCGTTTTAATTTAATTTTAAATGAAGCTTCTTAAACATTTTAAAAACCTTTTTTACTTTACATACACCAATAGTTTAGTTATATATTATAGACTTATAGAAAGAGACCTTCTAAAAACATTAAATTGTATTACTGGCACGCGAAACCTTAAATTAGAGTGAATAAATGAAGACTCGGCACACCACTTCTGAAAGGTTGCCGACCCCTGTTATGTCGCTATCTAAACCAGGAAGTTAACAAGATCATAACTGTACCACCACCAAATTCTAACTGGTTTTCAACCTTTTTAACCTGTTTTATATCAGTCATAATAGCTCCATAGTACTCCAAATTAAAAAGGAAGTAAAAAATGAAAATGAAATAACCTAGTTCCATTCTAGAAAGGAGTAGGCTTTTCTGGATAAAAACCTATAGATGTCCAAGTTTGAGTATGAATCGAGTGTTTTAAGAGTAAACCTGGAAAGAAGAGTATGTGTAGAGAAAATACTAACCACCTCTGTAGAAAAGGTTTGATTAATGTGCTCACACAGCTAGGATGACACATAGCTATGCCGGACAGCTATCGTGGACAAATTTAGAACCTCTGTATGAAGTCAGTGTAGACCATGTCTATCATAAATAAAAAAGCAGTTTTCTATTAGAGAGTGTGGATAGAAAAGAAGCAGTGCTCATATCAGAACAAGGCTAAAGGGAACGGTTGTAGGGCATTACCCCCAGATTGCCTTTGGGCCCATCTGCTACCTCAGTTTACCTTTAATCTTGCATCAAACCAGATATCACATGTGGTGATTTTACAGTAGTGCTCTCTTCCAGGTTGGTTTATTATCATAACACAAGACTCAAACATACCCTTAACCAGCCTCAATTATTCGTTTCCGCATATAATGCCTCAAGTTTTTCCAGGTCTTGATCAGAGCAGGCCCATCCTTGTAGTCCCACCCCTCTCCTAGCTGGGACTTCTGCATCCTGCAAGTCCATCAATGGAGGCTTATCCCTGCACAGTTTCCAGTTCCTTGTAATTCTCTTCCCCCAAAAGGCTTCTGCCTTGGAGTTCTGGAAAATTGTCACCTGTCCTCTTCACAGGCCCTCTGCCTGGGCACTAACGAGAGAGAGTCTCTCTCTGAACTTTTGGGGCAGAGGGGGGGGGGTCTCTCTCTCTTGAATGACCACAGGCTGCCCTTTTACCTGCCAGCAGGCCCGGTTTAGATGCATGCTTCTGTCACATGACCCTTGTATTTATTCCCATCATACAGGGAGATGGGCTAAACCTGACAAAAGGTGCAGCTGTGCCCCAGTCTTTTAATGGACCAGCTCACCCTGTGACAGGAACATACTGCAGCTTGCTCTGACCTGTGATATGTTTAGTTGCACTTAAATATTAGTCATGTATAGA